>NC_080751.1:70316717-70626332 GCF_020826845.1 Diceros bicornis minor | reverse complement strand
ACTTTTATACCATACTTGGAAACTCCCATAATAAATTCTTCCTCCAGAGGAACGAAGGGCAACTTTCCATCTTGCTTTAAAATAAAAATAAAGTACATGATACACATTAAAAATTGTTACATTCTTAAGTTTGATTAGTCAATTTTAGTATCTGGCCCAAACCTTTGCAAGACTGTGGATTACACAACAGCCTGGCAAGAATCTCTCCAAAGAGGCCAAAGAAAAATCCTCCCCTGCCCCTTTTTTTTCTTCAGTTCACAAATCTGAGCAAAGTTCAGATCCATGCACTCCATGAATATTGTCCTATCCCCTTGTCTTGGTGTTAACCCTAATTACAAACTGAGATACTTCTCACAGATCCCAGTGAGGTTAAAATATTTACATTCGAAAAATAAGTCTTATTTAGATTTAAAAATACTTAAAGCTTATACTAACGTCAGCACATGATTAGGAAACACGGCTGCTAGAACCATTTTTCTTAGCTGTTCTATATCTTACCCAAGTGTTAGATATGTCTGGTTCTCCCCATGCCCCAGGGCTTCAGGCAAGTAAACAGTGCTTAAAGAGTGGTTATTAGGCTCTCAAAAATACCAGTAGTACTTGGAGCTATTAAGTAGAACAGCACACAATACCTGATGGTTTCTCCCTAGCAGATTATCCAGTTTTATCTCCTAAGTCAGAATACTGCCTAACTTGTCTTTTCTAAAATAAATAAGATATTGTTGGCAATCAGTAGATGTTTCGTACTGTGAATGTTTTTGTGGAACCGTTTGCCTACGTTAAAGAAATTATGGTAAATGAGCTATGTCCAGACACCTTAATTTTGATCCTCACACTGCTCTAGTCACCTCTTGCCAGTCATTTCTCACAGTAGTTGAAAGCATTCCAAGATCAACAGATGGGGTAATAGTAATGCTATTGTCAATAATGGAATTGTAAGAAGCCCCAATTCTATGGTGATATAAGAAATTGACCAGTCCTTATCAGAATCAAAAGAATCTGAGTTTTCGGGGGAAACTTTATTAGCAGCCTTTCAGTACAGTACTTAGATTAGTTAGTTGTTGCTTGCACATTGTTGAAACGACTTTAAATTCCAAATTAAACGCAGGATACTAATTATGTCAGTCCAGACTACCAAGAATTCGCCGTTAAATGGCAAATTAGATTTGCTGATTTCCCTCAGAAGAGATGACTTTTACTTTCATGAGGATATGAAACGTTGTATTTAATGAATTCTCCATGGTTTAAGAGACCATACATTCCTAAGAGCAACCAATACTCTATGAACTGATAAAGGACTGTTCCCATTGCAGTAATATCCCTTTGTTAATGAACACAAAGACATTTAATTCCATTTTCTAGAAACTCAGGAAGCAACGTACTAACTGTATAGTATTAAATCTTTTGGTTCATCCACTTCCACCTTGGCCAGGATCAAGACCTTATAATATTTTGTACACTAACCTCACACCTTTTATTTGTCTTAATTTTCATTCTTAATTTTCCTTCATGTTGATTTATTTATCTTCTTGACCAGGATATATTTTTGAAACCCACCTCACCTCAATTCTTGTGGGAAACGGGGTACAAATACATAGATATGTTAGGTCAGCACCACTGTGAATTAGATTATTCAGAGAGCTGAAACTAGTTCAATGGAGATATAGTAAGGTCTTGCCAGACTGTTTTAAAAGCCTAACCTCTGGTGTGTAACCAGTCACCACACTCAGCTCCTCATTTAAACAAGGAGGTCAGTCAGCCCCAGAAAAAGTAAAAAGGACTGAAGGAAGGAACAGTGATGCTGTGTTCCTGTGCGACTCGGTCTCCATGGCACCTTGTAGCACCTACAACCACAGCGCTCAGTAAATATTTTAACAGTGATGAAAGCATGGCTTCAGATAAGACAGTGAGAAGACCTGGAGGAGCAAACCTCTCTCTCCAAAGCCATGAGCTTACTCTATAGAAACTTAATTGAAATGTTGTTTGTTGTTTTTTTACCTGGGCAACATCTATATAATTTATCAAGTCTAGTGGCCCTTCAAGACTTTTTCCCTCCGAGACTTTCAGTTTCTCAATGGCACCAACGTATTTTATTCGAAATTCTACACAGGTATCTGAATTATTGTTGCTTTGTCCTAAAGATAAAAGAAAAAATGTAATAGTAAGTCTTCAAAAGAAATAGCTGCATTACAGGGTATCCTCAACCCCTTCCCAAATAGGAAACAGACTGTGTCATCAGAACTTAAACTTCAGTAACAATAAAAATTGTTTTAATGCAAAATTTTTTGATGTAATGAGACAGAACTTAAAATTTCACTAACCTTTTCCTCAGTGACTCACAATATACTAAATGTATAAAAATCTCAATAGGAATAAATTAAGTATTGCTATCCTTCATTTCAAAACAAACAAGAAAACTAAAATGTCAACTAGATAATGATTGAGCACCTTTAAACTGCATAATGACATTTAATTATTTTTTGGTTTCTTCTCCCTCTTTACCATGTTAATTTTTAACTTTCTTTCCTGGTCTACCTCTACCATTCAGTCAGAAAAGACTGGACAATTTTTTTGTGTGTGTGTGAGGAAGATCAGCCCTGAGCTAACATCCATGCCAATCCTCCTCTTTTTGCTGAGGAAGACTGGCTCTGAGCTAACATCCGTGCCCATCTTCCTCCACTTTATATGGGACGCCGCCACAGCATGGCCTGACAAGCGGTGCCTCAGTGCGAGCCCGGGATCTGAACCCGGGTCGCCAACAGCGGAGCGTGAGTACTTAACCGCTATGCCACGGGGCCGGCCCCAGACAATTTAATGTAGAAGGAATAATGCTGGACAAGAAGTCCTTTAGCATAACAGATGTTAACAGGTTGAAGAACTATGCATGTGCTATAAAATACAATGCAAAATTACCACAAAGTATTTACGACATCTGCCATGGGAAGGGAATGCTATGGGATTACTTTTAGGTTGTGTTTATGTATTAAAAAAAATCCACATTTTTAATATTTTAAAGGCATCTGGAAGTAAAGATAATAGACCTTACACTACTACATTCTCTTTTACATCATATGTTTCTTCTCTCCACCGCCCCTCCCCCACCACCACTTTTTATAGCCTGACTGGTCCATGATCCTGAAAGGAAAAGGGGAAGGATTTTAGACAAGAAAATGAATATAGTATATTTCCAATTAGACACTAGCTAATACATGGGTTAGAAGCCACCTTTTGATTACTAAAGAGCTACTCACTTTGGATGGCTGCATAAATGTTTTCAAGGGTCTGTAATAGAGGCTACCCTTAATTACCCTGTGCTCCTGATGTTTACGAGCTAGTGTACCTCTGGGTATATGGCTCCTTAATCCTTTTAGTCAGTGAGACATCTGTCTTACACCCCATAAACAACATAATTCATGCTCTGCCACCCCATTTCTTAGAAAGCTATTTTGAAACTTCTAAATTGTTACCATGATGTTTTCGGCACATTTGCTCTAGTACCAGTTAAGAGCAGTTTGCCAACATGCAAACCAAGGCAGTGGTTTTCACCAACCACTTTACACCCCCAACCCATGTTCCACCAGATCTCGGGCCATTTCTAAACTCTTGTCAAAAATGGCAGAGGAGAGGGGCTGGCCCAGTGGCGCAGTGGTTAAGTTCACGCGCTCCGCTCTGGCAGCCCAGGGTTCACAGGTTCGGATCCTGGGCGCAGACCTACACCCATGCTGTGGCAGTGTCCCACATACAAAAAATAGAGGAAGACTGGCACGGATGTTAGCTCAGAGACAATCTTCCTCAAGCAAAAAGAGGAAGATTGGCAATGGGATGTTAGCTCAGGGCCAATCTTCCTCACACACAAAAAAAACCAAACTTAAAAAAAATGGCAGAGGAGAGAAAGAAAACTCCAAATACTCAAGAACTCCTTGTGCTACCATGGTAAAACTACATGAACATCACTTAAAAGCCTTAGACAATAAGTGATCCCATCCTTTTCTGTACCTGAGCTTTTGGTGGAATCGGTATCGAGGCTGGCCACAGTGCTAGATCGTGAAAGCCCCCCAAGGCTGGAATCTACAGACTGAGAAACAACAGACAAACACACAAAATATAAACATAATTAGAAGCCCTATCTTCTCAAGTTCTCTACCAAACATTCAAATTATTTACTTATCACAGTTGAATCAACACATACACAATCAGCTCAATTATTCAGGCAGATCGACTGTGACAGACTTTTCTAAAGACAAATTCTATAACGAACTTCAAAAAACAGATAATCCCAACTGCTCTTCCCATAACACAGTACTGGATACACGTGCCAACATTCCCAGTCTAAATCAAAGCCATTACCTCTGTCTCCTTACAAGTTGCCTGGTACATCTGAAAATCTACACCTTGCTTTCGTGTTATTTCCACTGAACTCAAAAAGCACCCTGTGCAGAAGGCAGGCAGGGAGTGTTACCCTGTTTAACAATGAGCACAGAGCCAGAGATGTGAAGTGATTTACCCAAGGCTACACCTAGTAAATACCCTAACTCTCTAATCCAGGCCACCTGGTTCCCGTCCCATGGCAGCTGCAGTTACTCCGATCAGCACTGGCCCTCGGCTGCCTACACAGGCTGCCTGCAGAGCAGAGCATAACTATCAAGGTGAACTGCAAAGAAAAACCACCAAAATTGTTAAGCAAAATACAAAGAATCCTACATGTTAGTATAGTTTGTGCTACAGAATTTTATACTCTCCATGTGCTTAATTTCTTTAGAAATAACATTCTATGAAAACTTTTGATTCAAACATTAGTCACTTTTGGGGCCGGCCCAGTGGCGTAGCTGTTAAGTGTGCATGCTCCGCTGCGGCGGCCCAGGGTTCGGATCCCTGACGCGCACCGACGCACCACTTGTCAAGCCATGCTGTGGCGGAGTCCCATATAAAGTGGAGGAAGACGGGCACGGATGTTAGCCCAGGGCCAGTCTTCCTCAGCAAAAAGAGGAGGATTGGCAGATGTTAGCTCAGGGCTGATCTTCCTCACAAAAAAAAAAAAATTTAGTCACTTTTTTTGGGCCGGCCCGTGGCTTAGCAGTTAAGTGCGCGCGCGCTCCGCTGCTGGCGGCCTGGGTTTGGATCCTGGGCGCGCACCTGGGCGCGCACCGACGTACCGCTTCTCCAGCCATGCTGAGGCCGCGTCCCACATACAGCAACTAGAAGGATGTGCAGCTATGACATACAACTATCTACTGGGGCTTTGGGGGAAAAAATGAATAAATAAATAAAATTATAAAAAAAAAATTTAGTCACTTTTTTGCACTTCAAATCAAAATTAAATTTAAAAAGTACACTCAAATTTTTTAAACGTTTAAGAAGTGAATCAAGGTGAATGCAAAAGTGTATCAAGTCTTAAATGTGTTTCTTCCCTTTTTCATAATTGCATGTCTTGGAATCTAATCTAAAATGAGAACAGAGCTGTATGTATAGAGATGTTCATCATAATGTTTGTGTGGTACTAAAAAACTGGAAATAACCTATATATTCAATGGGTGGAGGGAGGGGAGTAGGAATTCAGATGCTGTTACAAATGCAGACTGGCTTCTGGGATGAGCACAACTCCTAAAGTGAGTAACAGAGTGAGTTTTTGTGCTTCAAACTACCCCTCCAGACAGGAAAACACCAGTACCTGGTGACCCTCTGAACAAGGAGAACAAGAAGGGTGAAACTGGTCTATTTTTCCCATGTTCAGAATATACAACAACAAAAGCTTACATCATCCTAAAACACAAATCTAACAGTCACAACTTTGCTTAGAAACCACTCGAGGCTCACCATCATTTTCAGGATAAGACCCTCACTCTGTGGCATGTGGTCCCTTCTGCACCTCTCCCGCCCCACCACCCAACTTGCCTGAGTTAGCAAGGTCCTTTAGGAATCAGAAAATCAGGGCTCTAGTCCTGCTCTGCCAGCAGCAAGTCATCATGTCTTCCTTTATCCACTTTCTAATCTAGAAAACAAGCAGCTGGGCCAGACCACTGATTCCCAGGCTGGGGTCCTCACACTTAAGGTAACGGGGGGAAGGCTACAGCAGGGAGGTTCTTGACTGGCTTCGGGAGTTCAAAACCCATAAAGAAGACTGTTGATTTTCCCACTCTAAGACTGCACAGGATTCCTAAAATGTCCAGTTTCTGTGCTTTTCACTAGCACATCAGCTCAGTGCTAGCACTGACTGGAAATCCCAAATGGCTGTCACGTGTGTTTTCATTCACCGGGGTGTGGCCGTTACTACTCAGTGTGGCACCCAGGGGGTAGTGTGAGGCATCCGCCTGGAGGCAGGGCACTCCCTCATGCTGTGCTGTGGGCTCCTCTCCTGCCTCGCTGAGTCCCAGCACTGAGCACACGTCTTTTAAAACAGAGCTCACAAGGGTGGAAAACGAACAAAACACTCTGTAGTAGTAAAAACATGGGAACCACAGGACCAGGTCCAGGACTCAGGACTCTGAGGTCCCTTCACGTTCAAATACTCTACTTCACAAGGGTTCTAATCATGGCATTTGCCTTAGGATCCAACTAACTCACTGAAAAGTAGATAGAACTACAGTTATGCACACACACCACAGATCTTTAACTGCCTGTAATTTCTATCATGTAAAAAATTTTAAAATCAGTGTTTGTTTCAATGAGACCATTCATAGGTCCTGTCCCATCTAGGTTAGTGGATTTAAGAATTTCAGAAAATCTACCAAAACAAAATAAAACTAAATCAAGCACAGAATGTGTCTCCACTGCAAAAAATGAATGTTAAAACACACCTAGTCTGAAGAACATCAGGAGGTCTGTCTGCCATGGTTAGTATCCTTTATGCAGTATCAGTTAGAAGAAACAAAATTCTCACTGCTTTATGATTCCTTCCTAATTCCATCTCCCCTACCTTGCTCTTAGTACTGATTTCACTACTTTGGGAACTGCTACTACTGTGTCTTTTTTTCCCTTTCCGAAACATTTTCCACCATAGCTTGATCCAGAGGAGCTCCCCTAGAAGAACAAATGTTAGTTAGTTACATCAAGAAAAACAAATTTAAATCACTTCATGCGTAATAGGAATAAAAAGCATCAATTCCTTCCAGTTCCATGGTGTATTCCTCTTACTTAAAACATATTTTCCTTTGACCACAAAATGTGGATACTATTCTTTTTCATTCTTTCTTTCTTTTTAAATTTCAAAAATCTAATCCAATGAACCAAAAAGGCAAAAACCTTCTTGTCATATCTAGAGGTGTGAAAAGCCCTGTTCTCAGAAGTAACAGACATATGTCCTCTAGTTCTCAAGCTATTCAAGTGCCTTCCTTCTCTTTAACCAATTCAAGAGGTTAGTAAAATACGTGAAATTAGTTTACCAACCAAGATACTGAGATTCAGTGACTGGCTCAGGTTCACGGTCTGTAAATGGTCGGGCTAAGAACAGAAGACATACGTACCTCTCAGAAATGTGCATTTTTCTTGAAATTTGGAACTATCTTTAGGTAAAAGCTGACATAAGAACATTCCTCCTCGCTCCAGTAAGGCCAGGGAAGGAAGTGACCTTAAGTTTCCCAGAGTCAGTCTTACATATATCTTTTTTTAAATGAATGATTTATCCTTGTCCACTTCATGGAAGCACATATATTATACTTGGAAAATTATTAACTAGCCTGCACAATGTTTCATAGTTCAAGTACTTCCAAATACACTGTCTCATTTTATCCTCACAGCAACATGGGGACACATTCATTTGTTCCCCATGTTTTCTAAGGGTCTCGTCTGTGCCATATACTATGCTCAGGGCTCTAGGCCCCGATCCTCAGGGGGCTTACAGAAGGTAGGTTATAATCTCCATTTTACAGATGAGGAAACTGTGACCCATCTTTCAAGAGGATTTATGACTAAGATAACCTAACAAATTTTTACCAAAGATTGGATTCTGCAGAAGGAACAAGGGAATCTGCTTACTAATAGAATTGAACACTATTTATTGTCTTCAGAGGTTCCACAGAGAGCAGTCTGCACAGATCACTTCCTTTCATTCTGACATGGTCAATTCTTGTCAGAAAACCAAGGTACCTGATGGAGGAAGAAGAATGGGTAAGTTGTAGAGTGGTCAGTGAATGTCTGCGCTCAAGGAACAGTTTCTCCCATCCTATTTGGAGATCCCACCGTAAGTCCACTCACTAGAGTCTGACCTTAAGCCACTTACCCAAGACCTACCCCTGAGCCCAAGCTTTTTAATCAGCCTCATCATCCCACTTATTTCTATATTTTTGCTTAATCTGCGGAATAGCAAGGAACTCTGATTCACTGATTCAGTCTTAAGTGGTCAGTGAGCACCCACCAGGTGCTAGGGATACATCCGTGAACAAGACAGACAAAGCCCCTGACCTCAGGGAGCTCATTTTCAGAGAGAGGAGACAGACCCACAAGAAAACCAGACATAAAACACATTGTTAGGAAACAATCATCGCTATGAGGGGAACTAAAGCAAGTTAAGGAGATACAAGTGACCGAAGGAAGGGGGAGTATTTCAGAAAGAAAAAGATGCTCTGAGGCAGTGGGAGTTAAGACCTGAGCGAAGTGAGGGTAGTCACAGACGTGAAGGAAAAGCATTTTGGGTAGAAAGTACAGCAAGTACAAAGGTCCTGAGGGAACACGCCTGAGGCCAACAGGACTAGAGCAGGAGCATGAGGGAGAGTGAGGGATGAGGAGAAGGATCCGCAGGAGGCCTCAGAGGCCCTGACAAAAGTTTGGGGTTTATTTTGGGTTTAACGGGAAGACTCTAGAGGCTTTTTAAAAAGCAGTCAAGTGATACAATCAGATTTCTGTTTTAGAAAGATGACTCTGGCTGCCGGGTAGAGGACTAACTACACAGGGTAAGAGTAAAAAGAGGGAGACCGATTAGAAGTCACTGTGAATAATTTGTTGCAAATGATAGCCTGGCTATCACAGGATACTTCTCAGTAAGAAAGAGATGGGAAGAGAGCTTTATTCCAGGTCTGCACAAAACTAGGTTAACCTAGCACCATAAAGTAGCATGTTAGTGGTCTCTGATGGGCTCAAATGATGGTGTACAGCATATTTAAGCACATTATATTTTAAGTATATATAAATACATATTTCAATATATATAACAATTTAAAATGTGATTTAAAAATAAAGTTTGATTCTATTGTTAGTGAAATCCTGAAGCATCTCTTCAAATCCTTAGAATACTAGAATGATTTGAAAATCACCACATTATACCATAAAGCCTTTGCAACTACTTTCTTTTCGTCATCAATCTAGGAGCCCAGTGGGAAAAAAGCATTTATTAACGTCTTTGATATCTGCTGCTATTTGGGGCATGTTCTTAAGCAAATCATTCTTGTCTCTAAATTATTCATGCATAGAAATGAGGCTAAAGATACTGATGATCATCTGGATGTTCCAGATTCATCAAATGCAAAAATGCCTAAAATGGAACCCCTCAGCTTCCCCTCCCTATCTGCTCCTCTCCTCTCCTCTCCCTGTCAGTAAATTATATTATTTCTGGTAGAAACCAGGAAATCATCCACCCCTCACTGTCCTCCAGGCTCCACATTCAATCAGGCACCAAAACTCACTGAATACACCGCCTGAAGAGTTCTCTCACCCACGTCTCTAACAGGGCCCCGGCATCATCACTAGACCATTGCTGTATATAAATACTTGTTCATTATCTGAAGAAAGCAGTGGATCCTCAACCCATAAAAATGCACACAAGCACAAAGTCTGGCATGCAATTTAAGGCATTCATGTCCCAACTGGACTCCTTGCCCCTTTAAATCTACTACCAAGCTCCAGCTAAAATGATTTCTTTAAAACTCAAATCTGACGCCGCCAACCTGCTTAAAATCTTTCGCTGGCTCCCCAAAGTTAGAGACTGAAGTCAAAACCTCTTCACCAGGACACACAAGATCCTCCATGACCCGGCTCCTACCTACCTCTCCAGTCTCACAACCAGCTTCACACCTGATTAATCTCTAAGGAATGCCAAGCTGCTGGAGGTTCTCAGCAGGCACTATGCTCTATGCTGCCATGCTTTGCTCTCGCCGTTCACTCTGCCTGGAATCTCCTTCCACCTTGCATTCACTCTGCTTTCAAGACTCAGTTCAGGCTTCTTCTCTTCTAGAACGCCCCCCTTGGACCTCCAGGTTGGGCTTAGGGACCTGTCCTCCACAGCTTGGGTATACACCCTGATCATAGCATATCATAGCACACACTGGAAAGTCTGCTATTGTCTACTTGTGACTATCTCACTCTATGAACTGTGAGCTCGTCAAAGGCAGCAGCAAGGTTATTCATCTCTGTGTACCCAACGCCTGGCACAGTCTGGCAGAGGACATGCTTAGTGAACTGGAGAACCTTCTTGGGAGATGACACGAAAATAACAACTCCCCTGCACTGAACAGCTGCATGTGCAGCCCAGTGTAGGTGCTCTACTGTGCACCTCTAACCCTTCTACTGCAGACCGGCAAGGCTACCCTATTACAGCCCCTTTCAATAAGGAAGCCAAAGCTACGAGATTAAGGGACTCGCCCAAGGTCTCCAAGCTAATAATGGGTGGGACCAAGTCTGGAACCTACACAGACTAGCTCCAAAGCTCTTTCCAGAGCCCACCCTGCTCCCCACGTATTCCTCACTGTTGTGAGCGCCTCCCACGTGCTGCTGCGCAGGATGACAGTAAACAGGACAGACATGACCTCTGCCCTCTGCAGTGAGGGATGGGGGTGGACGCGGAGGGAAAACCAACAGGAGCCGGCACAAAAAGTGAGCGCTCCTCACCGCCCCACAAGGCAGAGCCCGACACGGGCAGCAGCCCCGCGGATGCCCCATTCCCGTCGCCCTTCCCACGGGGCCGCTCCGCACACGACATCCGTCGTCACAGGTGCTGCGGTCCCACCCCAGACAGGAATCGGCACCGGGGCACTGCCTCCTCTCTCAGGCCGGGCCCACTCTCGGCTCCCGCCGCCCACCCCAAGCCGCCTCGGGGCCTGGGTCCCCGACCAGAGGAGGGCGGGTCCCCGCGGAGACCGCGGCCCCCGCGGCCCCACCCATCCGCCCCACCGCGGGCCTCCCCGCCGGCGTCGCCCTCGGGGCCCGCGTTCCCGGCCAGGCTCCGCCAGGGCGCAGCGAGGGCAGGGCTCTCACCTCACAGCCGCTGGCCCATCCCTGGGGTCGTCTGCGGTCGGGGTCAGACACCCACCGCCCCAGCAGCAGCCGTCGCAGCAGCCATTCCAGTGCTTAGTCCAGCGCCAGCTTTTCCGGGCCCCCTGGCCCCTACCGCCAGGCCCCGCCTCCGGCACGTCACGCAGGCGCAGTCTTGACCTCGCCCCAGGTTTCTGACCTCCTGTGGGGCGGAACCTCGCGAGCGGGGATCTCCGACCGGAAGTGGAGGGGAGGAGCCTAGTGCCGCGGGCGCCGGAGTGCCGGAAGTTGTGTTCTTGGTGGATGGCGTTCTGTCTGCGGGTCCCGGTGGCTGTGCTTCCAATTTAGGAACGCTCCAGCGACCTGTTCCTCGCCTAGTCTCTCCTTCAGACTTCCGAGATGTCTGCGATCCCTGCTGAAGAGAGTGACCAGCTGCTGATCCGCCCCCTGTAAGGGACCAGTGAGAGAGGGCAGCAAGCCGCGGGCTGCGAGAGGCGAGGAGTAACCCGGTGGTTGGCTCCTCAGTCGCCCCCGCGCCGGCGTGCCTCGGCCGCCTGCCCTTGGTCCGCAGCCTGGCTGACGGGGTTTGGAGATCTGTTGATCGGAAGGGGCGTGCTAGGTTGACTGGGATTTTGCTTTTCTTCAAGCTCAGGGGAGAGAATGTTGGAGTTGGGGGGCGGTCTTTGGGGCCCTGGACGCCTGTACCTAGAGAGTGGCCAGCCCTGAGGGAACCGGTGCTGCTGATGACGGCAGGACGAGATGAGGACCTGGATAAGGCTGTAGCAGTGCGAGGAGGAACTCAGTCTGTTGCTTGCTACCTCCAGGACTTTTTACATTTGCCAGGATGTGAGAGAGGAAATAAATTAGGGATTTGCTATGAGTTTTGATGTTCTGACTTCGGAGTCTAGCAGAATAAGGAAGGTAGAAGGTTGGAGAGAAGAGCAGAGGTGGTAAGGACAAAAACTCAGCCCTGGATTGTCTGGAAGAAGGCTGGTCTTTCCATGGAGATGGCCTTCTGTCGGGAGCACTTCACAGATCTGGAATGCTGCTGAGAAAGGGAGATAAATGTGGAGAACTTAGCCTCTCCATGGGCAATTCGAATCCACAAACGTGTTTGTTGTTAAATATTAGTTGGCACCACATGAATGTGCATTTTCAAAAGGTAGGAAGCATCTCCTTTACACGTTCATTCAATAAGGACTCATTGAGCACCTCCTGGGGACATAACACAAGTTTCCCACTGCTTAGTTCACACCTGTCACCTCTCCCTGTGTTCAGCAAACACCCAGCAAGTGTCAAGCACCACACTAGGCGCTGGGGATATAAGTAGGACAGAGGCTGAGTTAGTTGGATTCACCCTTTGAATGGAATTGCGGTGCAAAATGAAAAGTACTGGAGAGAGTTTGGAATAGTAGGAGAGCATGACTTTGGAGTCAGAGCTGAAGTCCAGTCCCAGCTCTATCACTTACTAGGACAGCAGCCTCACTGAACCTGTTTCCTCACGTGAAAATAATATAGCAACGTTTATTGTGAGGGGTAAAGGTCACGTCGGTGCTCAGTAAATGGTAACTGTTATAAGAGTATAGATGGACGTTGCACTGAGTGCCGTGAGAGTGTGAAAAACGGATTTCTAACAGAATGAGGAGAAGAAAATGCCATCTCATGCGTCCTGGAAAATATGATGCGTGAGCTGAGTCCTAAAGAATGAGAAGGAATTAAGGACGGGTAAAGTGTGGGGGCAAGGATGTTCCAGTAGAGGAAGTGGCACGTGTGAAAATGAGAGTGGTCACAGTTTGTGGCGAGTTTCCTCATGGCTGTGGCTGAAAGATTAGCAGATGAGGTGGAGAGGCTATCAGGGTCCATCTTATGAAGGGCTTTTTTTATATGTACTAAGGATTTGAGGCCTTTATCGTCAGGTGTATGGAGCCAACAAAGGATTTTAAGCAGGGTTGGGATATAGTGGGAATTATGTTTTATGAAGATCAAAGATCACTCCTAGCAGCAGTGCAGCAGATGAATGAAAGGGTGGATTAAGTGGAGGGAATCCAGTAGGATGAAATTGAAATAATAAGCAGTGAGAGCTTGGAATGAGTGAAATGAGCAACAGTGGAATAGAAAGAAACAGGTTTGAGAGAGTAGGGAAGTGAAACCTTTAGAACTTTGTAACTGATCAGATGCATTGGAAGGGGCAGTTGGGAGGGAAGGCAGGGCAGAGAGGAATGTTAGGGTGACTCGGATTCCTAGGTAGGCAACTGGTACGTGGTCATGTTATTCCCTTAAGGAGTACAGGAGATGGGGCAAGTCTGGAGGAAATTTGGGAGTTTTGTTGTTTTTAACAGCCTTATTAAGATATGTCACATACAACTTACTCATTTAAAGTGTACAATTCAGTGGTTTTTAATATATACACAGAGTTTTACAGTCATTACCACTGTCTAATTCCAGAACATTTTCATCATTCTGAAAAGAAACCCGGTACCCATTAGCAGTCACACCTATCTTCCTCGCCTTCCCTAGCTCTAGGCAACCACTAATCTACTTTCCATCTCTGCAGATCTGCCTGTTGTGGACATTTCATATAAATGGGTTACAGTATGTAACCTTCTGTTACTGGCTTCTTTCACTTAGCATGTTTCCAACGTTCATAATTTGGACTTTTTTACTCATTCAATAAGTATTTCTTGAGATTTACTGCATGTCAGGCACTGTAGCTATAAGTAGGGTGAACAAAATAGACAGTGTCTCTGCTCTTATGGAGCTTTCGTTTTAATAGTGAAAAACAAGCCATAAATAGGTAGATACAATAACTCCATGTAGTTGTGTTATGATTGAATGGTGTGAAGGGCAAATGAGAGGAGGTAGTCAAGAGAAGGCCTCTGAGAAGGTGACATTTGGACTGAGACCCAAATGATACAAAGGAGCCAATCATGTCAGTATCTGAGGGCAGAGCATTGCAGGAAGGTAGAAGAGCAAGTGCAGGGGATTGGTTGGGCGTATTTGAAGTTAAGGTGCCTGTGAGATATCCCAGGAGAGATACCTAAAGCCCAGGTGTAGATTAGAGGTCTAGAATTCAGAAGAACAATGAGGGCTACAAATACAGACTTGGAAATCATCAGCATGTCAAAAACATGAGAATGAAGATCACGAAGACTGAGAAGAGGGCCAAGGAGAGAACCTTTGGAATATCAACATCTGAAGGGTGGGCAGAGACAGCTGAGTGTGAAGGAAACTGGAGGAAGACCAGCAGGACAGGATGAGAGCAAGAAGTCAGAGAAACCAATGGAGAAGTGCTTAAAGAGGGAATGATGAATGAGGGTGACAGGCGGCCAAGAGAAGAAGTAAGAGAGGGACTGAAAAAGGCTGTTTGTACTTAGCAACAAAGAGCTGCTTTGGGGGCCTGCCTGGTGGCGTAGCGGTTAAGTTCTTGCGCCCCACTTCAGCAGCCCGGGGTTCACAGGTTCGGATCCTGGGCGCGCGGAGGAGTGTTTGGGAAAAGCCAGATTGCAGTGAACTGAGTGAGTGGAGGTGAGGACATAGAGGCAAAGAGTGTACACAGCTCTTTTAGGAAGCAAACTGGGAAATGGAATAAAGTGGGAACTAAAGGAGATTAGAATTAAGGGATTTTAATGTGGGGATGAGAATGACTGTAGCATGTTTAAATTCTGATAGTAAAGAGAAGATGGCAAGGGAAATGTTGATGATATGGCAGTGTTCAGTTCCTCAGGAGGGAGTGTATAGAGTGTAGAACCATGGTGAAAAGATTAGCTTTAGACAGAGAGGTCTGTGCTCTTGTTACAGGAGAAATGGAAGGAGAAAAGATGTGGGTGGGTTGGTAAGTAAAGTTGAGGAAGTTGACAAACGAACTATATTTTTTTGATGCAGAGAAGGTCCATGCCCCAAGTGAAGAAGAAGATAGAGGATTGGAAAATTTAGGAAAGGGGAGGAAGCTTGAAATCGTTACTATGGAAACTATAAAAGAAAACTGAGCTAGGGACGCTTCAGAGGGTGCATAGAGGGCCAGTTAAAATGGAAGGCCATGGGCCGGCCCCGTGGCTTAGCGGTTAAGTGCACACGCTCCGCTGCTGGCGGCCCGGGTCCAGATCCCGGGCGCGCACCGACACACTGCTTCTCCGGCCATGCTGAGGCCACGTCCCACATACAGCAACTAGAAGGATGTGCAGCTATGACATACAACTATCTACTGGGGCTTTGGGGGCGTGGGAGGAAGAAATAAATAAATAAAATTAAAAAAAAAAAAATGGAAGGCCAGGAATTCGTGATAGCACTATGGCTGTTTGATTCTCTTTGTTTACATCTTCTTCAGAGGTAGGACCTCGGTTTGAGGGTAGATCTCTTTTCATGTCTATCTCCTAGTAGACTGTGAGTTTCTTGAGGCCAGGATCCTAGTATTAGGCATTTCCATATGCTCAGCACTTAATACAGTGCTTGGCAAATAGAAGCTGCTTAATGTTGCATGAGTGAGTGACTCAACCTAGAATAGTTGGGGAAAGACATCAACGGAGGTGAGAGATTTGAAAACCAGGTGAGGTTTAGCTTAAAGTCTTGTGATAATTGGAAATTAAGGCTGTTATATTAATTTAAGAAGGAAGGAAGATTGTTTAAGTGCTTGGTATCAAATATACGAAATAACAGAAAGTAGAAAGGAAAGGGAATGAGATTCACAGGTATGAATAAGATAAGTCTATTTAAATTTAAGCTATTTGGTAAATGCATATTAGGATATTAAAGAAAATGAAAGAATTTTGAAGTGCTTATGGGTTTATACTTCAGTGCTAATTCTAAAAGTATTATTAAATAATCGTGTATCACTGCTAACTTATATTTTGAATACAGCATAATTAACCCTAACATTCAGAAGATTGAATTTAACCATCAGATTTCTCGGATCTGTACCATCTTCTCTCAGTTTTAACAACTGAAAAATCCCTGAACTCCCAAAGATCACTTTTCATCTTTTCCCACATTGACATGTTCTTCCCTGTCTTTGTATTTTTGTATAACTCTCATCGGCCTCAAGTGCTGTCATCAAATGGGGCATAATTTAAGTTGTAAAAAAGTTTGAATTTATTGGCCTTGATTTTGATTGTTTTGTACTCATTTCTGTTTCTCCCCTTGAATGTTTACAGTGGAGCTGGGCAAGAAGTAGGAAGATCATGTATTATTCTGGAATTCAAAGGAAGAAAAATAATGGTAATTATTATTTTGTAGTCAGGTTAACAGTATGGCTCTGTCAGCATTGGGTGTTAGGTTTTTTCTAGTACAGTAGTTATCTGTTTAGCTCCCAGAATAGTGTCATAGTTGGTATACATAGTCTGTGATGTTAATGTGAAAAACTAATGCACACTTCTACTTAGTAATTTGACAAAACGTTAAGTAAACCGAGAAGATATATTCCAAGATTCTCTCCTGAACTGTTGCTTCTTCAACTCTTGGAGGGTCTAGCCAACCTAACCGCCCCACCTGCAGTGGAAGGCCTCAAGGAACTGGCTGCCCCAAAACATGCAGAGCTCCAGCCACCCCAGTGCAGCATGTGATGATAGAGCCCTGGTTTGGCAGCTTAGCTACCTAAGTTAGCATTAGGGCCTCTGACTTTGGGCAAGGCAGTGTGAGCCCATTTCCTTATCTGAAAGATGGAGTGATTAGAAGAGATGGTTTCTGTGATCCTCATTGGAAAGGCACTTCAGTGGCTCATAATGTTCCTTTGGTTCCACCTCTCTATTTCTCTCAATCTTAAAAGAACAGGCCTAAGTCAGACATAGTTGTCTTTTTAGTTATTTATTATATTAATTTGGTAGTAACATCCAAAAAATGAGTATGTAACTCACTAATGACTGACTCTTAAGAATTTATTCCCTAATGCCTTAAAATATTTAAATTCCGCTGATCAGGGAAGTTTCCTGTTTCTAATCACTGTCTCCTCATAATAGTCAGATCTGGTAGTAGTAAATCTATAAACTTTTTAAATGCCCACCATCTTCTGATATCCAAGTTTCTGAAAAAGAGTTCATTCATTGTTAGAGTGACTGCAAAAAGTAGCTGGAAAGAAGATGTCTTGTATTTTGTGTCCTGTGACCCTAAATGTCAGCTATATTTTTATATTTGTTTGGGAAGTTAGAATTGTTAATGGCATATTTGCCACATTTAGTAATAATTGCATTCCAAATGCTAGAGTATAGAGTCCATCTTGATTATGTATGTGATGAATTGGTTATAAATATTGTCTTTATTGGATGAATTTTAATAAATTGTGTAGGAGATTGTGATTCTGTTTTTCTGTCTCTTTCAGTTGGACTGTGGGATTCACCCTGGACTAGAAGGAATGGATGCTCTTCCTTATATCGATTTAATTGACCCAGCTGAGATTGATCTCTTGCTAATTAGTCAGTAAGTTTTTTCCTTTATTAACAACACTGTTTTTCAAGGACTTTTACTGATGATAAGAATGATAAGGATCATTCTTTACCAGATTGTAAGATTCTGGTGTTTGGAAACAGTATTTTCTACTAGGAAGCATATTGCAGCCATCGAAGTCTAAGACAACACTCCATATTGTCATCACAGGTTAGAGCAGTTTATTAAGAAAACCTTACTTTCCTACCTCCAGAGTAAGTGAGAAGGAGATAGCACATGCCTTGGACCACTGTAAAACTTGAGACCAAGAAAGCCCTTTCCCAGAATATCTCCTTGAGGTCACTATCTTGTCACATTCTATAGGAATTTCATTTAAAAACAGTGACATGTTTCAACTTTATACCACTAAAGTACTTGTGATAATTCTAGCTGCAGAGAGTAGGTTTGGGTATATTCTTCCATCTCTAGTTATCAGTGATAGAGTATTTTGATGTTTAAAAAATGCTTTTACTATCTTTTTCTTACACTAGGACGGGATGCGTTATTCCTTCCCTCTGCAGGTAGCTACACTTGGTGTTCTGAAAGTATCAGTATGCACTTGTTACATAGAACTTTCCTGTTGTATAGTATATGATGGATACTATTTTAAGAATTGACGGAATCTCTTTGTTTATTTTTAAGTTTCCATTTGGATCACTGTGGAGCTTTGCCCTGGTTTCTGCAGAAGACAAGTTTCAAAGGAAGAACATTTATGACTCATGCCACAAAAGCTATTTATAGATGGCTTCTTTCAGATTACGTCAAAGTTAGGTAAATTACATGCATTTGATTCTACATAATACATATGGTTCAAGATACGGACCATTTTGCGTTTTGAAATAAGACACTTTCTTTTTATTCACAAGAATGTCATTAATTTAGTCATTCAGTAACAACTCATCAAATACCCATTGTCTACCCAGCACCTTCTTGGCCTTAAAGTCTTTATGTAGTTTTTACGTCCTTTTAAATCTTTATAATTTAGGTGAGTTATGATGTATGATAACAGTATTCTATAAATAGAATTTCATAAGTTTATTAAAATTTAAGACCAAATACATTATACAGAGATATATACTGAAATCTTATTTTTGGTTATTTGATCAAAGTAAATTAACTATCTTAAATGAAAAAGTTCCGTAGGAAAGTTTTTTCCAGTTGCAAGAAGAAAATTTTCTCCTTTATCAGAAAGTTTGGAGCGTTTTTTGATACCTACAGCACAAACTATTAGCCTTCAAAGATTTACTGTGTGATATATATATTCCAAGGGTAGCTAAGATGCATTTTGTTATTCTTCATATATAAATGCAAAAGAATGCAAGAGTTATCCTTAGTAGTAATTATGCTAGTTAACACTTAAATAATGCTTACCACAGCCAGGCACAGTCCTCAGTTCTTAGTGTATGTTAACTCATTTAATCTTCATAGCAGTCTCATGATGGTAGGTTCTGTTATGAATCCCATTTTATAGATGATGAAACCGAGGCACAGAGAGGTTAGGTGATTTGTCTATGATGGTCATGGTAAGAGACAAAGCTAGAATTTGGATGCAAGCAATCTGGCTCCAGAGTCTGTATCCTTAACCACTACTCTCTCTTGCTTTTTTGGAGGTACATTAGTATAATTTTCAGGAGAAAACTTATGCTGCACTTTGTAGAGAAAGCTTTTCACATCCTGGTGTGAGAATCTCTGCTGTGGTTCAATGTATGTGAGTGAGTTTATCTCTCAGGAGTGTCAGGGCAGGAAAAAAGGTTGAGAAATACTTTCCTAAAGAGGATTTTGCCTTAATTTACTGTGTGCTTTGCTTAAAATCATGCTTTGTAGTTGTGCACACTAAACAGTTTTATTATAATTGCAGAGTAAAAAAATACACAAAATGTCCAAGAGATACTAAATAGCATAATCCATACAATATAATTTTAAGAAATAACTTTGTGGATATATCATCCACAGACAATTTCTTCGAGTTCAAAGACTTTTTGAAAAGCTTCGCCTTAATTCTTTTTGTTGGCATCTTTAAAAATTTAGTAATATATCAGCGGACGACATGCTGTATACTGAGACAGATCTGGAAGAGAGCATGGACAAAATTGAAACCATCAACTTTCATGAAGTTAAGGAAGTTGCAGGAATCAAGTTTTGGTGTTACCACGCAGGCCATGTTCTTGGAGCTGCCATGTTCATGATTGAGATCGCAGGCGTGAAGGTACTCTCCAGCTCTGGCAATACCCTCCCTACGAGAAATCAGTGCAGAGCTTTATGCCACCAAGTGGTACTAAAGAAAATTCCTAAGACTTACAGAGTGTCAAAACACTGAAACGTAAGATAAAATTAAGTTGATGCTTTTCCCTTTAAATATCATCGTTCATACCTCTGTTATAATACGTTCTATGTCAAGGTTGAGAAAAGAGGAGAAAAATTATCTCAAAAGAGTAAAGTTCCTCACACTGCTGTGGGATTGATTCCTTTTCAGTGTCCTTTAGAAAACTGATTAGGGAAGAGCTTTCTTTGTGGCTGTGTCTATTTAACATTAAAACCTGGTTATATGGCATTCATGACCTCTTGATGTTCTAGAATCCATATATAAGCCCCTAAAGAGGGTAGACTGCCCCAGTGAAGGGGGTTAATCAGAAAGATCTTTGCAGGCGTCCTTGATGAAAAAGACTAATGGCCGTCTTGATAAACTTGTGAAAATGTAGGTGGACTAGTAGGTTTCAAGACTGACACTAGAGCAACAGTTCTTAATTCTGCTGTACTTTAGAATCACTTAGGGAGCTTTCTAAAAATACCCATTGAATCAAAATCTGAGAGTGTAGCCTGAGCCTTTTATTTTCTTTTTAAGTTTTCTGGGTGATTCTTTTTTTGTTGTTTTTTGAGGAAGATTGGCCCTGAACTGACATCTGTTGCCAATCTTCCTCTTTTTCTTTTTTGTTTCTCCCCATAGCCCCAGTACATAGTGGTATATCCTAGTTGTAGGTCCTTCTAGTTCTTGTGGGACGCCGCCTCAGCATGGCTTGATGAGCGGCAAGTAGATCCACACCCAGGATCTGAACCTGTGAACCCCAGGCCATCGAAGCAGAACGTGCAAACTTAACCACTACACCACTGGGCCGCTCCCTCTAGGTGATTCTTATGTCCAGTCAGAGTTGAAAACCAATACTCTAGTGTAATATTGTCCTAAATTTTTAGCAGCTGCTCATATATTTGAGATTTTTACACATTGAATTTTACTATGTATTGCTAAATCTTTTATTCTTGCTGTTTGCTCAAAGGCACAAAAAATAAGCAGAAAATAGCACAAACGCAGATATAGATTCCCTTTGAAATTTGCTGCTCACCCTCCTGTCATTTTACCTTCCATTTTGGGCGGTTGTCCCATATGCCTCAGTAGATCCCTTTCCTCATTGTGCCCTTTTTCTCTAAGATGTTCAGAGCACTTCTTAAGTTTATTAACATACAGGTTGTCTTTGTGAAATGATTCTGGGGGTATATTATTCCCTCTGGTTAGAATGAATAATTGAAGCACTGTCTGGTTTATAACTGTTATGCATTTTAAATTAGACACAAGCAGTGCATCTAAATTTCATCAGTTGTAGGCTATTTTTTTTATTGAGCTTCACTTTCAGATTTTATGAGCTAAATATATTCACTAGTAAAATGAAGTCTTCCAAAATCCTAACTTTCTAGCTTTATCTTGCACAGCTTTTGTACACAGGTGATTTCTCAAGACAAGAAGATAGACACTTAATGGCAGCTGAAATTCCTAATATTAAACCTGATATTCTTATCATTGTAAGTACTCATGCACTGTATTGTAATCAGTGTAATTGACGCAGAATTTTTTCTAGTGGGAAAAATATATCATGATCTCATTTTCATAATGTTTTTCCAGATATAAACGTATCTGTTTTTAGTATATGAATTAATTTGTTTGGCTTCTCTTTGTAGTGCAGCTCCACTTTCTTGCTGTTAAACGTACTGACTCTTGTCTAATATCAGAGATGATGTTATCTCCTAAATATTTTTGTGTGGGTGGATTACCCCAAATTTGTGGAACATCTTAAGGGTTGTATAAAAAGGGTGTGGCCCCACTGCCTTTGCCTTGATGACTATCTTTTGGCTCATAGCACCTGCTAAATTTGTATGTGTATGTCCTATCTGCCTAGTAGATTGCAAGTCTAAGGAGAATAAAAAAAAAAATTAACTGTACAGAAGCTTTTTGCCGGGGGAAGTTGGTCAGGAGCAAATTAATAAATGTGTATTGGTGACAGTGAGGTCAAGGGTTGGGAGAGAGAGCTTTTGGGCCTATGGTGTATGTAAGAATATCAATGAGGGGTGGGCAAAATAGGTAAAGGGGATGAGGGGGTATAAACTTCCAGTTATAAAATAAGTAAGTCATGGGGATGAAATATACAGTGTAGAGAATATAGTCAACAACATGGTAATAACTTTGTATGGTGACAGATGGTAACTAGACTTATCGTGGTGATCATTTTGTAATTATATAAATATCAAGTCACTGTGATATACACCTGAAATTAGTAGGATACTTTATGTCAGTTATACTTCAATTAAAAAAAAGGAATATCAAGTATATTTAGTTGAAGGTGGAAGAGCTGCTTCTCCCTCGCCGTCTACAGAACCCCCACCTGCCCAAGTGTGAGGGGCCAACATGTCGTGAGTGAATGCGGTTTGGCTCAGCTCGTGGTATCCCCAGCATGTAAACTGACCTTACTTCATTTAAGGGAAGATTTTTTTAACCCTCAGAAAAAAGTTATTTTCATTATATCTGGTACTTTAGAGCAATACTTCTCAAACTTGAATGTGCTTGTGAATCATCTAGTGATATTGTTAAAAACAGATTCTGATTGAGTATGCCTGGGCTGGGCCCGAGGTTCAGCATGTCTAATAAGCTTCCAGGGATGCCAGTGCTGCTGGTCAGCAGCCCACACGTGGTAAGGTTTAGGGGATATTCTTAAACAGAACTATAAGAAACCATATCTATTTCTGATTTATAAACTTTGACTTATCAGGGGTGGGATAAATATCCTTTTTCCACCCATGGAAAGCAAAACAGTTTAAAAAAAGAAAAAAAAAAACATAGCAAAATTATCTTGAGAAGGGAAGATACATTTTTGGACTTATTTCCTAATTCCATTTTCTAAAAAGTTCTTACTACTTAGCCAGATCTGCATTCTAACATTTTTATTTGCTCTTCTTTCCAATTAGTACTATAACAATATGTGTTCAAGTAAAGGGCCTGTTATGGACAAAGGAATCACTTTGCTTTTGCATTTCACTACTGATTAACTTTTGTGTTTTTTGGAAGTCATCAGTCTTGGTCTCACACTTCTAATGTGTTATTTAGGAATCTACTTATGGGACCCATATCCATGAGAAGCGTGAAGAGCGAGAAGCGAGATTCTGTAACACAGTTCACGATATTGTAAACAGAGGGGGCAGAGGTCTCATTCCTGTCTTTGCTCTTGGAAGGGCTCAGGAGCTGCTCTTGATTTTAGGTATGGCTTTTTCTTTTTATTTGGGAGATTATCAAAATCTTGGCGTGCCATTATATCAAGGTAATTGTATGGCCTTAGATAGATCATTCTGCCTTTTCTGGGCTTCAGTTTTTGCGTTTAAAAATAGAGACTTGGTGCCAGTAAGAGCTCAGAAAAACCGTGGCTCTCATGCACTGGTACTAGGAATATAAATAGCATATTTTTCTGGTTGCCCTTAGCATTAGAAGTCTTAAAAATATGCTGCCCTTTGACCCAGCAGTTCCACTTCTGATAAATAAATGAGATGCACAGAAAATTTTGTCAGTAAGGGAGTTCATCATTTCAGTATTTTTAAAGAAATATCATAGTTAATATCACCTTGCAGGAAAAAAATCATGTTATGGATGAGTAATTACATATTTTCACATAATCTATTAAGGGGACCAAAAAAGTAGAGTTCAAAATAGTATGTACTCTGATCCTACTTAGGTAAAAAATATACAAATGACTGAAAAGATATTAAATCTGAATAATGAGAAAGTGGATGATTTGTTTTTTCATTTTCTGCTCTTCTCTATTTTCCAAATATGTCACTAAGCAGGTATAACTTTTTGTAATAAGAGAAACAGTGGGTGTCACTTTTTGTTTATATTTGTATTTAATGATCTCTTTTAATTCAAACATTCTGTGATTCTTTTTGCGGAACACACTCTTCTTAAAGAATAAATGATAGGTGCCTTGTCTGTATATAGCTTAAATGTGAAGAACTAGAAATGATTGCATCTTAAGCTCTTATTGTCACTTCTTCCATCTCTATGATGATAAGGATAAATAGTATCCCTGTTACACCGAAAAGGAAAAAGGAAGATGGAATAAATGACCTCAGATCAAAAGCAAATCTGTAAGAGAGACAGGACTTTGTAGAAGCTAAATTTTCTAAATCCTAATCCAGTCTAGTTTTCTCTTGGTCCTTCTTTCTAACTGCAAGTCAAATTTGTCTTTAGAAGTCTTGAAATGAAAAGTATCTGTAACAAGGTAATCTGAAGAGCAGAGGAAATTAGGAAGGTGGAACCATGTTGTCACCATCAAATTGGGTTGCCAGATTTAGCAGATAAAACTACAAGACACACAGTTAAATTTTATTTGCAGATAAATAACGAGTAATATTTTAGCACATGCGTATCAAATATTTAATATATATTCCTATACTAAAAATCTTTTATTTGTCTGAAATTCAAGTTTAACTGGGCACTTGGTATTTTTCTCTGGCAACTCTACCATCAAAGCGTATTATGTTTCCTCTTATGAACCAGGACTGCTCCATGCAATTGGTTGCTCCTTTGCCCTTAAATTCTCCTTGTGATGTAGTAGACATCACAGCCATCACAGCTGACAATAGAGGACAGCCATTCGAATCACTGATTTTAAATCTCATCTATGATCTAGCCATATGACCTTGGGCAAGTTATTCAACTGTTTTTTAATATTTAAAATTTATTCATAAAAATATGCAAAAAATAGGAGACTGATGTGATCTTGGGATGTCATATGCTCTGCAAGATATTTGAAAAATTATGAGTATTTATGAAAACTTGGACACCATTAAAAATTTTCATTTCATATAAAAAAACACAAACAGATAAACCAAAGGGCAAAGCAGGAAATATTTTTGTAACAAGCATGACAGGAAGTCCCTGTCCTCATATCTCATATAGAGTTTTCACTTATAAATCAAGTATAAAAATAACATTGCCATACTATTCAACCTTTTTTTACCCTCAGTTTCCTAATCTGTAAGATGGAGATAAATCTTCTCGAGGTTGATTAGAAGTAATAAAAGTAAATTGCATACTAGGCATTTAATACATTTCCTAAATGCAAGTATACCTAGTAGAATCAATATCTTTTGGCTATACTACCTTTATAATATTTTGGGATTTAATGAGAGTTTTCCCTAAAAATAAGCTTTCCTTTGAAGGTATATTGCCCACTGTTTTTGTTAATTATCAGAAACTGTTTGGTTAGCAGTTTTTCAAAAATATAGTCACAGAGTAATGTGACTATTTATACTTTTTTTTAAGTGTTCAAAATCGATTTTAACTCGTTTGGCAGTCCTGTTTTGTAATTAGCCAAGTCTAATTACAAAAAGTCTAATTTCAGTAAGTCGTTTTGAAATATTAATACATTTTTTTTAAAACCACAGAATATACTGTCTCTTGGGGGTAATAAGTTATGGTCTATTATTCAGTGTAAACTTCTACCAGATCATTTTTAAAGCCTCCACATCTTGGGACTATGATCACAACATTCTTTTTAGGTCATGCATTAATATTTAGAAACAAGTTTTGGTTTTATAAGCTTAAGTTAGTAAGGACCAGGCTAATTTTCTTTAAAATACAGTTATATGCTTTAATTTATTTCTTGGTTGTCTGGATTTTTAAAAATTAATTGTATATATCATTTACTATTTGAACTATTTACCCCACATAATAAAATGATACGTGTTTCTTGTAAAATCTCTCTAGATGAGTACTGGCAGAATCACCCAGAACTCCATGATATTCCAATATACTATGCATCGTCTCTGGCCAAGAAGTGTATGGCAGTGTACCAGACATATGTAAATGCCATGAATGACAAAATCCGCAAACAGATCAACATCAATAATCCCTTTGTTTTCAAACACATTAGTAACCTTAAGGTGAGTGCTTGTGGAAGAAAGGAGAAGGATGGATAAAATACAAAGAAGTCGTTGGAGTAGGAGATGCCTGTCATTGATTCTGTGGCTAAATCCTTCTTGCCGAAGTCTTTCTTACCTTTTCTCTAGCAGACATCGCTTTTCTGAAGGAAATCAAAAATTTAGCATCTGGGGCCGGCCCCGTGGCTTAGCGGTTAAGTGCGCGTGCTCCGCTCCTGGCGGCCCGGGTTCGGATCCCGGGCACGCACCGACGCACCGCTTCTCCAGCCATGCTGAGGCCGTGTCCCACATACAGCAACTAGAAGGATGTGCAACTATGACATACAACTATCTACTGGGGCTTTGGGGAGTGGGGGGGGAATTTAGCATCTGACATTCTTTGTTGCTTAAACAAACTTTGCCACTTGTTCCAAGTCTCCATACGTTCTCAGTATTTACTATTGCTAAATAACTGGGATCTCTTTTGCCATAAAAATAAAAAGTCCTGATGAGAAAAATATCTTATGTTACATATTAAGTTTTTTTAATGCTCACTCAAACCTAAACATCTTTTTGATTAGCACTACAAATTCCATATATGAAAATTTGTATATGTTTACTTTTTTAGAGCAGTCAACCAAATCTGATTTTTTTAATTAAAAAAATACAAGGTTTCATTCAAACTAATGCTCTAATGATAATAAAATAATGCCCCAAATAATTCAAGTTGTCAATGTTCTAATTTTAAATAGGCTCTGTTGGTAAAGTATTATTTTTTAAGTTAACTGCTTAGGCATTAGAGCCAAATTTTCCCTAGAAACAATGTTAAACTTTTTGATTAGATTTCCAGGCCTGCTCAAAATATTCATGAAGTATGCAAAGCCATTGTGAGTCTTTGGGGAAATTCTTTCGGAGTTCTATTTTGGATGAATAGAAACCTATTTGACTCTTCCTTTCACTTTGTGCCCGCCTGCTAGTGACTAAAAATGGTCCTAAAGGCTTGTTTAGCTACCAGTAGAAGGTTTTGAGGGTCATTGTGAACTAACTGCTTTTTATCGCTTGGTTTTCCTTTCATGCCTAGCCTAAACTGTTTAGGAACTTGGAGGCTGGACTTAAAATGTTTACTAGTCTTGTCAAGGCCCTTTCAGTAATGTGATTAATCTTTTTACCTAGTTCTTTGTTATTTAAAAATAAGGAATGCTTTGTCAAACTCTGATATTTAATTTGCTTTTACCATTTCTTTTTCTCTCTCAGAGCATGGATCATTTTGATGACATTGGGCCCAGCGTTGTAATGGCCTCCCCAGGCATGATGCAAAGTGGCTTATCCAGAGAGCTCTTTGAAAGCTGGTGTACTGATAAGAGGAACGGTGTCATTATAGCAGGGTACTGTGTAGAAGGGACTCTTGCCAAGGTCAGTTGTAGTCTTAGACCATTGCGTTATTCCTGATCAAAATTGCAGAGGTGGTGGTATCCTCACAGGTTTTTTTCCACTTAAGTAGTTCTTTAAATAATACAGGTTTTGATTTTTCAAAACAAGAATGGAAATAGGTAGGTGGAGATGTTTGTAAGGTTGAGGAATTAATGCAGACGTTGAATGGCATAACAAGACCCCCAGGTGGTTGGTAGGCACCTTAAAGTTTGAGAAGCACTCATCTGGTTGCAGTTAAAAAAATGGAAAGGGGCTGGCCCAGTGGCATAGTGGTTAAGTGCGCGCACTCCACTGCTGGCGGCCCGGGTTCAGATCCCAGGCGCGCACTGACCCACCGCTTGTCAGGCCGTGCTGTGGCGGTATCCCATATAAAGTGGAGGAAGATGGGCACAGATGTTAGCCCAGTACCAGTCTTCCTCAGCAAAAAGAGGAAGATTGGCATGGATGTTAGCTCAGGGCTGATATTCCTCACAGACACACACACACAAAAAAGGAAAGGAACCTAGTTGAGACAAACATATGGATACCCTCATCAGATGAAGAAGAGGTTTGCTAATAAGTCTTCTCTTGAAAAGCAATAGATGTGTTTAAGTTGGTTGCCCATCTTCCTATTGATGTGAAATGGTTGACATTCACTCTTAGGGGTGTAGACATGGTAGAAAATACATGCAGAACTTTAGAGGCAATTTCTCTCTCTCTCTTTTTTTTTTTGTGAGGAAGATGAGCCCTGTGCTAACATCTGCTAATCCTCCTCTTTTTTTGCTGAGGAAGACTGGCCTTGAGCTAACATCCGTGCACATCTTCCTCCACTTTATATAGGACGCCGCCACAGCATGGCTTGCCAAGTGGTGCGTCGGTGTGCGCCCTGGATCCGAACCAGCGAACCCTGGGCCGCCGCAGCTGAGTGCGCGCACTTAACCGCTTGCGCTACCAGGCCGGCCCTCTAGAGACAATTTCTGAACATCCACACATCACGTTCTTATCTCTTCTTACCTATAACTTGTATTTTATCTTTTAAAATACATGTGGTTCCCCATTTTGATCATTTTTATTACTTTACCTCATTCTGTAAGTCAATAAGATGATGTTGGATATGTATTTAAATAGATTACCACAATAGAACTACATCTGTCCTTTATACAAATCTTCCTGTCCAGAAAGTTACTTTTTAGAGCAGGAGAATAGCTGGGAATACAAGTGTGCCTTTCTAATCATAAGAGTTATAATTTTCGGGCCAGCCCTGTGGCTTGGTGGTTAAGTGCGCGCGCTGCGATGCTGGCGGCCCGGGTTCGGATCCCGGGTGCGCATCAAAGCACCACTTCTCCATCCATCCTGAGGCCGAGTCCCACATACAGCAACTAGAAGGGTGTGCAGCTATGACATACAACTATCTACTGGGGCTTTGGGAGGAAAAAATAAAATAAATAAAATCTTTAAAAAAAAAAAAGAGTTATAATTTTCACTTCCAGCACTCCAAATACATTGAATTTTAGTTACTCTCCTTACTTTCCTGATTAAATGTTTGCTTGATCAAGAAAATAAATATCTGATATTTACTAAGTCAGTAGTGTTAGAATGACTTTTGTGCTAAAGGTCCTAAATTTAACATAAGAGTTTATGGCTCATGAAAAAGTAGAAAATGTTCATTTTCTTTTCTAATGGTTAGTTTATTTGTTTTGTTTTGTTTTTTAATTTTTCTCTGTTTTTAACAGCATATCATGTCTGAACCAGAAGAAATCACTACCATGTCTGGACAGAAGTTACCACTGAAAATGTCTGTGGATTACATTTCTTTCTCTGCTCACACAGATTACCAGCAAACCAGTGAATTTATTCGTGCTTTGAAACCGCCTCATGTGGTTAGTCTATGAATTTGATTTATAGCATTAAAGGGGGAAAGAAACATACCCAGGAAACTTTGTGGCAGCTGGTCCTCAAATCAAACACCCCTTCCGATAATATGGCACTTTAAACAGAGCGCCTTCCCTTGCACTGACCTTTACGGCTCCCCTTTGAGTTAGGCAAGCTGTGCCCTTTAATTTTCCAGTGTTTTTCTGTTGTTTTCTGCTGCCTCCCCAACAACTTAAGAGCACAGGCTTTGCAATGTGACTGCTTGTTTTGAATTTCAGCTCCATCCCTTACTTGCTGTGTAACCCTAGGCAAGTTACTTACCTCTGTACCTCATTTGTAAATAGGGATGATAATACCTCATAAGGCTATTGTGTGGACTGAATGAGATAGCATATATCTAAAGCACGGAATATGGTGCCTGGCATGTAGTAAATACCTAATAATGTGGAGAGAGGAGAAAGATAAGTCATATAATAGTAAAAATTAAAGATGCAAATAGATAAGAAATACATTATGTAGCTCCTTACTAATGCGATTTGCTCCTTACTAATGCGATTTGTTTAAATTTTTAATTTTCATGTAATTGTGTATCAATGAATTATATTTTGGTGGGATTGGAGAGATGAGTAAGCTAAAAAAAATAAGTATTTTTAATTAAAGGAAACTTATGGGACATGTGTCTTTAGAAAACAGATGAAGTACTCTTTCTGAATGTATTGAAAAGTAGTTTAGAGGAAATGGCCTTTTGTTAATTTTTTTTCGTAAATATTTTTTATTTTGGTAAAATATAAAATTTGCAATTTTAACCATTTTTAAGTATACAGTTCAGTGGCATTATAGTCACAATGTTCTGCAACCATCACCACTATCATTTCCAAAAGTTTTTCATCGCCCCAAACAGAAACTGTACCCATTAAGCAATAATTCCCCATTCTCTCCTCCCTCCAGCTTCTGGTAACCTCTAAGTTACTTTCTAGCTCTATGAATTTGCCTTTTTCGTTATTTCATAAGTGAAATCATAAAACACTTAACATATGTTTTCAAGATTCATCCATGTTGTAGCATGTAACAGAATTTCATTCCTTTTTATGGCTGAATAATGTTCCAGTGTTTGCACATACCACATTTTGTTCATTGATCTGTTGACAGACACTTGCAGTGTTTCTGCCTTTTGGCTATTCTGCATAATGTTGGAGTGAACATTGGCATATAAATATCTGCTTGACTCCCTGTTTTCAGTTCTTTGGGGTATATACCTAGGAGTGGAATTGCTGAATCATATGATAATTCAGTGTTTAACCTTTTGAGGAATCACCAAACTGTTTTCCACAAAGCTGCACCATTTTACATTCCTCCCGAGCAGTGCACAAGTATTCCAATTTCTCCATATCCTTGCCAACACTTGTTATTTTCCTTTTTTAATTATAGCCATCCTAGTAAGTGTGAAGTGGTACCTCATTGTGGTTTTGATTTTCATTTCCCTAATGACTAATGAAGTTGAGCATCTTTTTGTGAACTCTTGTTAATTTTCAAGTTCTTTCTGACATGATAGTCCTCACAGGTATTTGCCATTGGCCCTTAATGAGCAGATTCTTTGGTGGAGAAAAATCACTCACCTACTTTTTAGCACCATAGCATGTCGAGTTTAGTTACAGTGCAGGCTCCCCCCAGGTGCTTTCTAGTGTGTGTGGTCTCCCGGATTTTAAAGCTGTGGAGGAAAAGCTGTATTGTCCTTTCTCTCTGGTATCACTACCTCATCCTCAGTCCCATTTCATTGCTCTTTAGGCTGTATCTCTGCTGTCAGTTTAAATTCCTGGATTGAACTTGATCCTTACCTTCCTTCAGTAACCAGGTCAGCAAAAGTATATCTACAGGATAAAAGAATAGTAGTGTTGGTGGTAATAATAAATAATAGCTAGCATTTGTTGAGTATTCACCATGTGTGGGTCCTGTATTAGTGTTTTCCATGTATCAACTTGCTTACTCCTCACAACCAATAACTATTTTGTAGATGAGAAAACTGAGATGTCAAGTAACTTTCCCAAGGTTACACAGCTGGTATGACAGTGCCAGGATTTGTGTTCAAGCAGCTCGGCCCCAAAGCCATATGCCTCTGCCTAGTAGTGATGCTGGGCAGGCTTCTCTTGGCTCGGGCAGGAAATCATCTACCAGTGGTCTGTTGGTTAAGAGTGACCTATCTTGTAAAACACTGTATAGATTATAAGAGTGAATAGAGACTTGTAGCTAATGCAGTAGTTGTAAATACCCCTCTAGAATGTAATTTCATTTGGTTCTGAAATATTATATTTGGTATTGCTTTAATAAACAGAAGAAAATATCAGAAGTCTTTTTTTCCCACAAAAAGCTTCTTTTGAAAGTCTTCTATTAAGAAACCTAAAGAGGGGCCGGCCCGGTGGCGTAGCGGTTAAGTGTGCACACTCCGCTGCGGTGGCCTGGTGTTCAGATCCCAGGTGTGCACCAACACACCGCTTGTCAAGCCATGCTGTGGCTGTGTCCCATATAAAGTGGGGGAAGATAGGCACGGAGGTTAGCCCAGGGCCAGTCTTCGTCAGCAAAAAGAGGAGGATTGGCGACAGATGTTAGCTCAGGGCTAATCTTCCTCACAAAAAAACAAACAAAAAGAAAACAAAAACAGGGCCGGCCCAGTGGCTTAGCGGTTAAGTGCGTGAGCTCCGCTACTGGCGGCCCGGGTTCGGATCCCGGGCGCGCAGCGACGCACTGCTTCTCCCGCCATGCTGAGGCCGCGTCCCACATACAGCAACTAGAAGGATGTGCAGCTATGACATACAACTATCTACTGGGGCTTTGGGGGAAAAATAAATAAATAAATAAAGTCTTTAAAAAAAAAAAATGCTTAAAAAAATACAAAAGAAATCTAAAGAAGATGATGGGTGTTTCCTGAGACAGTAGGAGTAACAGTAGTTTCAGACAAGCATCATGTGCGGCTGAAGCTGGGAGAGGCTGCAGACGTCACCAGGTCCAGCCCTTTACCAGCGTGAGCATAGAAGCCGAGAAAAAGTCTGGTGTCCACAAAGTTATATATCTCATTAGTGGCAAAAAATGGAGTAGAAAAGAAGTTTCTTTGTTTCTTTACTCTTTCTTGAAATAGTTGTACTTAAGGAACTTTTAAAGCCAAACAGAATGAAAATGTGTGTACAAGTTTGATTGACTGGAGGTCCTTAAAAGTAGTAAAGTTTAATAACTTTAAGTATATCTCTGTTTCATAGATTTAACTAATTCAGATAAGAGCCATCATTAATCTGAACTAAGGATGTTTCCCTATGCTCTTTTAAAATTTATTCATGTAGATTTTAGTCCATGGAGAACAGAATGAAATGGCCAGATTGAAAGCAGCCCTGATTCGAGAATATGAAGATAATGATGAAGTTCACATAGAAGTTCATAATCCTCGGAATACAGAAGCAGTGACATTGAACTTCAGAGGAGAAAAGCTAGCCAAGGTAAAAGGTTATGGTTCCTAATCCTGTCTATGTCTTTTCTTTGGGGAAATGTATACTTCTTAAAAAAATAGACCTATTTTTATTTTTTTATTTTTTTATTTAATTGTGTGGAAGATCAGCCCTGAGCTGACATCTGCCAATCCTCCTCTTTTTGCTGAGGAAGACTGGCCCTGGGTTAACATCCATGCCCATCTTCCTCCACTTTATTTTATTTATTTATTTTTTGTGAGGAAGCTCAGCCTTGAGCTAACATCCATGCTAATCCTCCTCTTTTTGCTGAGGAAGACCGGCTCTGAGCTAACATCTATTGCCAATCCTCCTCCTTTTCTTCCCCCAAAGCCCCAGTAGATAGTTGTAGGTCATAGTTGCACATCCTTCTAGTTGCTGTATGTGGGACGCGGCCTCAGCATGGCCGGAGAAGCGATGCGTCGGTGCGCGCCCAGGATCCGAACCTGGGCCGCCAATAGCGGAGCGCGTGCACTTAACCGCTAAGCCATGGGGCCGGCCCCAAAGTAGACCTCTTTTTAATCAAATAAAGATAATATGCTTAATGATGATTTCTGTCAACTTAGTATACTACAAGAATTTTATCCTTACACTTTTTAGGCTGCTTCTGGTTCTACTAATTTGTTTCTTCACGTGGAAAATTTTCTTTTTTTTTTAAATTTTTTTATTGATGTCTTAATAGTTTATAACATTGTGAAATTTTGGTTGTGCATTTTTGTTTGTCGATGACCACATGCATGTCTCCCTTCACCCCTTGTGCCCATCCCCCACCCCTCTAGCCCATGGTAACCACAATACAGTTTTCTCAGTCCATGTGTTGGTTTATATTCCACATATGAGTGAGATCATACAGTGTTTGTCTTTCTCTTTCTGGCTTATTTCACTTAACACAATACCCTCCAGGTCCATCCATGTTGTTGCAAATGGGACAATTTTGTCTTTTTTTATGGCTGAATAGTATTCCATTGTATATATTTACCACATCTTCTTGATCCAGTCATCAGTCGAGGGACACTTGGGTTGCTTCCACTTCTCGGCTGTAGTGAATAATGCTTTTGAGCTGCAAGATGGAGGGCTGTTCTCTGGCTGTGGTCAGTTTTATTAACATCTGCTCCTGCCTTCAGGAGCACATCTGCACAATCCAGTCTGTCGGCCAACACACACTACATAAGTGGTGTTCTTCCAAATTGATCTTTGTCTATAAGGGAACACTTTCCTATGATGAGCCTGTGAAGAGCACCCTTATCTCCATTAATAGCAGCAGCATGAACTTGGGATGCTAATGAGGAACCAGTAACGACCAAGTTCTCTGACCTGTTCATAGTGTTCTCAACAACTGGAGCAACCCTCCCCTCCTCCAGGACCCCCACTGGGCCGCCCCTCCTGGCAGGCTGAAAATTTTCAAATAAATTAGATCTTAATACAGTTGAATTTGTCAGCTTGGTTTTTTTTTTTTCTTGGTGAGGAAGATTAGCCCTGAGCTAACATCCATCGCCAGTCCTCCTCTTTGCTGAGGAAGATTGGCCCTGGGCTAACATCCGTGCGCATCTTCCTCTACTGTATATGGGACGCCGCCACAGCATGGCTTGATAAGCGATGTGCAGATCCACACCCTGGATCCAAACCCGCGAAGCCCTGGCCGCCAAAGTGGAGGGCGCAAACTTAACCGCTATGCCACTGGGCCAGCCCAGAATTTGCTAGTTTTTTAATCCATATCCCCACTTACTTTTCCTTCCCATGTCTGAGGATAAACAAATATTCATTACTGTTTTTTTTGCTATATCCAGTACAGTATTCTGTCCACTTGTTGTCATTCTCCTTAAGAAGCTAAAGATAGGCCCATATCTCCCATATATGTCTGTGGGATTTATAAAAATTTCTCATTTTAAGAAATAAGCATTTTGATGGTGAAATATAATATTTTCAGAATTTAAAAATGAAATAGTTAAAGAAAAACCTTACCTGGGATTTTAGAGGGATGCTCTAAGAAATCTGAATTTTTACCTCCTGTTAAAATCTTTTTAAGATACTTCTAAAGGAAACTTTTTAAGTTTTAAATATCAGATATGTGTTACTGAGCAACTTGACAGCATTCTTTTAGTACATAGTGAACCAGATGTGAGGAACCTAATTGGGGACTATCCTTTCTTATGGTTGAATTTGAGGAAAAAAACAAATTAGCAAAAATTAGGATGTGAGGCTTTTATTGTCAAAGAAGACCAAATGGTTGTATGTACACCTGTTCACAAAACTTTCTGGTAGCCAGTTCAACGGAAGGGGTGTTATACACATAGAAAAATATGTTCAGGGGCTGGCCCCGTGGCTTGGTGGTTGAGTGTGTGTGCTCCACTACTGGCGGCCTGGGTTCGGATCCCGGGCGCGCACTGATGCACCGCTTATCTGGCCATGCTGGGGTGGCATCCCACATACAGCAAATAGAAGGATGTGCAACTATGATATACAACTATCTACTGGGGCTTTGGGGAGAAAAAGGGAAAAAAAGGAGGAAGATTGGCAATAGATGTTAGCTCAGGGCTGATCTTCCTCACAAAAAAAAAAGAAAAATATATTCAGTTGAGAATATATTCAGAACTGAATTTCCCAAACTCTGCTTGTTGAGATTTGGGGGGGGAGAAGTTTCACAGTCAGACAATTTAGGAGAAGCTAAGTTGAACAAAATGAAGCTAGTTTCTTTACAGAAAGACGTTTCAGAGTTTTTCTTAGGCCATTGTGCATTATAAGTCCTCAAGAAATACAGTATGCGACATTTAAACATTTTTTGACTACAGAACTGAGAACATACTTTAGGTATATGTCATTCTTAAATTTAACTTGACATATGCACAGAGAAACTATTGTCAATATCTATTTCACCAAATATACTTTTGCATTGAAGTGGTGTTCTGTTATTTCAGCCATAATTTTAGTTATTTAAAATCATTAGCTTTAGTTATTTTTTTCCTCAAGTGCAATAACCTTATTTAGGATTTATGGCAGACATCCTCAACCATGTAAAACAAAAACTAAGTAGGTCAAGGAAATCAGATCTACAAAGAACTGTGAAAAAACCCATGGACTTTACTTTCTAGAAATGTCAGGCCAACCAGTCGTGTATATGTTAATAAATCAGCATATTGGAAACTAACACACACTTGTATTAAGAGTGAAACCTCTGCTGGCAGCAGAAGGTGAAGTCAGAAGAAGAATCACGCAATCTTGTTGTCTGAGGTACTTTATTCTATAGGCAGACAGACATACCCACGTGATCAGCATCTAGGACATCACTCTATTAAAATCAGCCTCCTGGGCTGAGCAGGGCTTCTTTTCATTGAGTTATCAGCATTTAAGGAGAAAATAACCCAAAGAAATCATGTGAATAGAGCTGTTTCCCATTATAGTTATAAGAACAAACATTATCACTGTCTGGCTGCTATTGCTCTTCTCTTAAAAAATTTTCCCCCTCAGTTGTATGAGCTCTTCCATACCTGTCTTTATTGATAGATATTGATAAGATATTACTTTATTGACCTATTTATTCAGAGATGCTCCTTCTTTCAGCGTTGGGTCTAGCATGGACTCACACCTTTGTATGATGGAGCTCACTCTGTGTACGAGGTTGATGACCATGGTGCCTGAGGGGGCACATGCAGTCCTAGTCTGCACTTGCTGTCCTTCCTGCTACATTGTGGCTGTCGAGAGCTTTTTCTAAGCCTGCACACCAGTAGGTTTACTTGGTAGTTGAACTGATCGGAACTGAACTGAACCTAGCCATTCTTGCCAGATCTGCCCCTGTGACTCTTCTCTTCAGCCTCTTGCTAGCCTTGATACTGCCCTGGTTGTGGAGGTATATAACGTGTCATATTTTTCATGTTTAAATTCATGTGTTATTATCATAGTTCGAATGTCTGGTGGTCATTATTATGACTGAGTATTGAATAATTAATTGCATTTTACAGGATTCTACTTTCTGCAAGTTGTTTTGAGGTTTTTGTTTGTCTGTTTGTTTAATAGGTCATGGGCTTTTTAGCAGACAAAAAACCAGAACAAGGCCAGCGGGTCTCAGGAATACTTGTCAAAAGAAACTTTAATTATCACATACTTTCTCCTTGTGACCTCTCCAGTAAGTATACTACCAAATGTCAAATATAATTTGATTTTAGCATTGAAGAAAATCTATGAAAACTTCTCTTACCTAGTGGCCAAATTTTAAGTAAAAACCAATAGTAAAATAGAAATTGATGAAAGTTAAGAATCCAGTTAGCTTTACAGGAAAAAAATCTTCTCTGAACTCTTGAAACATTTAAATTCTTTGTGAAATAACTTTTTTCTTAATTGGAAACATAAGTTCGCCTCTAAAACAGATTGTCTACTCCTGCTGACCCTTTATGAGCCTATTGTCTACCTTTCATGACAGAGCACTGGTGCTTTTATTTTCTGAAGTAATGTTGGGCTCCCCACACAAGCATTTTGATTTTTATGTCCTGTAGTTTTACATCGCTTGCTGGGCCTTTGTGTTCTGTGCCTGTGTAAATACTAAACCATCATTACTTTTGCAGTAAATATGGTATTATCTTCACATAAATAACTGTGCTCCATTTTATTTATATAGCACTAATAAATTGTAAGTGCTTTATGAAGGAATAGGAAATAGCAGCCGTGTTTAGGTATTCATCTGTGGGATAGGCCACCTGTCAGCTTTCACGCGATGACACAGGAGAATGTAACTTGCTCCTTTATTCAGCAGTTGGTGAGATCTTACTCTATGCCAGGCATTGTGCTAGGTGCTGGGGAACTAAAGATTTATTAAAGAGCACAGTCCCAACCCTTGAAAACCCATCTAATGAGAGAAGCAGTCTTACAAAGAGCTAATCACAGTATTGATCAGTGACATATAGAAGTGCATGCTAACTATGTGAGAACAGAATGGGGCTAGAAGAGTTGGGGAAAGCTTTGCAAACCAGGTGGCACTTGTGCCAGGTGGCGAAGGATTGTTAGGCGTTGCCAAGCAGAAAATACGTCAGAGGACAGCTGGCTTACTGCCTTGGAGGCATTCAGGGGGCTGCTGTGTTCAGGACAATGAGGGTGCTTGCTTAGCTGCAGCATAAATTAACTATTGTCGGGGCGGGGGGCGGGGGCGGTGGATTAGATAAGCGGGGAAATGTGGATGGGAACAAATTGAGGAGCACCTTGTTAACTTGAAAAACATGTTCTCACTTACTTTGCTTTTACTTCTCTTTTCTTTACTCCTGGCATGTGTTTGCAGATTGTATTTTGTGGAACTAGTATTGTCTCTTAAAGTCTATTTATTCTAATTTTCTCTTCAGATTATACTGACTTGGCCATGAGCACTGTAAAACAGACCCAAGCCATTCCTTATACCGGTCCTTTTAATTTGCTTTATTACCAGCTACAGAAGTTGACAGGTGTGTGTATTTATTGAAATTCACTTAATTGTTTTCTATTTTTGAATAAGATAATTATCTAGGAAAGGATCTTATTTAATTTTGGTAATTGTGTCAGAATTGCACAAATGTTACTTGTACTTCACTTGGTCGTGTTATCATGTTTAGGTAAAAATTTTGAAAATAAATGATAAAATTTTTTAAAAATCCCATAATACCTCTTATCCTTGATCCACTTAAAATTCTGAAATTACCAGTAGTCTTTGCTTCTTATGTTTAAAATCTACTTTAGTTTACTGTACTAAAATTGTATCTATTTATTTTCTTTTTTCATTGAAAATAAATTTTGTGGTTCAATCAGTACTGGTCTATACAACAGGTTTTATAAGAGCGCATAACCCCTGCCAAAGGCCAGTGAAAAAGTAAACTATTCTGTTTTCAGATTAGATCTTTTTTTTTTTTTTTTTTTTTTTTTTTTTTTTTTGTGAGGAGGACCAGCCCTGAGCTAACATCCAATGCCAATCCTCCTCTTTTTTTGCTGAGGAAGACTGGCCCTGGGCTAACATCCATTCCCATCTTCCTCCACTTTATATGGGACGCCGCCACAGCATGGCTTAACAAGCGGTGCGTCGGTGCACACCCGGGATCCGAACCAGCGAACCCCGGGCCACCACAGCGGAACGTGTGCACTTAACCGCTTGCGCCACCGGGCCAGCCTAGATCATTTTGAGTTAGAGATTTTTGTGTATTGATATAATGAGGGGCAGTGACTAAGTTAAGAGCTGTGGACTCTCTCTAATAAGCAAGAGCACGTCAGATTACAAATTACACTTTCTATTAATATGCGCTTCATAATTCATATGGTGAAGTAGTGCCACAAAATAAACCAGTAGAAAGAAAATCTTTTTTTTTACCTCAGATCTTCACGTTACAGTTATAGGTCATAACATAGAAAGTTAATAAAATGTCTGAGTTAATCCTTAATTAAGAGGTTACTGGGAAGACCAGAAAAGTCTCATCTTGAACAATAGCATTTCCTTGTAGAATGATTAAACCTATGAAGACAGAAGGTAGAAGTGACTATTTGTAGCTGATGAGGCTCATGTTAAATTTTAAGATGCTAGTGGAATGTTAAGATGCTAGTGGCTAACTCTCTTGTACAAACATAGATGTTTGACCATCACCAAAATTTGCTATTAATAAAATATCTAATGTCCAAGGTAAATCCTATCTAGTTTTATGAATTTTTATAATACGTGTTAAGATTTTTCATTTGCTGTAGGCAATGAATATAAAACTTACTTAGCTATTTAAAAATCTGACTATACAAATGAGTTATTAATTTTTTTCATTGTGTATCAGCTTTATTTCAGCTGTCTCTATAAACAAATGAATAATTATGCCTCCGGAGTATTATAAGAAAATTATATACATCTCATAATTCTTTTTTCAGGTGATGTAGAAGAATTAGAAATTCAAGAAAAACCTGCTTTGAAAGTGTTCAAAAATATTACTGTAATACAGGAACCAGGAATGGTGGTATTAGAAGTAAGATAAGATCATTTACCTAAATAAAGACAGAATAAAAAGTTCTGAGTTCACATGTAATTGTAGAGAAAATTAGTTTCTTCCTAATCAGGAAAAAAATTTTTGGAAAATATATATGTGCGTATTTTTCTTTTCTGTATCAGCTTTAAATATAACATGGGTAGGCCATTTTCTATGTGGTTACAATAACATAGAAACTAATAATAAATTAAGGCTTAATATTTAGTATGTGTAATGAGTATGGGTCTCTCATATGAATAAGTCTCAACTGATTTTGTGGTACCCAAGATGTGTTCAGTTACATCAAAAGGTCTTAAAATTCTCAAGATAAAAATCTAATTCTGTTATATTAAAACAACTGTCGTGCAGCACTTCTTAAGAGAGTGAAATTTTGAAGATTCAAATAAGCAACATTAAAATGACCCAAATCCACGAAGGCTAGAAATAGTTAATTTAGGTGAATGTGGTTCCCGCTGTTAAAATTTTAAATTCCTACTGGTAGAATTCGGAACTCAGGCACCAAATGAATTTGATGGTTGATTTTGATAGGTTGGCATTTGTTAAGTTTAAAAGACTTTTCAAAGTGAATCCTGGAACTGAATGATCCAAGGAGGTACCTTGTCTGTTTCTCTACCTCAGGATTGTATGTATATTTCCCAGCTATATGGTCAACTATTCTGTTCATACATATTTTTTTTTTAATTAATTAATTTATTTATTTTTCCCCCCAAAGCCCCAGTAGATAGTTGTATGTCATAGCTGCACATCCTTCTAGTTGCTGTATGTGGGATGCAGCCTCAGCACGGCCGGAGAAGCGGTGCGTCGGTACGCGCCCGGGATCTGAACCCGGGCTGCCAGCAGTGGAGCGCGCGCACTTAACCGCTAAGCCATGGGGCCGGCCCCATACATATTATTTTTTAAAACAAACAAAGACAGACCTGTTAGCTCTGGTCCCACTGCAGTTCTGTGGTTTAAGTCTAAATTTGATTCATACGGCTGAAAATTACTTAAAAAATTGTCAAAAATAGTAGTTATCTATAACATAAAGTTACATACAACGATAGACAAAGCATTAATATTCGAGAAGGGGGAAAGATACTAGAGACATTAATTTAGCTCTGGCTACTAAATACTATTAGAAGGGTGTATTTTTGTTCCCTCGAGTTAACATGTCAAAGAAGATCTTAGAGGAAGTTTTTCAAGTGCCTCACATTACTTGTAAAAGTACTCTTTGGAGAGAGAATAAAAAATAGAGAGGGTGCTCGTTGCTGAAATAATTCAGCTGGCTTCACCCTAACCCGGTAGACATGGAAAACTTTCTTGGAGCACTGGGCACGTGAAAGAGTATCATGCCATCTTAGGCTGCGTATGAGCAATAGAAGTAAATGTTTGAAAATATTACTGTCTGTGCTCCTAAAATATAGTGAATTTGATTATACTGATTGAATTTGAGTCCCAGTACCAGCAGTTACTGCTTGTGTTATCCTGTGCAAGTTACTTTTGAGTCAGTTTCCTCCTTTATAATGAAGATGTTATGAGAATTAAATGAGATAACGCATGTAAAACACTTGCCACAAAGGAAGTGCTCAGTACATTTTACTGTTATTTTAAAAAAATTAGAGAAGTCCAGCCTTATTAATCAATTTCAGTAAACAGTGAGTCAGTTAATTTCAGTCAAAATTTCAGCTAGAAGCTGTAGTCCCATATGTACATTCTGGGTGGGTGGGTAATGATGGTGGCTTTTGTGGTTGGCACAGTTGTACCTTCCTAATTCTGCCTTTGCTTTACAGTGGCTGGCAAACCCTTCCAATGATATGTATGCAGATACAGTAACAACCGTCATATTAGAAGTTCAGTCAAACCCGAAAATAAGGAAAGGTACAGAATTATTTCATTTTATCAGTTAATTCTTTCATTTCTCCCATGGTTCTGTGAACTAAAAAGCAGAAAATAGAGTCCTAAAGAATTTGAAATTTCCTGATCTTTTCATTCCTACAGCCTTTAAGATATGATATATGCATAACAATGCATATTACTAATATTTTACTTTTTGTCCTGAGTCTTCATTCGTACTATAAAAATCTAGTTGCAGTTAACAAGATAAAATATCTTAGTTACAGTCCTCTTAAAAACAATTTAATCAGAAAGTCCCAAATAATGATGAATTGAGCCAGCATGTCTAATAGGAAAATATGCTGCTATTTATGTGTTTAATAAAACTTGTTGAATAGAATGGAATCTCCCTATGAGGCAATTTTGCAGTAATTTTGTTTCCTTTACTAAGTAGCAATTTTCAGCCAAAGAAAACACCAGTGAAAATATTTTTGTGTTATTTCTTTACAGTTTGATTCTATTTTATACATAATTCAGTATAATACATGTCTTAAGATCTGCATCATTGGGGGCCGGCCCCGCAGCATAGTAGTTAAGTTTGGCACGATCCACTTTGGCGGCCTGGGTTCTCTGGTTTAGATCCTGGGCGTGGACCCGCACCACTTGTCAGCCATGCTGTGGCAGCGACCCACATACAAAATAGAGGAAGATTGGCACTGGTGTTAGCTCAGAGCTAATCTTTCTCAAGCAAAAAAAGAGGAAGATTGGCAACAGATGTTAGGTCAGGGTGAATATTCCTCAGCAAAAAAAAAAAAAAAAAGATCTGTATCATTGGCATGTAAGGTAGCCCTCTTTGCTGCTGGGGGAAGAAGTCACCCTTGAAGTATTCTGGGAAGCCTCTTAGCCTTTACCCTTCAAATGACATCAGATCTTGTTCTCTGATAGGATATTTCTGTTTCTTTTTTTTAATAATTTTATTTGTTTATTTTTTTCCCCCCAAAGCCCCAGCAGATAGTTGTAGGTCATAGCTGCACATCCTTCCAGCCGCTGCATGTGGGACGCGGCCCCAGCATGGCCGGAGAAGCGGTGCGTCGGTGCGCGCCCGGGACCCGAACCCGGACCACCAGCAGCGGAGCGCGCGCACTCAACCCCTAAGCCACGGGGCTGGCCCTCTGTTTCTTAAAATTAAAAAAATAAACAAGTAGTTAGTTCTTTGGTTTCAGGAGAAAAAAGTTTAGCCTACTACTTTGTAACCCATCTTCTTGTAACTGGCCACATCTATAATATGAAATGAGGGGTCGGCCTGGTGGCGTAGTGGTTAAGTTTGCACACTCTGCTTTGGCGGCCTGGGGTTCACAGGTTCAGATCCCGGTGTGGACCTGTGCACCGCTAATCAAGCCATGCTGTGGCAGGCATCCCACATATAAAGTAGAGGAAGATGGGTGTGGATGTTAGCAAAGATGGGCAAAAAGAGGAGGATTGGCAACAGATGTTAGCTCAGAGCTAATCTTCCTCACCAAAAAATAAATAAAAAATAAAAACATATATTATGAAATGAATAAATATCTAGACAAATCTAAATTATTCATTTGAGTTACTGGTAAGCTTTTAATTTGTTTTAGTAATAGTCATTGTAAAAATTATAATTTGGGGACCAGCCTGGTGGCGTAGCGGTTAAGTTCACGTGCTCCACTTCAGCGGCCCAAGGTTCGCAGGTTTGGATCCTGGGCATGGACTGACGCACCGCTTATCAAGCCATGCTGTGGCGGCATCCCATATAAAGTAGAGGAAGATGGGCATGGATATTAGCCCAGGGTCAGTGTTCCTCAGCAAAAAGAGGAGGATTGGCAACAGATGTTAGCTCAGGGCTAATCTTTCTCACCAAAAAAAAAAAATTGTAATTTGGACACCATTTGATAATTTGTTTTAGTTGAATTAACTAGCAGGTAATAGATACTCCCATGTGCATGTAACATAGGACATGGAGCTGTGCGTTTATACGAGCCACAGAAGAACATCACACTTTGGATTCTCACATGATGTTCAGTTATCACAGTCTTTGCCTGGGGGTACAGGTACATTCATGTCAGCAGTTCTGAAGGCATTTGTCAGTTTTCTCTTATTATTTTGCACCTCTTATCTTAGGTGGTACAAACATAAAGGACAGGTACAGGGTGGGGGTATGTGGGAAGGAGGACCTTTGACAAAAGGAGGACCTTTGACAAAGGTCGTAACTAGTTAGTGGTGCAAAAGTTAGAGCAGTGAAGTGAGGGCCAGGGGTTAAGTACAGAGAACAGGAATGAAAGATTAAACCCAGAGGTTTTTAGCGAGCACACCTTTCAGAACTTATGCCCAGTTCTCTAAGAACACGGCTGGCCTTCACTTTGTATCTCAGACTGTTCAGTTCAGATCCAACACTCCTGAATTGAAATGTGTTTTAGCCTTCAAGGTTGCTTTCTGTTCATTATGTTCTGATAACGCTTTTGTAAAATAAAGTCTGTTTTGTGATATCACTAATGTCAATATTCAGAAAAATATTTGTATACTTTTCTGAAAAATGAAACTTCTCTTGCCAAAACGGTGTTTTTCTGAAACATCCGATTAAGATGTCGTATAGTCTTCAGGGATGTTTAATATCTGAGCTCCTCTCAGCCCATTTCTGCACCGTATGGTAGAGGAGGGATCACAAAGCATGTTGGCATGAAACTCAACTATGTTGTCAAGATGTCATCTGCTATTCTGATGAATGATTATGCTGAAAAACAAAAAAAGATGCGGTTTAATAGTAATCAAATAGTTAATGTCTCTGTTGTACAGGAAAGAATACATGACCTATCATAGATTGTTTTGACTTTATCTTGAGTTATTTTTCTTAGTACTATGGTCCAAAGTGAAAATGTACCTTTACTCTGATCTATAGTAGTTCAATTCAAAATAATCATTATATTATTAGTGATCCATCTTAAACTAATAATCATAATTTTTAAAATTTCTTCATTAGGTTACCCTTTGAGCATTTCAGCAGAGGTTCATTGCAGACAAGTGAGACTAGGCTTCTCCTTGAGTTAATTGTGTTAAACCAGCTGGCTGCCTTGTATTTCCTAGTTCTTCCCCACTTTGTGGGGTACTGAGAAAGAGACGTTATATTCTTTGGGAGTATTGAGGTGCTTGCATATTTTCATTTAACGTTCATTCACCAGATTTTTGCTGAGCACCTGCTATCTGGCAGTATTATTCTAGGTGCTTCGGGTACATTGGTGAACAGAGCAGATTGTTGTCCTCTAGGGGCTGATGCTCCAGTGTTTGCTGGGCAGCTTGATAAGGTTTGGAGTTGGGGGCATTTGTGTAGGGCCTTGTTGGCCGTTTTAAGGATTTTGGACTTGTAGTCTGAGTGAAATGGGTTACACCGTGGAGTTTTTAAAGGATTACTCTGGTGCTTGTTGAGAGGAGACTGTTAGGAAGGCAAGTATGAAAGCAGAGGCTCCAGTTAGGAGCTTTTGCAGGCATGCAGGTAGGAAGGAGATAGGGGCCCAGGCTAAGGTCGAAGTAATGGAGGTAGCAGAAAGTGTTGGATTAGGGAGATATTTTGAAGGTAAAGCCAGCAGTATTTCCTGATGGATTAGTAATAGGGAATGGGAGAAAGAAAACAGACAAGATGAATTTTAAAGAGGTAAGACAGTGATCCAAGGGGTGTTTGTGATACATTAGCATGGAAAGTCGTCACCCTTGGGGCTAAGTGATAGGGGTTTTAATAAGGAGTACTTGCCCCTTCAGAAGATGAAAAATATCGCAAGACTGACACACTCCCTCTTTTGCTGCACATGAAGAAGTTGAGGGCATTCATTCTATACATTTATTATGTAACTAATTGGCTTTATCCTTTCAAATTTGGTATTTTAACCTTTTAGAGCAGAGTCAGCAACTAGGGCCCATGAGCCAAACCTGGCCCTCCACCCGTTTTTGTAAATAAAGTTTTATTGAAACAGAGCCACACCCATTTGTTTACATATAATCTAATGCTGCTCTCTGAGCTACAATAGCAGAATGGAGAAGTAGCAACAGAGATCATATGGTCCACAAAGCCTAAAATACGATCTAGCCATTTCCAGAAAAAGTTTGCCAACTCTATTCTTGGAGTTTCACACCTTCTGTGAAACAATCTGATTCTTTGATAGCATTTTGCTTCCTTTTCATTTCTTAGCCTGCTGACACTTCAGTCCAGATTCTGGAAACACAACTTGAATTTGTATCTGAGTGTGTGTTTAGCCCCAACGTCAATTTATGTGTCCCTCCATTTTCACCAAGGACACATAGGAAAGCTTATACATTTCAAAATATATTCTTTTTTGTTCTTATATTCCATTACGTTCTTCTCTTTTACACTGCACCTGTTTTCTGAGTGTCTGTGTCCTGTTTTGACACACAGACCTACTAAGGGCAGGTATACATGTATGATTTTATGATTTCACATTTAGTGTAATCTCATATAGCTGAGGAGTTTGTCATAAATATTAGTGATAAATATGCAAATATATATATGCACACACTTTGGAAAGTTTCTTTTAGTATAGTTTCATAGCTTACTTATTTTTTAATAATATATTTTATGAGATTGTTTTTACATGTCAGTTAAATGCTTATTTAATACTTAATAATAAAATTAGTGATTATAATTAAACTATAAAGGTTTTATTATATAGCTTTCTTGGCTGGCGTCTGGTTAGTTTTATATTCAATTAAAACTCATGAGTTAAAAACAGAGTAACTATGGTCTAAATAATAGAATAATTTAGGAGAAATGACAGTTTGGCTCTTTTCCACAGAGTAGATTCACCACAATCAACTTTAGAATATTTACATCCAAAAAGAAACATTACATCTCCAAAAAGAAACACCATGTCCTTTAGCTATAATCCCCAATCCCGCCATTCTCCCCCACTCAAGGCAACCAATGATTTACTTTCTGTCTCTATGGATTTGCCTATTCTGGACATTTCATATCAATGAAATCATACAATATATGATCTTTTGTGACTGCCTCCTTTCACTTAGCATAATGTTTCAGGTTCATCCATGTTGTAGCCTGTGCCGCTATCTCATTCTTTTTATGGCCAAATAATTTTCCATTGTATGGATATACCACATTTTGTTTATGCGTTTATTAGGTGATGGACATTTGGGTTGTTTCTACCATTTGGCTCTTATGAATAATGCTGCTATAAGCATTAGTGTATAAGTTTTTGTGTGGACAAATGTTTTCATTTCTCTTGGGTCAGTACCTAGGAGTGGAGTCATATGTTAACTCCATGTTTAACTTCTAGAGGAACTGCCAGACAGTTAGTCCTGCACTGTTTTGCTGCTGTTGATGGACTGGGAAGTACTCAGTGGTGTGCCAGGGCGTACTTGAAACTCCAGATCAAGTGTGGCTCATCTTCCTGATCTGCCAAATTGCTTTGTTTTGGGGGAAAGCTAAGTAATCTAACTGGCAAGTGATTTTAAATATTAATTTTGTTAAAACAATCATAGGTAGAATGCTAAATTTACATAATGTTTTAGATAAAACAAAAGACTTCAGAGGTCTTTGAGCTTGGATATGCCCCTAGAACTCGTTGAATTAAAATTTCACTCACTTCTGCTCATAAATGAAATGTGGAAATGTTTTAGAAACAGAAATAAAATTTAAAATAATCTTAAATGTCATTTTGTGGTTCTTCAACGAGAACATGAAATAAAGTGATGAAAATACCAGTTTGTCTCAGTAGGTAGATGATATGTATACATGTTTGTCATTTGAAGGAGTCCATAGTTTAATCACTTTGACTTACCAGTAACTATGTTCTGATTACTGATTTGGAAATTATTCTAAATAGGAATTTGGAAATTGAACACTCTGTTGGTTTTTTTTTTTCCAGGTGCAGTACAAAAGGTTTCTAAAAAATTAGACATGCACCTTTACAGCAAGAGGTTGGAGATCATGCTCCAGTAAGTATTGCACGCATTCTTGCTGAACAAGGTAGTAAGGCAGAGGATGGCAGGAGGAATGCTGGATTCATGTCTGGCTCCATCACTGACTGGTTGTGAGGCTCAGATGAGGTCACTTAACCACTCTGGTGCATGTTTTTCTGTCAGTATAGCAGTTTGAACCACTTCCTTCCAGCTAAGCACTAGCTAGTTCCAAGTACATGTGACCTGCTTGGTTAGCCATTTCTCTGTGAAATATATTTTACTTAGTATAGAGCCTCAGGACTCTTTTACATGAGCTGGCATAGTCAGCCAAGATTATAACATTGTTATCAAGGGCAAGTATTAAATCTTAACCTAGTGTCACTATACCTTTAAGAATTATTTTATATATTTACTTCTCCTTAAATGTGAATTCTACGTTAAGAGTGGTTTTCTATAGCAACAACAAGCACATAGATAACAGAGATTAGATTGGTGGCTACCAGAGGGGAAGGGGGAAGGGAAGAGGGCGAAAGAGGTGACTGACAGATGGTAATTAGTCTTTGGTGGTGAACATGGTGTAGTTTATAAAGAAATCGAAATGTAATGATGTATACCTGAAGTTTATATAATGTTATAAACCAGTGTTACCTCAATAAAAAAATTTTAAAAATAAAAAAAAAGAATGATTTTCTTCTAGACTTTTCTCAGATAGAAGTCTCTAGACTTCTCAGATAGTCTGTAAACTATGAATTACCTTTAAACTCAGTATTTTTTCTAAACACCAAATATTAGGTCTTTCCTCTTTCCTCAAGTACTCTTTAAGCCTGATTTCAGAATTTTTTTCCCAAATAAAATAATCATATAAAACTGCTTCATAGTGAATAACTACAATTTAAGCTTCTTTATTGTACCAAAAAAAGGAAAAATAAAAAGATTTGAATTTTATAATTTCAGCATCTAGCACAGTGCCTTGAACATAGCAATCTCTCACATACTTGTTGAATAAATTACTGCTATTTTACATTGAATGTTACTTAATTAGATATCTTAAAATAAGGTGCTGTACATGTTTGGAGGTTTTTATGTTAACAATTCTGTTCCTTTGCTTTCCACAAAAATTCTACACTGATAATCTTTTAAAGCAGCCATTTAGTGGCTTTTAAAAAACGGATGATAGGCTTTAATTTTTTTTATTTATTTATTTTTCCCCCCAAAGCCCCAGTAGATAGTTGTGTGTCACAGTGGCACATCCTTCTAGTTGCTGCATGTGGGACGTGGCCTCAGCATGGCTGGAGAAGCGGTGCGTCAGTGCGCGCCCGGGATCGAACCAGGGCCGCCAGCAGCGGAGCGCGCGCACCCAACTGCTAAGCCCCGGGGCCGGCCCGGATGATGGGCTTTAAATGGTGACTTTGCTTACAGAAGCCATCACACATCTACATACAGCCCACGTTCTTGGTGGGGTCATTTTGATTTTAAAAAGTATCCCTGTCCTACAAACTAAAAACCAGCAAACAGTGCAGTAACAGTGATTTCCATTGCCATTAAAAAGGCAGCAGGTTCTGTGTTTGTCGGTTCTCAACTCTGTGGCAATAGTAGCCCCCGGTTTTATTACGCTGCAATTTCTGAAAGCCCGACCTGTTAGCGTTGGTGTCTGATCTTAATCCTTTTAGACCACTGACCCCTTGGACAGTCAGGTAAGGCTCTGGAAGTTCTCCCAGGGAGAGGGAAAACACACACACACGCACACACACACAGTTTTATCTTTGATTTCAAGGGGTTAGATGTCTCCCTGCCCGTCTCTCTTGGGACCCCAGGTTAGAAAAAGCCCTTTTGGAGAAGACAAGCATCAGTGCTCTCCTGTGCCTGTCCAGGGAACTTAGTAACTAGAAGAGTTCTGCTGTGGGGCAGAGGCTTTGCTCTGTTCCCAGAGGCTTTCCAGGAATAGAAGAACCTGTGAGCCCTGGAATAGCTAAGCTTTTCCCAGGCAGCACTGTTGGTGGTGCTGGATGGAAGTACACGGCTGTGCCTCTTCATTTAAGCCATGCTCGGGCAATCTGCAAGAGGTTGCTGGCCCTTCAACTTGACTGTCCTCTGGCTTCCTTCCCCCAGCCCTACTATGCTGCTCCCCCCGCCTCCCTCTCCTTCACCCTTCCACAAACCCACTTGAACTACTGGAAACAGAAATACGAGATAAAGAGCCAAAGCTTACATTGGCCTTGTGAATGTGCAATACCATTGTGTTTAAACTTCCAAATTGATCATATTCTAAAAAATGCAGGTTATCACTCCAGTTGTTTAAATCCTCAGGATTATGTAGGAATAAATTTATTAGTTTCTTTAAACCACCAATTGATTATGAAAATGAAACCTTTTTTCCTATCCTTTTGAGTATATTTCTGTAGTTAAAATACAGTATTTTTCCCTATTACTAGGTTACCTAGCCAACTTTATTCAAACAGATTTATTAACATTAACTACCTGAAAGAGCAAGCAGCTAACCACCCCCCAGCCCTCCCAGTTTAAGACCTAATTGTCAGTGCTTGACTGCTGAGGGCTGGCCAGTCTCGGTGGACTTTTTAGTTCACTGACCCTTCTCTTGCCTGCAGCCAGCCTGCTGTTTGCGCATGCCTGTGTAGCTGATGGGGACGAATGTGGAAATTAATGGTTTAACTCGACCTCCGCAGTGACAGAGGGTGGAGTCTCAGAGATTTCCACATCCCCAGCACCGAGCACCGCACCTGGCGCATAGAAGGTGCTCAGTGAATACAGAGTTTAACTCAGAGGAGGCGTTTGGGACTGATTAAAAAGAGTGGACAGGGCCGGCCCTGTGGCTTAGCGGTTAAGTGCGCGCGCTCCGCTGCTGGCGGCCCTGGTTCGGATCCCGGGTGCGCACTGACACACCGCTTCTCCAGCCATGCTGAGGCCGCGTCCCACATACAGCAACTAGAAGGATGTGCAGCTATGACATACAACTATCTACTGGGGCTTTGGGAGAAAAATAAATAAAATTAAAAAAAGAATTATGTTTAAAAAAAAAAAAGGGGGTGGACAGCCAGTGGCCTCTGGAACCGCTTCAGCCTCCATGCCTGGATCTGAATGCCAGCTCTGCTGCTTACCAGCCATGGGGCTAAAGCAAATCCTTTCACTATGTCTCGTTTTCCTTGTGTGTAAAAGGGGCTCCTTACCAAAATTATTATAGGTTAAGATAATGTATGAAGTGCCTAGCACAATGCCTGCTGAATGGAGCATTCTTAATAAATGCTGGCTGTGTATATTACCTGTTTTATAAAATTAATATATGAAGGTAAATAATTAAGAAGTATATCTCAGGAGTAGATACAAGTGTGGATATAAGTATTCTACTTCAGAACTAGGGCCTATCTTCAGTGTTATTTTTCTCCTAATATATAAAACTGTACATATTTGTAAATGTATTTTCCACTAATATTACATCTTTGTTTATCTTAAGGGATATATTTGGAGAAGACTGTGTAAGTGTAAAAGATGGTTCTATTCTTAGTGTCACGGTGGATGGAAAAACGGCTAATATAAACTTGGAGACACGGGTATGTAGCTGTTCCTTCCTACATTTCAAGATATTTGGGAAATAAAGTAAAGGCAAAATCATCTGTGATCCCACACCTGACGGTTTACTTTTGCATTTTGGCATTCCATCCAGTTTTCTCCTACATTTGCTTTTTTACAGGTTGTGTTTATGTTATTATATGTAAAGTTTTATATCCTTGCTTTTTATTTCTCATTCTGTCTCAGTGTTTTTCCATGTTGCCGCACAGTACACGTTTCCCGTGTCTACATTACTCCACTGTTTCCCTTTTCCATAATATGCCTTAATCTACATCAGCATTTCTTGAGTTTGGCATCCAGTTGATTCCAGGTTCTTCAGAAAAGTTGCTCTTCTGTTTGCACCAGCAAGGTCCAAGTGGCTTTTCCAAACAATAGGATTTGAGAGTGGGGGCCTACCCTAGTCTCACATCAGCAGATCTTGCATAATTATTTCACAAGCATAAATGAAAAAGTACATCTTCCTTGCGGGGTTGTTTCTGAAGATTAGAATAGTTCTACTAAACAAATAATATATGTTTTAAATTTCTTTTGTATGGGGCCGGCCCCGTGGCTTAGGGGTTAAGTGCGCGCGCTCCGCTACTGGTGGCCCGGGTTCGGATCCCGGGCGCGCACCAACGCACCGCTTCTCCGGTCATGCTGAGGCTGCGTCCCACATACAGCAACTAGAAGGATGTGCAACTATGACATACAACTATCTACTGGGGCTTTGGGGGAGGAAAAAAAAAAATTTCTTTTGTATGTTCTTTGACTATATAGATGTTTCAAGAAAACACTAGATTTATTTTACCTCAGTAGAAAAATAAGCTAAGCACATAAACAAGTCATTCACTAGAGAAAAAATATAGTCAATAAACATATGAAACAAATGTTCAGATCAGATCCATTAATACTTAGAGGAAATACAAATTTTTTTCTTTTTGGTGAGGAAGATCAGCCCTGAGCTAACATCTATTGCTAATCCTCCTCCTTTTTTTCCCCACAGCCCCAGTAGATAGTTGTATGTCATAGTTGCACATCCTTCTAGTTGCTGTATGTGGGACACCGCCTCAGCATGGCCGGACAAGCGGTGCGTCGGTGCACGCCCGGGATCCAAACCCGGGCCACCAGTAGCGGAGCACGCGCACTTAACCGCTAAGCCACGGGGCCGGCCCCAGAAGAAATACAAATTTAAAGTGTGAAATATCACTGTTTTCTTATCATAGTGGCACAGATTAAAAAAAGGGCTGTGACCCAGTGATGGTGAAATAGGGACACAGTTATTCTCAGGTGCTATTTGGGGATGGGAGGAGGTTGTAAATGAGGTGGTACATTCTTTCTGCGAGGCAGTTTGGTGGTATGCATCAAAAGCCTTAAAAAAGTAAATACCTTTATCCACAATTCCACTTACTGGATTTAACCAAAGAAAATAATTAGACAAGCAAGCAAAGATACATATACAAGCTGTTTGTTTTAACATTGATTATAAATGAACAAAATTGCAAGAGACCTAAATATCCAAGAGTAGGAGATAATAACTGAATAAATAAATTATGTGTAGGATGTACACTTAAATATGGAATACTATATATACAGCCATGAAGAATGATTATGTAGGGGCCGGCTCGGTGGCACAAGCAGTTAAGTGTGCATGCTCCACTTCGGCGGCCCGGGGTTTGCAGGTCCGGATCCCGGGTGCGCACTGACACACCACTTGGTAAGCCATGCTGTGGCGGCATCCCATATAAAGTAGAGGAAGATGGGCACGCATGTTAGCTCAGGGCCACTCTTCCTCAAGAAAAGAGGGGAGGATTGGCATTGGGTGTTACCTCAGGGCTAGTCCTCCTCACAAAAAAAAAAAAAAAATACGTGTAGCCAGAAGTCTAGAAGGTTATATACTGAAATATTAACGGTAGTTCATTAGACCATAGAATTAAGGATTTTTTTTCTGTCTTTCCTAAATTTTTATGTAAGGAATATTTATGGTATGATAAATTTTTTAAACAGCATATAGTATTTTTTTTTGTGAGGAAGATCAGCCCTATGCTAACATCTGCCAATCCTCCTCTTTTTTTGCTGCGGAAGACTGGCCCTGGGCTAACATCCATGCCCATCTTCCTCCACTTTATATGGTACGCAGCCACAGCATGGCTTGCCAAGCGGTGTGTCAGTGCATGCCCAGGATCCGAACTGGCGAACCCCAGGCCGCCGCAGTGGAGCGCACGCACTTAACCGCTTGCGCCACCGGGCTGGCCCCCAGCATGTAGTATTTTGTAGTTGAGATGTAACTAGAAGATTATTAGTGAGTCTAAATCAAATTTAATATCAAATGTTGAGTAGATGACCACATCCATTGCTTGCTAAGTATTTTGTGTTGCATAAACTAAATTCCTTGGAGTTTCATTTACTGGATAAAAATATGCACTTTGAAGTAAATAGTTCACTAGACTTTCCATTTATTCTTTTTTTCCCCAAATTAATCTCTGATTAGACCCAGTCATGATGCTGTGGGGAATCTTTGTGCATCCACGCCCACGCCCACAAATGTGCAGTGCAGTCATTCTGGTTCTTGATGATCGTGCTACTGTGACCTCCACCCCTGTAGGAAATGATTGTTCTTAAAAAGTATTAGTTTATCTTCCATAAAATAAGTCTAGACTCTTAAGTTGAAAGGCATGTTTGTGCTTTTACTTTCAGACTGTAGAATGTGAAGAAGGAAGTGAAGATGATGAATCCCTTCGAGAAATGGTGGAACTGGCTGCACAGAGACTGTATGAGGCCCTTACACCAGTTCATTGATAACCTTCTGTCTCTATATATGTTACAACTTTGTTTTCATTGCCTCTACTTCTGTTACGTAAAATAAAATACATTAGTTTCTCTGGGGTAGCCTGTTTACTTTGACATCAGATGGACCTCATTCCAACAGCTGGAATACTGCTAAATTACCAACTAATTTGTCCATCATTCTAGAACTGCTAAATAAACTGCCCGTTATTTTACAATTGATTGATTCCACTTCCAGCCATGTTTGTACCTCTCATTGAAACCTTAGGGACCTGCTCACAGCGACTGAAGCAGAATGTCTTATTGTACTTTTTAACAAAATACACGATGGTTTGTATTTTCATATCCATATTCTGAATTTGAATGAATAATTAGGGATGATCACTTAAAGTTTTAAGCCTCTTCTATTTCTTCCCTCCTGATATTCTTGCCAAATTCCTTAATTTATACGTTTGTAAAATTATGACTTTCAGGATTCAATAATATTTTCTTTGTATACTATATACACATTCAATTCAGAGATATTCAGAATATAATTTTTATGACTCAAATTCAAGGGTATTCAAGTGTCAGTTGTTCAGTTGTTTCATGTGTAAATTAATCATTAATCCAGTTTTCTGAAGTACGTGTAATTCAGACTTGCAAATAACTGGACACAGGAATGTCTGGTGCTGTGTGCTGAGGGAGCAGGTCGACTGCTAGGGGCTTCTTCAGCATCTCCTTCAATGAAAAGGTCTGATCGTTACCTCTCTGGAGGGAATGAATACATGCATAAGCTAGCTCCTCACCTTCACAGCCTAACTTACAAGCTGCTAACATTCACCGTCAAGCTAAAGGCATCAGTCATCTACAGGCACTGAATTCCACCGACACTGTCTGGTCCTCATCTTGCGTCACCTCCTGGTCACTTATCACCGTTGACTATTCCTTCCCTGTGCTTTGATGACAAACTTCAATGCGTGAATCTGACTTTTTTTACTTGAAATACATTTATTTCTGTAAGATGGCCTACTTTGGCCCAAACCAAAGGTCTAGGGTCACCTTTTATAAGTGTCATATAAGATTTTATTACGATAGATTTTAAAATTTCTAAGTTTCAAAAAATACACACTTGTAATATCTTCACAATACAGAATATACTTAGCAAAAAGGGGAAGTGCCCTGACCCCCAGTCCCTCTCCCTGAGGTAACCAGTTTGAGTTAAAGATTCTAAATTGCTCTTGAATCTGCCCTTGTCTTATCTCCACTGTGGCTTTTTGAGTCCAACACATCCTCTTCCCTCTGGTTCCTGCCACAACCTCCCTTCTCCTCTCCCTATAGTTGATTCCTACAATACACAGATCTGACCTCAAACCTCCCCTGCTGAAAATCCCTCATTGTAACTAGGGCTTCTTCATTGTAATTAGGATGAAGTCCAAACACCTTAACTTGGCCTAACAGGGCTTCTTAACCTTGGCTGCACATTGGAATCACCTGCAGAGCATTAAAAATACACTGATGCCCATGTGTTACCATCAGAAGTTAAGTTCGGGCCGGCCCTGTGGCTTAGCGGTTAAGTGTGCGCGCTCCGCTACTGGCGGCCTGGGGTTCGGATCCCGGGCGCGCACCAACGCACCGCTTCTCCGGCCATGCTGAGGCCGTGTCCCACGTACAGCAACTAGAAGGATGTGCAGCTATGACATACAACTATCTACTGGGGCTTTGGGGGAAAAAAAGGAGGAGGATTGGCAATAGATGTTAGCTCAGAGCCGGTCTTCCTCAGCAAAAGGAGGAGGATTAGCATGGGTGTTAGCTCAGGGCTGATCTTACACACACGCAAAAAAAAGAAGTTAGTCAGTCTGGAGTGAGGGTCCTGTATCAGCACATATTTTCAAAGCTCCCCAGATGAAGCCAGGGAACTACCACCCTGAAGATGTGGTCACACTCTATCACCCTACCTGCGTCTCCAGCTCCAGCCATTCTCCTGACAGCCTGCGTCCAGCCACACGATTTCCAATGTGCACTGCTCCCCCTGCTCTTCTGGTTTTCACCTGAAGCTCAGCTGTTTGAGGACATCCTTCCAGCCCGTTTTTCATTAAGGCTGTCACACTTCGTGCCATGGTTGGGGTGACAAGGACTCGCCTTTGAACAAACCTGAGCCAGGCTCCTCTGAGTCTTCTCTGACTAGGCCCCCACCTTGGGCTGTGCTTTGCCCCTTTGGTCCAGTTTTAGCAAGACTCCTGCTGAGTCAACCTAGCGAAATCCCCCATCCTCGGTCTGATCCCCCTGGATATCTGCTCAAATCCTCATCCCCCACCCGCTGATAGTTGATCATCTGGCCCGCCTTCAGCAAGAGTCCCGTTAGGTCACTTTAGCAAAGAATTGCCCTACCTCTTAGTAATTTTACATCCACCTGACCCCTCACCCTGCTCCTGGCTATAAATCCCCACTTTCCTTTACTGTCTTCAGGTTGAGCCTAATCGCTCTCCCCTACTACAAAACCCCATCGCAGTAGTCCGTGAATAGTCAGCCTCACTGTCACTAGCAAATGTCATGAGTAAGTTTTTCTTGAACAGAAGTCAAAACCTCCGATAAATGGCTGAGGAAATAAGTTTTATTTCCAAGAGACGGTTGTGGGATGAATGGATCCCTTGGAAGTCCTTCCTGCGGTTCCTTCTTCACACTCGCCATTTGCTGAAACATGTGAACCCGCCTTGGAGCGGTGGGTGGCGCTGGCGCCACATCGCTTTCCTTTCGGGACTGGTTTCCATCTGGGGAACTGACGGCGACACCGGCAGAGGGCGGGGAGGTGCGCCACCCCTGGGTCTCTCCCGGGGGTCGCCGTGTGCGCCCCGCTGCTAAAAACTCAGGAGAGAAGAGCGAATGAACGCAGGAGGCGGGGCTGTCCCAGAGGCAACAGCTGTCGCGTGTCCTAAAAATGACCGGTCGGGGCCAGCCCGAAGAGCCCCCGCGGCGGCAGGAATCCGGGACGAAGAGCCCCCAACAGGCGCAGGAGACAGGAAGGCAACGGAACGCGCAGGCGCCGCCCAGACCTGGGCGGCCCCGCCCCCGCCGACCGCCGGATATCCGGCCTGGCCCCGTCCCCACCGCCCGCCGGATATCCGGTCTGTCCCGCCGCCGCTGGCCGCGCCATGGCGCTGTGCGAGGCGGCGGGCTGCGGGAGCTCTCTGTTGTGGCCGCGGGTGTTGCTCTTCGGAGACTCCATCACCCAGGTAGCGCCGCCGGCCCCGTCGGATTCAAACGGCCCGTCTCTCGGGCGTCCTCGGCCGCGGCCTCAGGCCCCCGGCGACGCCCCCGCGGGAGCCCGGCTTCCTCACGGGCTGCGGGCCCGCTCTCCCCGCCCCGGTGTCTCCCGTCCCGAGGCTGCGGAGCCGCCGCCCTGCACCCCGCTCCCCCGCGGAGGCTCCCCACGGCTGGGCGCCCCCGAGGGACCTCACAGGACCCTCGGGTCCCAGCCGCTCCGTCCCGTGGTCACACCCTGACAGTGGGTCCCGTTTCTGCCTGTTCGCAGCCTCAGGGACAGTGACGTCCCCGCGGTGACGGCACGGGTCACGCGGTGCTCGCTCACACGTGCGCCTCCTCGGAGAGGTGCCCTGCTTTCCGGACGAGCCGAGGCGCGGGAAGGGACCTGGCCGGGCCCCGCCCTGGGACGGACGGACCCTGCGTTCGCTGCTCTGTCCTCCGCGTCCTTTGTCGTAGGGCTTTTAGGAAGAGCTGGTACGAGGCGAGTTGTTTTCCTCGTAGTGCTTCCTCGTCGGTGGCACTTCTCTTCCACGAACACTGCCTGGTACCCGCGCGGAGCCTCCCGGGAGGCCCCGCACCGAGCGCGGTGGCGGCCGCGTCGCTCCCTGCGCTGTTGCTACAGCCCGTGCCTGCAGAGCACGCGCCCCCGCTTGGCCCCTGCGCTTCCCTGCTGGGGCAGGTCCGTCTTGAAACAGGTGCCTCGAAGAGTAAAAAACAGAAGGCCGTCTTCTCACCCAAGATCATTTCAGCTCATATTAAGGAAAAACATATGTTCTTACTTCAGAGAGGGAGGAGTACATTTTAAAAATTGCTTTCCCATGGTGTTTTGGGGATTTTTTTTCTTATTTTTCTCACATTCGGATGTGACTTCCTAAACCAGTTTTCTAGGAATGTGCCAATAATTGGTAACATTATTTTTAGGCATCTAGAGCAGTAAGGGCTTTCCAAATTCCATGGGAATGTATATCAAAAAAGTGTTCACTCTCAGTTCTGTGATTAATTTCCTTATTCAGTCTGCCGACTACGGAGAAGCAGTAAAGCATGGACTTCATTTCCTGACGTACGGGGACTTTTCTCTCTCGTACACAGATTGAAGTAGGTGTTCTAGATAACAGTGGCTGTAATATTAGGTCTCAAAAACATGCAGATGGCGGGTCAAATCCAGTTCATCGGGAAGAAGCCTACCCTTGTTTCCAGAGTGCTGCTGAGGTGCCGCGGAGAAACCCCTGAAGTGACCTCTGAGCAAAGCAGACGGTCAGGGCCCAGGAGCCGGGGAGTGCAAAGAGAACACCAGAGTTGCTGACCAAAATGTGCCTTATGAAAATGTGCTAGTTACGCTCATAAGTAGTAATGCGCTTTTCTTTCTTCAGTTTTCTTTCCAGCAGGGTGGATGGGGAGCATCACTGGCTGACAAGTTGGTCAGGTGAGAATAGTTCTAGATTGATTCTTGAGTGTTTATTGATGGGAAATGTAATAGCATCTCAGGAGAAGAGAGGGTGAAGGATGCAGTTTCAAACAGTAAGTCCTGCCTTGTTCGTTTTTGCTGGCCTCCCCTAGTTAGTGAATATGCAGGGTTGAGGGAGAGGAGGAGGAAGGGCTGGCACTCAGGGTTCAGTAAAAGCTTCGCCACTGTGCAAAATCAAACCCTAAAAGTTGTGAAAGATACATTAGGGGTTTGGATCCAATAAATTCGGCTATTCACCATGTAAAAAAGAAAAGTTCTTTTTGAGTTATTATGGTGGATGTGATTTAAATGATTAGTGAGTTCAACTGAAAGAAAGTAAAATACATTCTTAAGCCAAAGTTGGATTCATTTTTGGATAATTTTTCCCCCAAATGCTGTTTATAAAATATATCAGAAATAGTGATGATTTTGGTATTTTATGTGTCAAGCTTAATTTAATCATATGCTAAGGAAGTCATTAAAAGGGAAATAATGTCCCAGTTCAAGAGGTTAAAAAATAAATATTTTCCACATTAAAAACAGTAGACATGAGGGGCTGGCCTGGTGGCGTAGCTGTTAAGTTCGGGTGTTCCACTTTGGCCGCCCAGGGTTCGCCTGGGCGAGGACCTACTCACTGCTCATCAAGCCATGCTGAGGCAGCGTCTCATATAGAAGAGCTACAGCTCTACCACTGTGATACACAACTATGTACTGGGGCTTTGGGGAGAAAAAGGAAGATTGGCAACAGATGTTAGCACAGGGCCAATCTTTCTCAAAAAATAAATAAATAAGATGCAGATTCCTGGGCTTTGCTTCATACCTGATTCCCACCAGAGGAGAGGCCTAGGAATGTGTATTAAAAAAAAAACAGTGACATGAGTATTTGTCTTTGGGGTATCAGTAAACTGAGGGGCAGGAGTTTTGTCTTTTCCTCCTTTAGAAGAAATAATAAACTGCATCTACTACCAGCTTATCATTACTTGATAATTTTCTTCATCAGTGTAATTAACACACCAAGAAAATATCTTTTAAGTTATTTCTAAATTTGAAATGTGCTTTAAAATGTCTTTACTTTCTCCTTCATTTTTATCCCCTAAACTGGAAATGAAATATTAACCTTCCAGCTTTTTCTGTTCCAGAATCCTTTCTCTATTTAAGTGGACTTAATCTAAAAACATGAAAGTATCATTTCATTCCTCAATTTTCTTTTCTGTAAAATGGGAGGATTATAATAGCTATAATAGGTGGGGGGTAATGAGCTAATGTGTGCTTGCTTAGTCAGGTGCCTGGGACATAAGTGCTCAGTAAATATTAGCTTTTATTTTTAGTAATCCAGTTTCTGTTTAATTAGTCCATTAACCTTTTCTGAACAAGTAGAAGATCTCAAAAAGCTAAATAATTATTCAAATTGCCTGAAAAACTCCAGGCATTTCAAATGTTTCACCAACATGTAAATGTTTCATAAATAGTTAATATTTTTAGTACTAAAATCTTGTCAATTGATAGTTTAGAGGTGTGATTGCTAGAAGACCACTTAATTAGAAACTAGTTATTTTTCAGAATTGAGAGTAATTACAGGAAGAGACAAAGTTGTAGACAGTGTATGGTCTGCTAAGCCTTATTTATGTAACTTTTTTTTTTTAATTTTTATTTATTTATTTTTCCCCCCAAAGCCCCAGTAGATAGTTGTATGTCATAGCTGTACATCCTTCTAGTTGCTGTATGTGGGACACGGCCTCAGCATGGCCGGAGAAGCAGCGTGTCGGTGCACGCCCGGGATCCGAACCCAGTTCGCCAGCAGCGGAGCGCGCGCACTTAACTGCTAAGCCATGGGGCAGGCCCCATGTAACTTCTTAAGATCTATGTAACATCTTGTTGAGGCACAAAGCACAAAGCTGAGTGGCTGTCAGCTGACCCCACAAGGAGGCCTCACCTGGGTGAATTCTCCCCTGTTCTGGCTCCACCGCAGAGAATGCCTCCCTCTCCGGGGCGCACTTGCCTCAACCAAGCTCACAAGAGCCTATTAGGAACTCAAATGCCCCAAGGGAACAAAAGATAGAACCCAGGCAGCGTGGAATACACACACTGGCATACTGAGCCCATGTTCTTCCAACAGGCAGATCTACGTGAGAAACTGGGAGGCTGTGTGGGGAGCCAAGGGACATAGGGACCCTGGAGGGTTGACTGGCATCATCTGCATTCACTGCTGAGGGACCAGACAATCCAAGTCCACCCTCCTTTTTTAGCATCAGAACAGACGCTTCTTGCTGTTCCACACTGCGCAGCTGCCCTTTTGATGGACATGTTCAGTCTTGAGCTAATGCTAAAGGACCTGGGCCCCAGCGTCTGCTTCAGCCAGTGCACAGCCCTGAACTGATTCATAGTGCTTCCATTTAACCTAGTTTCTGAGTTTTAAAGTTATGAAGAGATACCCCACTGTAACTGCCCTTCTGTACTGCCTAGATGGATAGTAATAAATTTAAAATATATAATTGTTTCCCATAGTGATAATCTTTAAGTTTTAGCTTTTTTTAATACCTTTTTTTTTTTTGAGGACGATTGGCCCTGTGCCAAGATCTGTTGCCAAGCTTCCTCTTTTTCTTCTTTCTCCCCAAAGCCCCAGCATATAGTTGTGTATCATAGTTGTAGAGCTGTAGCTCTTCTATGTGGGACACCACCTCAGCATGGCTTGATGAGCAGTGATGAGCAGTGAGTAGGTCGGCACCCAGGATCTAAACCCTCGAACCCCCGGGCCACCAAAGCAGAACGGGCGAACTTAACTACTGTGCCACCGGGCCGGACCCTAAGTTTTAGCTTTATTTTTTTAATTTTTTTTGTGTGTGAGGAAGACTAGCCCTGAGCTAACATCTGATGCCAATCCTCCTCTTTTTCTTTTTTGTTTGCTGAGGAAGACTGGCCCTGGGCTAACATCTGTGCCCATCTTCCTCTCATTTATGTGGGATACCTGCCACAGCATGGCTTGACAAGCGATGTGTGAGTGTGTGCTCGGGATTCAAACCTGCGAACCCCAGGCCGCCGAAGCGGAGCATGCGCACTTAACCGCTACGCCACCAGGCCGGCCCTAAGTTTTAGCTTTAAATAAGATCTTTGTATACTCATTACAAAAGCATTTTAACAATTCTAAATCCATTTAAATGATTTTAAAATTTATTGATAGATTTTCATCAATTTTTTTAGCCTTATCCAAGTATTTCTTTAATCAAAAATACTTGGTTTGAAGGAGTTAGAATAAACTCACCTTTTTCACTTTTTAAAGTGCTTCTGCTGTTTGCTTTTAAAGATATGCCCTTGCCTGTTGCCATTTGTAAAACACCTAATTTACACTTTTTCTGGAAGACAGTCTTACAGCGCACAGATGTTTTGGAAGGCATCTTAGTTAGTTCTTATCCTTTTCCCATCTTCATCTGAACTTACATACCTGTTATTAGCCATGAATTTAAGTAAAAGCCTTTCTTAATTTTCCAGTTTCTTTAGCCTTTTAAATAACTTGGGCACTATTGATTGTTCAATCCAGAGACGTTCAGACATTCTTCCCCCCTCAGAAGGGAGCCTTAACAGTTTCAACCCTGGGCCTCACCAGCACTTTTTTCCTGGTTCACAGCCTTATGATTTCTTTAAATCTATTATGGCTGCCATTTATTGAGCTCCTTACATCTGTCTGGCCACTACAGTACTTTTTTCATCTTCGCACAACCTGCCAGATTAGGTATTAGTGTTCATCTTGTACATTTGGGAGACTGAGGCTCAGAGGAATTGAGTAAATGGCCAAGGCCTCGTTGCTAGTCACTGGTGGTGCCATGCGGGCCTTGGCCGCTCTGGTTCCAGGCCTTGCGGTATTAGTGCTGCGTCACAGGGGCCTTACGGAGGAAGCAGTTTTGCCTTTTGTTTTTCAAGTGCTGCAGTGACTTAAACCATTGGATGGGTGTAAGACAGACTCGCCTTGTCAGAATTCGGGAGTATTCCATTTTAAAGATTGTAAGTGGAGTCTTGAAAATGGCTAGTCAGCTTTTTTTTTTCTTTTTGCTGAGGAAGATTGGCCCTGAGCTAAAATCTGTGCCCACCTTCCTCTATTTCATATGTGGGATGCTGCCACAGCATGGCTTGATAAGCGGTGTGTAGGTCCACAGCCGGGATCCGAACCTGAGAACCCCTGGGCCACTGAAGCAGAGTGCACGAACTTAACCACTGCACCACCAGGCTGGCCCTTATTGACAACGTTAAACATCTATAGACGTTCCCAGGGTCACGGCTGAGTGAGGAGCTGGGATACAAACCCAGGCAACCAGCTCAAGATCTGTAGTTTGGTTTTTCATTATACCCTATAGTACTGTGAGTCAAATCATATATTTTTAAGAAGGAAAAAAAATACCTGTTAATGAACTGCTTTAAACTGAAACACAACTAATATATTTACTAAATTATTGAATCAAAACAAAACCATTGTGTGATAATGATGTGTCAATGTAGGTTTATCACTTGTAACAAATGTCCCACTCTGGTGGGGGATGTTTTTTATTTATATTTTTAATTTTTTTAATTTTTTTTTTAACTTTATTTATTTGTTTCCCCCAAAGCCCCGGTAGATAGTTGTATGTCATAGCTGCACATCCCTCTAGTTGCTGTATGTGGGACGTGGCCTCAGCATGGCCGGAGAAGCGGTGCGTCGGTGCGCGCCCGGGATCCGAACCTGGGCTGCCAGCAGCAGAGCATGCGCACTTAACCGCTAAGCCACGGGGCCGGCCCAGTTTTTTAAATTCTTTGTGAGGAAGACCAGCCCTGAGCTAACATCCAATGCCAATCCTCCACTTTTTTTTTGCTGAGGAAGACTGGCCCTGGGCTAACATCCTTGCCTCATCTTCCTCCACTTTATATGGGACGCTGCCACAGCATGGCTTGACAAGTGGTGCGTCAGTGTGCACCCAGGGTCCGAACCTGCGAACCCCGGGCTGCTGCAGCGGAGCGTGCACTTAACAACTGCGCCACCAGGCTGGCCCCTGGTGGGGAATGTTGATAGTGGAGGAGGCTGTGGATGAGTCGGGGCACAGGGTATATCGGAAATCTGTGTACCTTCTGCTCAATTTTGCTGTAAACCTGAAACTCCTCTAAAAAAAATGGTCTATTAAAAAGTCTCAAAAATATTCTGTACACTTAGCCCAAGCTAAACAAACGATTGTTATATATGAGTTCCAGCTTATCAGTGACCTTCTACCTAAGATACTTGCTCAGATTAATACCTGTATGCTGTGAACTCCATTTTAAAATTACCTCACTGACTGTGCATGAAATCAGCTAGTCTGCAGACTAAATCATAGCCCCTTTGTGAGTATTCATAACTGCTCCCATTGAGGAATGTGATAGATTTACCTCTATCTTGGAACAACTTAAGGAGGACTAGCACGCTTTATGTTATTGCTCTTGTCAGAGTGAAACCTGGGCAGCATCAGAGCCATGTGGCATCAGCAGGGTATTACAAACCTGCAGAGCACACCCTCACTAAAGGTTGCTACAGGGAACTGGAAACAGTTCTTTGCCCACAATTCATCCTCTTAAAATTTTTCTTTTCAGAAGATGTGATGTTCTGAATCGTGGATTTTCAGGTTACAATACCAGATGGGCCAAAATTATCCTTCCAAGATTAATCCGGAAAGGCAACAGTTTGGACAACCCAGTAGCAGTTACAATTTTCTTTGGTGCCAATGACAGTGCATTAAAAGGTAAAAGGATTTTTGTGTTTTCCTAGTTCATTTTTAATTGTTTTTACATTACAGCAAACTTAATTTTATATACCTTTTTCAACTGTTTACTTATCTCCCAGTAGATAGTTTTGCCAAATTTATAATGAATTCCTTGAGTTTACTTATGTGTATTTCTTCTGGCTTTAATGTCACTGGATTTTATTCCCAACTTATTTTCTACATGCCTGGGTTGTTGGCAGACCTAAAATTTCCAACACTCTAATGTTTTCTAGAGTCCTGTACTGCTCTGCTAAATTTCTAATGTTTTTCCTCTTTAGTTGACACAGTTGGCAACAGAGGGCTCAAATTGTACGCCTTGCAGTGTGGATCACACTGATGGCAAAGGCGCTCAGGGCAGCAGCCCCCTGACCCGGTGCAGACTTGAATCCTGGGTGACAGTAAACGGGTTTGTAACAGGAGACATCTCTCCGTGTTTTCCGGAGAATTACTGCTGTGACTAGAGGAAAAACTGGCCACGCGAAGGCCTTTCTCTCTTCCCTTCCTACTCTTGAAAGGAGAGCCCTCTGCAGGGATAAAGGAGAAAAGTCAACCTTTATTTTGGAAAGTTGGCTAGTCAGCTGCCAGAGGTTTCTTCCGGCCCCGACTTCTCTCCCAGCAGTGGCATGGTCTGCTCTTCACAGGCACACTGTGGGGGCCATCTCAGGTGAGCCTGGAGATAAAGGAACAACTGCCAACTGCGGTGCAAGGAATTCCTGCCGCCTGTGAAAAAGATGATATAAATGACAGGTATTAGTAGAGACTGTAAGTTAGCTGTTTGGATAAGTCAGATCTTCATTTACTTCTTATACCAAAAACTGTAAGAAAAACCCTCCCAAATAGAAGTTTTTAAAAAGGTGAATTTTTATCAAATTTAGGACAAGGAAAAACACTTTCTAAGCGTAAAATCAATTGCAAGGAAATTGCAAAGGAAAAAATATAGGTTTATGAAATAAATTTAAAATAGCTTATGTCGGGCCGGCCCCGTGGCTTAGCAGTTAGGTGCACGCGCTCCACTGCTGGCGGCCCAGGTTCGGATCCCGGGCGCGCACTGACGTACCGCTTCTCTGGCTATGGTGAGGCCGTGTCCCACATACAGCAACTGGAAGGATGTGCAACTATGACATACAACTATCTACTGGGACTTTGGGGGAAAAATAAATTAAAAAAAAGAAAGTACATCTACCTTTTAAAAAATAAAATAAAATAGCTTATGTCAAAAAAACTAAAAAAAGACACATTGAGGAAAATATTGGCAAAAATGTGGCAGACAAAAGGTTCATGTCATTAATGTAGAAATCAATTAGAAAAATATTAACTCTGATAAAAAATAGGCAAAGGCAGGAACAGATAATTCACAAAAGGAGAAATTTTAACAGCCAATACATGTTTGAAAATGCGTAAAAACTTCAGTTATCCAAAAAATGCAAATTAAAACAAGGAATTTTGGTTTTTGACTCTCAAATAGGAAAGCAGTTTTAAGCAATGATACTTACAGCTGACAAGGGTGGAATAAGATGGGCACTTGCTTACCTTACTGCTGGGGAAACCTGTTGTAATCTTTCTGGAAAGCTCTTTGGTGGCAATCAGCAAGAGACTTCCCTCGTCTAGAAACTCAGCCTAAGGAAATACTCAGTAATGCAGCCAGGTACATGTGCAAAGATTTCTATCCCTTGTTATTTACAATAGCAAAAAATTAGAATGCTGCATAGTAAGGAAGTAGAAGCATCAGTTGTGGTCACCCTACAACTAAACACCATGTTTTGTTTACATGGACACAGATGCTCAAAATGTTATGTGAAAAAAGCATGGTATGGTCGTATATCTTCAGTGTGATCTTTTTTTTTTTTTTTTTTTTTTAAGTATACATATCTACATGGAAAAGACTGGAAAGAAGTACATCCAAGTGCCAACAGTGGTTTTCTGGGTGGTAGGATCATGAATGATTTTATTTTTCTCCTATAATTGTACTTACATGTGGCTTGCAAAAGGCCTGCACTGAGCCTTGTAATACCCACGTGTGAGCCCATCCAGAAATGATCCTTTGCAGCCATAGTAGCAGTAGTGGCAATAGCTGACATTTACTTGCCAAGTGCTTCCTTTGTGGCAGGCCTCTTGCTCTAAGTGCCGTACACACTTCGCTAACTTAATTTTCACAACAACCCCATGAGGTAGACCCTATTATCATCCTCATTTTATCAGTAAGGAAACTGAGGTACAGAAAGGTGGAGCGTTCATCCAAGGGCATGGAGCTGGTTAGTGACGAGTGAGGAGAGAGCCTGGGCAGTCTGCCCCCACAGCCAGGGCTGCTGTTCCTTTACAAATTCAGCCCAATCCATTAATAACAGCGTGGCCACTAGAGGAGAAAAGACGAGAGTACTCACAAGGCCCCGAGCCAGAGCCTTTGAAGTCTGTTTTACGAAGAACCCTGTACTTGAATTCTTCCCCCTTCTCTTTCTGAAGTATCGTGTTCCTCCTGAACAGATGAGAACCCCAAGCAACACATCCCCCTGGATGAGTACGTCTCGAATTTAAAGAGCATGGTGCAGTACCTGAAGTCTGTGGATGTCCCTGAGAACAGGGTCATTCTCATCACTCCGCCCCCTCTCTGTGAGACCGCGTGGGAGAAGGAGTGCCTCATCCAGGGTAAACACCGCCAGCATAGTCTTACCAGACCTTCTGTGAGTGCCCCGAGACGACCTTAGATGGCACAGTGGTTTCCAGTCTGTGGGCCTCAGGTTTCAGGGCTCTGTAAATCCATATTGTTTATGTTTTCCATCAGTAGAAGTTAAACAGAACATGTATACCTTTCATCACGTCCCACTTGAGAGCTTTTTGACATAGAAGAGGGATTCTCGCTTTGGACGAGCGAGCCTCAGAAAAGTCAGATAAACTGCAGTTCCCTGCGTGGTGCTGAGGCCCAGGATGTGTATGCGCTTTGGCACTGAAGTCCACATTTGGGGTGTTTTCCTGACTTTACAGCAGTGGGACTTTACTGCACCTGGTTGCCCATTTCCATCTGTACATGGCCCTCCTCCACTCTGCCTTGCCTTGTCTCCCTTGCCTTGCCTCGCCTCCCTCGCCTGTGACACCTCCCTTCAGCAATGGGACTTTTATCTTTCCCCAAAAGCAAAGGCTCCTCTGCAGGCTCACAGGCACAGAGGCACTCAAGTGCAAGGGCGCTTCCACTTCACTTGTGACTGAGTGACTGAATGCAGCTCTTGGGCGTGCCAACACCAGGCTTCTGCCTCGGTACCACCAGAGGCACTTTTGTCCCCACAAACTGTTCATCTTTGCACCTTTATATACTATGCCAGGACCTGGCCAGATGCTCAGCATACAGAAATGACTAGAACCCAGTTCCTGCCTGTTGGGCTAGTGAGGGAGACAGTCACGTAAACAGATATTTGCAGCAGTGTAATAAATGGTATAATAGAGGTATTAATAAAGATCTATTGAAAGTACCCAAGCAGAATCCAGAGATGTCGAGGAAAGCTCCTCAAAGGAGGTAAATAGGGAAAGTTTACCATGGAGAGAAGAATATATAGGGAGGAGGGAGCCAGGTCAGCTGTCGTCAGATATTTGAAGGCGCTGTCACAGAAGGATGAATTAAACACTGTTGTCAGCTCCAGAGGGCAAAGTGAGGACCCCCAGTGGGCGTCATCTGAGGCAGATTTTAGCTCCTAAGTGTTCTGCCTTGCATCAGGGATTGCTCATGAGTTAGTAAGTCCATTGTTGCAGGAAACGTTCATGCTAAGCCTGGATGACCAGAGGTGTGCAAGTTAGAACTGCATTAATGCTTTTCAAATTGCAGGTCACAACCCATTCATGGATCATAAAACCAAGTGAGTTACCGATTTCTTAATTCTATTCCATTAAAAACAAATGTATGTAGAAGGCAGTGGGCGCTGTTTTGTGAGACTTTTTTGCTTATATAGATGTGCATGTATTGCTGCTGTAAAACATATTGATTACTTTAGTTTTAGCCAGGTTTGTGAGCCATCGGACCATGTGTGGTTCTTGTCTGGTCCTAGATTAGCAGGTCAACATCACCTGGGGACTTGGTAGAACTGCAAATTCTTGGACTCATCCCAGACCTGCTGGATCAGAACTCTAGGGGTGAAGCCCAGTAAGTCCTCCAGGTGATTCTGATTATGTTCAAATTTGAGAATCACTGCATTAGACTGGAGGTTGGCAAACTATGGCCCACGGCTACAACAAATAAAGTTCTGTTGGGAGACAGCCAGGCCAACTGTTTATGTGTGGTCTGTGGCTACTTTTGAACTACAGTGGCAGGGTTCAATAGTTGCCAGCATAGACCATATGCCCGCAAAGCCTAAAATATTTACTATCCAGCCTTTTGCAGAGAAAGGTTGCAAACCCCCAAGTTAGCCTAAGTGACCTCTGTGGTCCATTCCAGCTCTCTCCTTCTCTGGTTGAAAGTCTACAAATGATTTTTCCACTATATTGCAGTGGCTTCTCATTACCTATAAAAACTCAGGAGTCTCGGCACAACATTCCTCTCCAACATACCCCTTACTAGCCACCAGTCCAACTCCATTCACCTCTGGCCTGCACTTTAGCCCCTAGGCCTCTCCTGCCTCTGGACCTCTGTTCACAGTGCCCTTAGAATGGCCCACTGCGGTGACCACTAATGGCTCCCTCGTCTCCGTGGTGCTTGGTCCTGCACTAGGCAGAGCAGCACACTAGTATCCTTGTGTTCCCCACCCCCCATGGCTGGCCTGAGTTGGGTCCATAAGTCCATGTCTGTTTACTTGAACTGAGAAACCATCCAGGTCAGTAGAACCTGCACAAGGACCAGGACTTGGGTTTATCAGTTGCCACCTGGATTTTCTCTCATCAATAGGTTGCAAATTAAATCGCCTGAACTTGGTTGTTGGTGAATATGCCAGTGCCTGTTTACGAGTAGCCCAAGACTGTGGGACTGATGTGCTTGACTTGTGGACCCTGATGCAGAAGGACAGTCAGGTATGGTGGCTTGGTTGGTCCTGTCAGGGTGAGTAGATCCCACAGAAGTGACCCAGCTATGTGTGGTTCTGCCTAGAGCCTCTGTGGGAAGGTAAGATAGTTGTCTCTTTCACCCATTAAAACAAGTCAGGGTGGAGGGGAGGAGCTGGAGAGGCTCCAGGACAGCTTGCAGACGCAGCACCTTATTCAGCCTTGCTCCTTAGCTGCATTCAACAGCTTGCATCACACTGTTAGCGTGTAGTGAAATAAATGAGCAATAACTGGTTCATATTTAAGAACATCCAAGCCAAGTTCTTTTATAATATGGAGTGGGAGGAAATTAAAACTCGTTAACAGGCAAAACAATGAATTTAATAATATGGTATTAGCTAAAATTGCTATTTTGAGATATGTAGTTCTATTTAAATAAGTTTGTTTTGAAGCCAGAAAGCCCTTTATAAATAAAAAAAGTAAAAGGCTGGTCCCTGTGGAGAATGGTACAGCCACTCAGAAAGACAGCCTGACAGTTTCCTATACAGTTACACACACTTATCTAGGACCCAGCAGTGCCACCCTGGGGTGTTTACCCAGAGAAGTGAAAACTTGTGTTTCAGTCTTGCTCTGAAACCTTGACTAGACTTGACCCCTTCGTGGGTTCCCAGCTCAGGAGCAGCTTGAGTGCTAAAGGGGATAGCATCTGGAGTTCTGTTTTTGTCTGCGTTCAACTTCCATCTGAGGTGGTTTGGAAAAGTTGTGCCACTAAAGGAAACTGCAAACTACTGGGCGAGCTGCTCTTACAAAGTCCTTTCAGATTTAACACACTAGGATTTTCCTTTTAGGTCAGATGGTCTCGAACGGAAGAGATGAGAAAACTAAGGCCCTGGAGAAGTGCAGTTAGAATGGGAATCCCTATGTGGCTGGCCCGGTGGTGCAAGCAGTTAGGTGCACTCACTCTGCTGTGGTGGTCCGGGGTTCGCAGGTTGGATCCTGGGCACGCACTGACATGCTGCTTGCCAAGCCTTGCTGTGGCAGCGTCCCATATAAAGTAGAGGAAGATGGGCACAGATCTTAGCTCAGGGCTGATCTTCCTCAGACACACACAAAAAAAAGAATAGGAATCCCTAGTCTGTAAAAGTCATCAACTAGCTGGCCACCTAGGTTCTAATGAAGGATAGGAGGCAGTGCGCTTGCTTAGGGAAAAGATGCTTCCCCAAAGGAGAAAGGGCTCTAATGGTAAATGTTCCTGAGATCAGGGCATGGGGGGGACTGGACTCTTGTATTCCAGCAGTTCTTCTAGGCTGGATGGTACAAGTTCTTTCCACCTAACAACTTGTCTAAATTTAATACCTAGACTAAGAGTCAAAGCCATTTTGACACACTGGGCCCTGAGCTCTTTTAACGCTTTTTTTTTTTTTTTTTTTTGGTTTTGGTTGATTACATTAATGAACCATATTCACTCATGAAGCCTCTTCTTCCACCTGATGCCCTGGAACGATGTCTCAGCTCAGGCACTTAATGGCGTGAGGTTTTATGAAGCTCAGTCTATAATATGTAGATAATCTACATCTCTGCAAAGGGCCTGTGAGCATTTGCTGAGATAACGCAAACAGCACCCAGATGCTACTACAGTTCCCGAAGACTGCTGGTCAGGTGCTAGAAACAAGGGGCTGACGATTTGCCATTCGGGGCCACAACTGGGAGAATAGTACACACCAGCATTTAGAAAACTTACATGCTTTTAAGTGAGTTCTCTCTCTCTTACAGGACTTTCCGTCCTATTTGTCAGATGGACTACATTTATCACCAAAGGGAAATGAGTTTTTGTTTTCCCATCTTTGGCCTTTGATTGAGAAGAAAGTCTCTTCCTTGCCTTTGCTGCTCCCATACTGGAGAGATGTAGCAGAAGCAAAACCAGAACTAAGTCTTCTTGGTGATGGAGATCATTAGTCAGTCACAGAAAACCAAGTCTGGCTGTTAATTTACAGAACGAGAAATCACCGATGTGCAACGATCCCAAGATAAGCAATCAAAGAATATTTTTTGTTTCGAGATTAAACCTTTCCTCATGACCCTGGAACAAGAAAACGCTAACATCTGCCACCAAGATTAATAAAAGCATTAGAATTTTTCAGGGAAGCTTTGTACCTAGGTACATTGTATTTTGATAATATTTATTGATTGATCCAGGTGTCATGAGTGCCAAGGCTACAAAATATACCCTGAGCAGCTTGTTAATTCTATAAATGGAAAAAAGGTAAAGACAGTTTTTTAAAAAAGTCACAATTTTATAAAAAATGGTTCTTACATCCAGCTGAGAACTGTTTCACTCTCATACATACACGCACACTCACCTTAGATCAGATTCCAAAAGTGTAATTAAAATATAAGAATATTGTGACTAGTTAAAAGACAGCAAATACCACAAGGTACAAGTTCAAGTATTAGTGTAACAGGTATCTGTATAACAAACATCCTTAGAAAAAAGACGGTTTGTCACAGGTTTAGTTAATTACCCTCGAAGTTTATATAAATTATCTCAGTTAAACTGTGTTGGCTGGTGAGCACATTTCAGCACTTAGGAGGAAGGAAAAAAAGCTTTTAACTACAATTTTAAAGAAATTTAATCTGATGAGTCTTATCCTTCACACAGTAAATGCAGACATCCAGAATCCTGAAGCACTAAAGCAAGAAGGAATGCAGATGTCCACGTGCAGGTCAATACACTGGGTTTTTAAGAAATCAGTTGGTGTGGGGGATGAAGCCCCAGGCCCAAGGGAGGCAGCACTCCCTCCCTCCCCTCCCCTGGCCAGCATGTCACACCACAGCCCACTGAAAACCACCTGCTATTTTGGTAAGATACAGTACCCTCTTGGCCACTAGTGTTTGAAAGGAGGCGACCATACACTCTTACTTTGAAGTAGTTTAGGTTTGTGAATGGTGAATTTAAGAGCATGGCAACAGTATTAGAGATACATGAAGATACATACAAAACAGAAAAACTACCCAGCAAATTAGGGCCTTAAACAGTTGGCAGGATTCTGTAAATGCAGTTTGGCTACTATTTGTAACCCTCACTATAAGGTAGATTGTTTTAATTCTAGAAAGTACAAACCTTAGAATTAAGAAACATTAACCCAAATTATTCCTAAATTTAGATGTGTAAATCTCCCCACTGCTAAAAGCTCTAATAGCCTAGAAACAATCCACGTTTTGGAGATAATGTATAACTCGGTTTTATCTCCTTTGTCTTTCCTTGAAGGCAAAAAATAAATAAATCTGTGTTCCAGTTGTCCTCACAAGTAACTGCTAAATGCCTCCTCATATTCAGCGGATTACAGTGTATAAAAAAGAAAAAATTGATCATCTCCCTAATCAGTGCTGTTAATATAAAAGGTTAATTTACAAAAACGTAAATATTCATAACCTAATCCAGCTGTATTTTCTGCTTTTGCACCACAGGTTGAAGGATATTTTAAAGATCAAAAAAACTAAAACCTGAAAGCCTCAAAATAAGCTAGATTCCACCTTACCTCTCCAAAAGGAAAAAGGCCTAACCACAAGTATTACATATGTGAAGGAAGGTCCGAACACATGACCAGCATCTGCTGTGAAGTCACTTCCTTATTTCTCCCAAATCTTCACAAAGTATATGCAGTGATTTTAGGTCAAATCTATAAAAATGTTTTGCACACTTGAGTCACAGAGCTTAGAACATAACTCCCTAAACTAGCACTCAGTTTCTTTGCTGTCAACACGATTCTGACGCTGCAACTTAAAGGATGAGGCCTTTTCACTTCTCGTCACCGGATGGTCCGTGAGATCCTCAAACGACTTGGCAGCTGTGCTGCTATTTGGGAAGGGGTCCTTCTCAAAGCCATCCTCATCCACATGCGAGTCTGTGCTGGGGTCTTCCTGGATGGTGTCCATCCGCTGGTGGTCCAGTTTCGGAGCCACAGGCACCGAAGGCAGCACAGGGGTGGGCTGCAGGAGCTGCAGGCGGCCTGGGGTCTGGGGGGCAGGAAAGGGCTTGATGATGCGAACCGAGGCTGAATCCATGCTGCTTAGCATTTCAACATTCTGGAAAGACATGGGAGTAAAAGATAGATCACAGGTCCCTCAGCTCCGCCCTGACCAACCAAATGACCTTACGCTGTAGGTGCTGTGATCCTGCTAAGGAACACCCTCAACCTAAGAGGTGACTCAAACAGTTAGCTTTCAGATGTCCTGACAACTTGCCATTTGAAGACCCAAAACAGAACTTATAAGAAACAATCCTATCAAGTTCAGTTCCCAAGACAGGAAAAGATCTCAAATATTAAACTAAGTCAGTCAGTGCTGAACAGCTAAGTCATTCACAGCTGTGGGGAGGGGCAGAGCAGCACTCCTGTTTAAATCTCCATCCATGCAACAGGGTCGCATGCAACAAGTTCATTGTCACAGCTGTCACGAGAATGGACCTTAACATCCAACCTAGATCCTTCCTGCTGCAATGACCTTCCACCAGCCAAAGAAGGCGCAGCTGGAAAGGCTGACGGTTCTTGCTGAGGTGGCCAACTGAAGGTCTCAAAGTGCAACTGAATGACTGTTTCTTTCATGCGGTATACTTACACTGGGGTGAAACAGAGACAGAGATTCATACTGCTTATCCAGTTTCTTATCCTAGAAAGAAAAGCAGCACAGGGAAAACAGTCATTCATACAATTCAGTTAAGTGCTCTTTCCTTACAGGCTCCTCCTAATGTTAACTGAAGAACTTATAACTTGAGTAGTAAAAGTGGGAGCAGATCCAGCAGGTGAGAAAGAATTTCTGATGCAAGCTTTAAGAGTTCTGCCACCAGCCTAAAACTGTTTCCTTTGCACAGGAAGGCATTATGTTTTTTTGGTGTTAAGTAAGGAAATAGGCAAGGTGTAAGTGCTATTTTTCTGACATTCCCTCATGGGCAGGAAAAGAAAAGGCATCCCCCTGTGTGCTCAGTGGTTAGGCCGTGGGACGCAGGGCACTGCTGACCGGCAGGGCAGCTGGTTGGAAGGCTAAGAGGGCTATGCTTGCTGTCTCAGCTGGCACTAGCTTCAAACTGTCCCAGCCCGCCATGGCCTTAATACTCTTCTCAGCTGTTTCCAGAGTTTCTATGGCCCCAACTCTTAGAGGAACGGGGCCTCAAGTCCCTCCATCATACTTCTGCCAAAAGCTGAACACATGGTTCCACCCCCTGCCCCTGGTCCCTGCCTGTGGCTGACGTGTAACAGACGCCAATCTAGGCCTAGCTTCCAGTCGGGCTGCCCTGGACATACTCTGTGGTCACAAACAAGCCATTGCCCTCCCTTCTGTAGCAGCTTTGCTCAGAAATCCAGGGTCAGACCTCATAGTCCACAACCGTAACTTTCACTGTAAACAAAGTAGGTTCGACTCTCAAGTAAAAGCAGCCACAATGAATGGCACGGTCGCCCATGTCAAAGCTTCAGCCATGTCACCTTTAACACAGCTTTGCTTTAGCAGAGCTGTTCCCTAGAGATTTTCCTCCCCACACCCATCATGCTCACCACCCTGAGGAAAAGCTGCTCAGTGAGACGGCCCAGGCAAGAGAAGCCAGCAGGAAAGGAGAGGAAGCAGAGGCAGTGAAGACGCATGAGAGTCAGCTGTGCTGGAATTTTCCAAGTGCTCATATGAGGGGCATTGCATAAGAGCTTGAGAGTGCAAGTGTGGAAGCCTGGGTCTGATTTCCTCATCTCTACAGCAGACAAATCCTCGTTTTCCCATAGAAGCAAGGAAAATGGACTCCTAAGAGAATTTCTGAAAAAGGGCCCCAAGTTTATACAGTACCTGGAGTTCCTCAGACAAAGCCCAATTCAACTTGTTAACTGTTAACTCATTTTGAACAAGAATAAAAAAGATTGCCCACTCTTATCAGTTGGAAAGATTTGAATACCCTATACGATAATGCCAAGAATCTATATGGTGCAGGGATATCATCTTTGGAATGCTCGTGTTTGATACTTGCTCTGTTAAAGCAAAATCAGCCTGAAAATGCTCTTGTTTAGAAGCATCACTCATCAGAGGTCCTAGATAAATCCAATTAAACGGTCTCCTGTGCTTAGAAGTGCAAAATTCCTCAGAAACTATACATGAGAAAAAAAATCTACACACGGAAAGTATAACTCTTTTAAAAGACTATTAGCAGAAAAAAGAAAAAAGAAAAGACTATTAGCTAAGCTTTTAACATTTTTTTCTTTTACGTTTTTTTTTTATTCCTAGGGATAACACGAAAAAAAAAAGTCATCGGAAACATCAGATTTTGCTAAGAACAAATTTCATCTTTTCTATAGGTTATATGGTTGGAGTTGCTCAAAATTTTAATACAATGTTTCATTAATTAAAAATTGGTGACTTACCACACAATGGACAAGAATGCTGAAAGGAATCCAAAATATCAAGGAGAAAACCAGGACGGAACCTACGATGTTGTCTGCTAAAAACTTCCCTGTAACAATTCCAAACAGTGAATGTCTTGATCAAGCACTTAGAAATCTAAAATTAAATGCTCTTAGTGTATTACCAGTGTGTCAAATGCCACAGACTTCTTGCTAGATAAACTGACCCAGTACTAAAAGGAGTGTCTGTGCCACCTATACTAGACCTGACCACCTCCCTACACCATGGTGCTTTTCCAGAAATAGCCCTGATACACTTGATGAGAAGAAAAGATTACTTCACAGAGTGCTCAACAGGATCCCTGGAGTAATGGTGTCAGCGGACTGATCAACAGAAGGCTACGACCAGTAACGATGTTGAAGATGAGGGTGTTGTTGCTATCTGGGTATTATTATTTTTGTGACAAACTATAAATTATGTACCCTAGAGGACATAATACATCCTTGCTTCTGCAAAATCTGATGCCCACTTTTAAATAAACAATTCTTACATCAAACAGGATTCAGATTTACAGTCTATAGGACTGAACCATGCTTATGCTGTCATGTGTTCATTTTTTAGTAAAGAAGGAAGCCAATATTTTGACTAAGTATTGACTTCCCTTGTCTGAAAATTTGTGCATCCATGCTAGACAGGAGCAGACCTATAATGGGTCCATTTTATTTTAGCCAACAAAGTTGTTTCAAAACAAAAGCAGTGGCTTATTTCCATCTTCTATTCCAGGATTAGAGCATATCAGTCTGACACCACACTTTCTAATGTCATCACCAAAATCAGCTCAGTTCTAAGCAAACAATCACCTGGGGAAATCACCTACCAAAAGTATTGATGCTCAGCTGGTCAATGAAGTCCCAAAATCGCTCGATGACATCCTGTACTCGTTTCTCACATTTGCCCTACAAACAGAAAACAGACAGCATTACCCCTAAAAGCAATGCCTTTAGAAGCAATATGTCTTTATAAAAATAACTGACATGAAAAGGGCTTCATTAAAACCAAGCATCTAGGGGATCCATCTTTCACACAGAGCAATAATTTAAGTGTTTAATGAGTACCTAAGAAAGTAGGATACACTGTCATTGACACTTCTACAATTAGTCAGTTTTTACAAGTGAATTTAGAATTACCAGGAGACAAAACTCAAGAAAACCAGTGTGTGAAAGACGGGGCATTCCAGTAAGGACTCCACTGATCACACACACACAAAGTGGGCAGGAAGCACACAACCAGACCGCCTAGAGCAGCCTCTCTAACCCTTACATCCTCCTCCATGACTCTGCGTGAAAACCATTATGTTTCTGTAGAGAACAAAAGGGTCTGACTCAGGTGAGTCAAGGGCCTCTGGGTCTTTCCTACTCGTTCAGCACCTGTTTCAAAATCAAAACTTGCAATTTCACAATCTTAGTCAATTTTATAATCAGCCTAGAAAACCAAATAATTAAGACTCACTGCCTAAATACAATCAACTTTACCAAAAAGTGTCGTCGAGGTCCTGCCCAGTGTCTGGACTCAGGGTTCCCTACTCTGGAGAGAGTGTGCTCCAGTCTCCCAGAGCACTTGGCCTTCTCCTGTCAGGTCACACCCACACACACTTCACCAGACACTCTCACTAACAAGAACAGCGGGTTAGAAAGACACAGCAGCATTTGGGTTTTGATTTTCTTCGATTTGCAAAATCAAGTATTTACAACATAAAAACTTCCTGTCTAGCTGTTACAGAAAGAGCTCTACACAAATAAATACTCACATTCATGTCACAAAATCCTACTGTACAAGGCTTTCCTTTCCTCAAAAACAGGTTCTTCTGTTCAGCATTGACGTAGGGTACACAGCGGCCTGAGGGGTCCCTGCAGCACACCTTGCACGAGTTGTCAGTTTCTGAAACACAGAACGTGACCGACAGCTGGAGTTTCCTGAGAGACACACCTCTCCTCCTTCCCTTCTCACCTCCCCGCCGTGCTCCCAAAGGGGAAGGAATCACGTTTATTTTTTATTTCAATAGCTAAGACTATCCACATTTCACTCCCAGGGAGTAACCTGAGTTCACGCTCCTCAGCCCTCACAGCGCCTACAAGGTAAAAACAATTTACAAAGAAAGTTTCCTTTCTTTAATAGATTAAAAGCCAAATTATTCTACTTCAAATCCTTCATAATGCTAAATGTTTCCCTACATCCCAAGATTCTTATTACACTGCTGATCTCAATCCTTAGCTTCTCAGCTTCAAGTACACCCTGGAGAGCCAGGGCTCCAGCGAGAGCCGCAGCTATGAGAGCACTGCCGCCCTGCAGGGGAGGATCTGAGGGACCCACTGTGACAAGAGCACAGCAGGCTAAACACAGCAACTCCCTCCATCGAGACCAACCTCCGACAGCACATGGGGTGACAGGAAACAAGTGGGCATCAAGTAAGCCATCTGGCACACATACGAATGGCAGAGATGCCCAGAAGTCAACTGGCAGTGTGACTTAAGGGACAGTCTTTACTGACGAGGCAATGTCCATATTTATACTTAGGAGAAATTGAAATCAACTAGAACACAAAAACAAGCAAAACCAATTTAAAGGGAAAACAAACCTTTTCACATTCATTCACTTATCAAGCATCTCCTGGGCATTTACTATGTGCCTTCCAGGGACACAAGCCTCTTGCCACTCACTAGATAAATCACTGATCTGGCATCCACTGTGTTATCTTCTTTATTTACCTGTTATTCCACCTGGAAGGGCCACTTACTCCATTGACTGTACAGATGGCAAGTTCCCAACCGCATGGTTTTGACTTCTGGGTTTTGTTTTGAAAGCAAGAGAATTCTCTCTGAGGTGAGGTGGGAAGCTTGGAGCCCAGTCAGTCCCTGATGCCCCTTCCTCAGACCCAGGGGTTCCAAAGACAGTGTGGAAACCTGAGGACAAACGTCTAAGAGGCCAGAACAACGTCACCAACCATCACTAAGTGAGGCCCCTGCCCCAAGCATCTGGCAGGGAGCAGAGTGCAGCAGATCCAGCCCTGCCAAAGATGGCAAACATCCTGATAGTGGGTCAGATCCTGGGATCGGCTCTCTCTGGCTGAAGTCTTAACAAAGCGTCCTAGTTCAATGCCAGTGGGATGCAGACAGCTCCTGCTGCTTTCACAGTGTGTATGATATGGGGGAAGGAGGGGTGAGGACAGACATCCACATACCTACAACCACAACAACAACTTCTATCCCACCCCCAGCCTGCCACGTGGTCTGAAAACACAGCAAGAAGGAAGAGCGACAGGACAGTTTTCAAAGACAAAGTGGAGGAGCCAGGATCTGAACCCAGAGAGGTCTGCGTCCACACTGCTGGGTTCTCACCACCGCCCTGACCAGCAGCGAGCGGCTGACACTGCCAGGCCCCCAAGTGGAAGGAGGGGGCCTGGCAGACACAGGCCATCTTCTCCCCTGCTGCAAGGACACGGAACAGCAATGTGCTCACCGTTACATGCACAGGACTCCAGCCGCTGCTCCCTCTCACAGAAGGGAATGCACTTCCCATCTTTACACTTGCCGAGATCCAAGCACACCGTGTCATCTGCAGCATTTCCGGGAGGGGGGCATTCACTGCTGTTCCCTGGAACCAGAGGATGGCACACAGCTCACGAGGAGTCACAGCCGCCAGTTCTGCTGGGACGTGCCACACTGATCTCAGGAAAGGGAGCACCTCTCCTCCAGAACAGGCAAATCCACAGAGACAGAATGTAGACTAGGGTATGGGTTTCTTTCAGAGGTGATGAAAATGTTCTAAAATTGACTGTGGCAGTGGTTGCACAAACGTGAATATATTAAAAACCACTGAACTGTACACTTTAAACAGGTGAATGGTATGGTATGTTAATTATATCTCATAAAGGTGTTAGAAAAATCAAACCAAGCAACCCATGGAAACAGAAGGTTATAAAAATTTAAGAATGTACATATACCAGACAAACAGGAACAAAAAAACTGGGGTAGCAAACTGAATATTAAATAAAACAATTTAAGTAAAAAATAAAATCACAAGGGTCAAAAAGGAACATTACATACTGGTAGAAGAATAGCAGATCAAGAAGATATAGAGACTATGTCCAATAATGTACCTATGTCCAATAATGTACCTAATAATACAGCTTTGAAATTTTTCTTTTTTTTTTTTTTGTGAGGAAGATCAGCCCTGAGCTAACATCTGCCGATCCTCCTCTTTTTTTTTTTTTTAATGCTGAGGAAGACTGGCCCTGGGCTAACATCCATGCCCATCCTCCTCTACTTTATATGGGACGCCACCACAGCATGGCTTGACAAGCGGTGCGTCGGTGCATGCCCAGGATCTGAAGCGGCGAACCCCGGGCCACTGCAGCGGAGCACGCGCACTTAACTGCTTGTGCCACCGGGCCGGCCCCACAGCTGTGAAATTTCTAAAGGAACAACTGACAGAACTACAGAAGATAGGGATAATCAATATAGATAGTTTAAAGATTAGCTGCAGATGGATTAAAATCCAAAATGTAGAAGGCAAGATTATGAAGCTAATAGAAGCAGCTGTGGAAAATATCTTTGTAACCATCCACAATTCAAAAAAATAGACACACACACATACAACAAAATGACAGACTTGATTACATTAAAATGAAAGATTTCTGTTCCAAGAAGGACAACAGGTAAGAGGGAGGTACATGCAATGTTTACATCAAACTGATTATTATACAAGAACTCCTCCAAATGAATAATAACAAAAAGATATGAAATTCAATTTTTAAAAATGGACCAAATATATGAACTAGCTATTCACAAAAGAAGAAATCTGAATAGCAAATAAACATAAAGAGATGTTCAATAAAAATGTAAATAAGGATGAGAAATCACTTCACACTCATCAGACTGGCAAAAAAGCAGACAACTAGGTAATACAGAGTGCTGGCAAGAACACCAGAATACAAGAACTTGCACACACTAATGGTGGCACCAACAAACCAGTACTGCTGTTCTAAAGACCACTGGAGTGCCTCCCTCTATGACTAAGCAATTCCACTCCTCTGTATGCATCCGGGAAACTCTCACAGCACCCAAAGGAGATGTATGAGGCTGTCTGGTGCACAGAGTCCTATCTGCAGTATCAAGGAGAAAAAGGGAATCCACGCAGCTATCACATGGTGAATAGAGCAGTAGAATACAGTAAATCACACGAGTAAACATTCAGCAAGTGCCGAAAACAGTCAAGTAGATCCGGACACAGACATGAACAGGCACAGATATATAGCGCAACAGACATGATTTATAAAAGCATGGTATTGAGTTTAAAAAAGATCTAAGGCAGAATATTGTTTTAGCATGTTAAAAACACACATATACACAAAATAACACATTATCTTTCCAAGATATACACATACCAAGACAAATATTCAACACATGAGAACAGATGCCTATGAAGGAGAGGGGAATGGAAGTGATGGGAATGAAGTGAATGAAAGGGAAAGAAACAATAAGAAGAAATAATCACAGGTCCTGCACAGACCAAAGACAAGTGTGCCACAAACTAAGAGAACAATCAACTCAACTCGACATGAGGTTAAAAAAGGGCTGTTTTTATCTTTAACAAAACATAATCTTGGGCCCGCCCCATGGCTTAGCGGTTAAGTGCGCGCACTCTGCTACTGGCGGCCCGGGTTCGGATCCCAGGCGCGCACCGATGCACCGCTTCTCCCGCCATGCTGAGGCCGCGTCCCACATACAGCAACTAGAAGGATGTGCAACTATGACATACAACTATTCACTGGGGCTTTGGGGGGAAAATAAATAAATAAAATTATAAAAACAAACAAACAAACATAATCTTGCTTTCAAACATACACACACGCGCTTGAGCAAAGTATTCCCAGAGAACCAACAAGAGAACATACCTGTGCAGTAAGACACGCCTTTGCAGGTAGCGTTAATAGCCTCCTGGCACTTCTTCTGGGCAGTCTCGAACTGACAGTTTTTACAGCAAGGACTGTTTCTATCACTGAAGAAGAGCAGACAGGGACAGTTCAAATCAAATGACAGCTCACAGCAAACATTACGGTCATATTACAGGGCCCTGAAGATCGCAAGGGAAGGACTTCCAGCTGGGTCACCCACTCCTGCATAATCAGACTTCCCCAGTGCTGGCACCACCCGCATACACTCCATTTGCCCTTCCTAATGTGGAATCAGGCAGCAGCAATGCGGAGAGCAAGTACAAAGTGGTCTAAAGTGACTCGCCTTTAAAACATCTTGGTGTCCTTGGTTTACATTAACTGAACACAGGAATTAACAAAAAAAGACACAAGCCCACAAGGCAATCGGTGCATAAGAAACTAGGCAGCCAGAGCCTACTCCCTCTCAGTATTTACACTGTTGATATGCACAGTATACAGTTCAATCTATTGTTTACCATAAACTGCAGTTTTCCCCTCTACTTCTAAGTCAGGCACTGGTCTATCAGTGGACACAAAAGTGGAAATATAGGTACCTTCTAATCTGTAACCTGCTTCCTCCACATGTAGTTTATGTCATTAAACAGTATTCTACAAACTATTCTATTGTATGGATACACAATTCATTTATATCCCAGGATTATCATTTTGATTGTTTCCAATATTTTGTTATTCTAAAAGAACATAGCCATGAACATCCTTGTTAAACCATATTTTGTACATCTCTGTTTCCTTAGAAAAGATTCTTTGAACTGTAGCATTGCTATATCCGAGTATGCAAGACTTAGGATTTTGTTACATAATGTGAAACTGCTTTCCAGAAAGCTTTTTTCTTGCTGTAAAGGGAGGTATAGACAACACACACACACAAGGGGGGTACAGACAACACACACACACACGGGGGGGGGGCTATAGACAACACACACACACAAAGGGGGTACAGACCACACACACACGAGGAGGGTACAGACCATACACACACAAGGGGGGTATAGACCACACACACACAGAGGGAGGTATAGACCACACACACACACACACGGAGGGGGGAACAGACACACACACATACACACACACACACACACACTCACTCCCTCCCTCCCTCCCTCCTACGTGATTCAAAAGCCCTGCATTTCCCTCCGCTGTTCTCCAGACACCCGGCTGGCCTCTCACCTGCACCGCACGCCCGGCTTCAGCGTGCAGTCGCTGTTGCAGCAGGTGTCGTTGTTCAGGTACATGATGCCAGGATCACATTCCTCTCCTTCATCCACCCTGGAGTTCCCACACACTTTGTTGCTGCGTTCTTGAAAACACTCCTGGGCCTTACTTGCAATGGTCTTATAGATGGACTGTTTACTGCAGTTTGAAAACATCTTAGGAGACAAAAGGCCACACAGGGCCCAAAATAACATAAAAATTCATTCCCATGTAGTGTCTGTGGTTCTTCTCTAAGGACAAACTCTTAATGTAAAAGCCACAGTCTTGCAGCACTGAGCCCTTAACCTGTGGGACCTGACGCTATCTCCGGGAAGACAGTGTCAGAATTGAGTTAAATTGCAGGACACCCAGTTGGTATCGCAGAGAATCGCTTGGTATGGAGAAAAACCTCCACACATTTGGTGACCAGAAGCATGAGAAGTGAAGCGTGCTATGTGAATAGTAAAGGAGACACAGAGAAGAAACACACAGTAGGGAAGAACTAGGTTTTCCCCTACATAGGAAGGAAAAAACTGAGTAGTTTTTCCCTTACAACACTCCAAAGTTGACTATGACCTCTGAACCAGATATCAAAAGGATTACTTTTAGAATGATAGCAAAGACTTCATCAACCTCAACAGAGGCCTGGTTATATGAGTCTAGGCCTCAGGCAGTTAGTGTTTTGCTGGATTTATTCACCAGCACTGCAGATTCACGAACTCAATTTTATCAGTTCATTATGGAGATCAGGTCCTAAAGAATTCAAATTCACACTGAACTGAAGACCTCTTCATTAATTATCAGTCACACCCCCAAGCAGCTGGACCCCTGAACAGAGCTAAGGGAAAGTGACCACCCTGACCTCTCGCTTTCGTGCCTCCACACTCCCTGAAGACCTCGACCTTCTCCTTGAATCCTCACCACACACCCTCCTCTTCCTATCAATAAACCTTCCTAAGAGGTTTACAATCTCTAACGCCATCTGTTCATAGCAAAGCATGTGGCATGTCACTTCTCAGCAGCTTATCTGGTGGAAGGTGCCAGGATCTGTCTTTCTAGGTCAAGGAACCACCTTATTTTTGTCTAGCAGACCTTTTCGTCTAGTTAAAAACATTTTTATTAAGGAATTCATTTAAAACGTAGATTAGAAGATGCCCAATGTCTTTTTACAAGGGGATTGCTACTTGAGTAAACCAAACTATCAGAAAACACACTAAATGTGACACACTCAGGACAAAATAAATAAATGGATAAATTGTTCTTCATTGACAGACTAGCAGCTCCAGAAAAAAAATGGCTCTGGCCAGGCTCTCTTGTCATTAGCAAGTTCTTACAGGGCCATTTGAAGAGCCCATCAGGGAAATTTCACTTAGGAAAACTTGTAGCAGGAAGAGTCTGCAAAGTAAAACATTTCCCCAAAAGTACTGATACCATCCTCATAACCAAGAAGCAAGTGACTATCAACTAGAGCTGCACTGTCCAATATGGTAGCTACTAGCCATGTGTGGCTATTTAAATTTCTTTTTTCTTGCCACATTTCACAGCTTTTTATTTTATTTTATTTTGTGGGGAAGATCAGCCCTGAGCTAACATCAGATGCTGATCCTCCTCTTTTTTTTTTGCTTATGAAGATTGGCCCTGGGCTAACATCTGTGCCCACCTTCCTCTACTTTATATGGGATGCCGCCACAGCATGGCTTGACAAACAGTGCGTCGGTGCGCACCTGGGATCTGAACCCGTGAACCTCGGGCCGCCGAAGCAGAGCGCGTGCACTTAACCACTTGCACCACCGGGCCGGGCCCCTCACAACTTTCTAATACAGAAGTGTTCACGCATCTATAAAATGGACAGAATAGTATTGGAAATGCCCATGTGCCCCTCATCAGCTTCATCTTGGCTTTGTGCCTCATCTATAGTCTCACCACTTTCCCTCTGCTCCCACGCTGGTTTTTTGTTGTTGTTTTTTGTTTTTTAACAGCTTTATTAAGGCATATTTTGCATACCATAAAATTCACCCATGTCAAGTGCATGATTCAGTGATTTCTAGTAACTTTTCCAAGCGGTGAAATCATCACCATAACTCACCTTTAGAACATTTTCATCCCCCTAGTAAGGTCTGTCATGTCCTTTTACAGTTAATGCCCATAGCTACCTCCAGTCTAGGCAACCACTATTGAATTTAAACAAAACAGAATTTAAAATTCAGCTCCTCAGTCTCTCTAGCCATGTTTCAAGTGCTCAATGGCCACAAGTGGCTAGCGACTACTGTATTGGGTAGAGCAGATATACAACACTTCCATCATCAGAGAACCTTCTAGTGAACAGTGCTGAACTATAATGTACATAATTAGAAATGCAGAGACAACTTTGAAAAAAGGAGGCAAATTCAACAGGGTGTGTGAACAATGGGAAGAATAAGCAAAAATGGGTGGGGAAAGCTCCCCAGGCACAAGTTGTCAAGCAGAGGAAAAATCAAACGTAATACGCAAAGCAAGAGAGGAAGGGAGTGTTTACAGCCAAAGAAAACAAGATGCAACAACCCAAAAAGATGACAAAAAGAACATGAGACAGAAATTTTAAATAGCAGAGTCAGGGCCAGGGAAACACGAAGGTAATCCTTTCTTCTAGCTCCTGGTCAGGCTTGAAACAGCCACGGCCAGGTTCAGAGAAGGAGCCAGGACAGACACTTGACCATCTTTCCTGATGAGAGGCAGACTCTTTTAGCCCCTCCTCCAGCCCTCTTTAACCCAACAACAAAACCAATATGTTTTCCTCACGTTGCCTGGTGCTGCTTAACTTCAAGTGAAATTAAACGACCACACATCTATAAACACTTTTAGTTTAGACTCTAAGAGTTAGTTACAGCCGCTCTTAAAGTCTCTGAAATTGTTTACAATATCCCAAGTCAACTAGTGTACTCTATCAGAAACTCTCAATAGTAAATCGTTCATTTATTTACTTGACAAATATTTATTATGTGCCAGGTTAATGCCCTACTATGCACTGGAGACAGAGCCGTGAACAAGAAAGGCAAAGGTTCTTCCCACAGGAGGCTTATAGTCTAGGAAATCATGCATTTTGTTGCAAAAGTTTACAAAAACAAAAACATGCAAATCGTGAAGTGCTGTAGAGTTAAAATGAATAACAACTTGTAAATGAAATGACAGGAAATTTTTAACTTAAAGCCCTAGCCCACAAGACCCTGCAATCTAGAACTCCAACACATAGCCATTACAATTACTAATTTTCTGTATAGCCCAAATCTACAAATGATTAACCTTGATAACAAACAGTCCAAATGATAGCTTTAACTACATTTAGATGGACCATGTTTCACTCTAAAACACAACCAAGTTTCGAGGTACTTTGTAATTTGCAGTTCCATCCCAAGAATGAAATGTTTTTCTGATCTCTCATTATAATTAAACATAGCCTCTTTCTTTCCTAACCACATAAAACAAACTTCCAAAGATACATACCTTATTGTTCTCATGATCTCCACTCACAGCTATGGGATACATAACATATTTTCCTCCCTGGTCCTCATTTGGGGCACATTCTGCTAGACCATCCGGATCATGTTCTGCTCCAAAATTGTGCCCCAATTCATGAGTTGTAACCAGGTCAGCTTCCTTAAAGATCACACAAAGAAAACATTACTTCCCAATACCCAATCATCACGTGCTTTGGCCAACTGGGCCCTGCTGTCTTAAATGGGGTCCTGATCAATCAGATTAACAGCAGAATAACAGTTAGACTATGATTTCTTCTATCAATTATAGAAATAAAGAGAATAAGGATTTTACTTAATACTATTAAACAGTATTATAAGACTGAATCTAAATCAACTTAAGAAAATATAACTTACAAGACATACTGGAATTCTTTTTTTTTTTTTTGGCTGAGGAAGATTCGCCCTGAGCTAACCTCTATGCCAATCTTCCTCTATTTTTTAGTATGTTGGCTGCCGGCACAGAATGGCCACTAACAGAGCAATGTAGGTCCACGCCCGGGAACTGAAACTGGGCTGCCAAAGCAGAGCACACTGAACTTAACCACTAGGACACCAGGGCTGGCCCTGGAACATTCTTAATGAAACACCAAACACTGGCCATTCCAAACACTGTCTGGCTCTGATAAATCGAATAGCTAATTGTAGTCAATTACCCAAGCCTCCCCTGCTCCCCTCATCCCAATCACACTCCTGTTAAAATCTAAGCATCTGGGAGGGAGTGGAGAGCAAGGGGTGAAAAACAGGACAACTGAGAAACAACAAAACAATGTTCCTTATCTCAGTGACTGAATTCAAGCCCAATGACAACCTTAATGACCTAGAGGACTTCATTTATTAGAATCCAGTTACAGGGCTGTACTGAAGCTATCAGATCACCAGAAGATTTCTAGCTGAATACAATAGCGAATTTAGCTGGTAGAGTTGAAATTTTTTCCCCGTATTTATCTGCATAAAACAACAAATTTAAACTACTGATTTTCTCCCCAGGGTGGGGGGGGGCGGGAATCACTCCAGGGAACCTGAAAAATGTATATTTTGCAAGTCAATGGAATTTGTTTTTAAGACAGTCTCAATTCTGAAGCCAATACCCTGAAGCTTTCCACACATTTATATTAAAATAGTAGAAGGGGCCGGCCCCGTGGCTTAGCGGTTAAGTGCGCGTGCTCCGCTACTGGCGGCACGGGTTCGGATCCCGGGCACGCACCTACGCACCGCTCATCCAGCCATGCTGAGGCGGCGTCCCACGTACGGCAACTAGAAGGATGTGCAACTATGACATACAACTATCTACTGGGGCTTTGTGGAGAAAAAGGAGGAGGATTGGCAATAGATGTTAGCTCAGGGCCGGTCTTCCTCAGCAAAAAGAGGAGGATTGGCATGGATGTTAGGTCAGGGCTGATCTTCCTCACAAAAAAATAAAAAATAAATAGGAGAGAAAATTTTGAATTTTTAGCAAAAAGTACTCAAATCCCAGAAGTGTAATGTGGAGAATTCCAAATTGTGCTTTGGAAAAAATCATCAGTGGATTCTCTAACAGACCGACGCTGTAAAAGCATCTCAAGAATTTCAAAGTAAACTTATTTTTTGCTCTACATGTCTTATAATAGAAAAATTCTGGAAGACCGAGGAAAATATGTCATGAAATCAAACCAGTGAAGATGCTGTGATACCAAAAAGGTAAAGGAGCACCATAAGAAAAACTTTTTGGAAATTAAAAGTTTTCTAAAAACCAATTAGTGTATTTTTCTTCTCTCATCCCACTTTTTTTTTTTTTTTTTTTAAATCAACCGAAGTCCATAGTTTACATTAGGGTTCACTCTTTGTGTTGTACATTCTATGGGTTTTGACAAACACGTCTTATATGCAACATTACAGTATCATACAGAATAGTTTCACCACCCTAAAAATCCTGTGTTTACCTATTCATCCTTCCCTCCACTCCTGACAACCACTGATCTTTTTCTGCCTCCATGGTTTTGCCTTTTTTAGAATGTCATATAGATGGAGTCATACAGTAGGTGCCTTTTCAGATTACCTTCTTTCACTAGGTAACATGCATTTATGGTTCCTCCATGGCTTTTCACAACTTGATAGCTTTTTTTTTTTTTTTAAGTGCCAAATAGTATTCCATTGTCTGGATGTATCACAGTTTATTTATGCATCCACCTACTGAAGGACATCTGGGTTGCTTCCAAGTTTTGGCAATTATGAATAAAGCTGTTATAAACATGTGTGTGCGGTTTTTGTGTTGACATAAGTTTTCAACTCCTGTGGGTAAATACTAAGGAGCGTGATCGCTGGATCATATGCTAGAACATTTAGTTTTGTAAGAAACCACCAAACTGTTTTCCTAAGTGACTATCCATTTTGCATTCCCACCGATAATGTATGAGAGTTCCTGTTGCTCCATATCCTCCCTACCATTTGGTGGTGTCAGTGTTTTCAATTTCAGCCATTCTAATAGCTGTGTAATAGTATCTCGTTGTTTTAATTTGCAACTCACTAATGACATAGGATGGCGAGCATCTTTTCATATGCTTCTTTCCCATCTGTATATCTTCTTTGGTGAGGTGTCTGTTAAGATCTTTTCCCTATTTTTAAATCAGGTTGTTTGCTTTCTTATTGTTGAGTTTTTAGTGTATTCCTTGTATATTCTGGATAGCAGTCCTTTATCAGATATGCATTTTGCAAATATTTGCTACCAGTCTGTGGCCTGTTCCACTTCACATTTTTATAGTCCAGGAAACGCCAATATTCTTATTCTTCAATATTCATTTTATGTTTCTCTGTTCCTTTCTTTCTTCTGTCTTATTCTTTCTACAGAGTCATGATATTTTCATCTTAACTATTCTTCAGTCTTCAAACTCTAAAACTTTCTAACATGCTTCACTTTCTTTTTTATTGGGTGGGGGAGGAGTTGTTTTTTGTTATGTGGCAGACTTTTCAGGTTTGGGAACATGGAAGGATTTACCTTACGGCAGCACAAAAACCTGAAAACTGAACACCAGGCTGAAGACTTCAATAATTAATGTTTCAATCTCCCACACAATTTATTTTTCTATCACTCTGCAATATTGCTACTCTTTTGCCAATACTTGAATTGATGGCCTTTGTTTAACTTTTTTTATTTTTGAGAGTTAAAATCAATTACGGGAAACTTTCATTTAAAGAGTGTATACTGCATTTACCTCTACTTTTTCATGAAATCCCACTAAAACAATAGTAAAAGAATAAAGACAACATAAGGCAACAAGGACAAGAACAGGGGAGGGGACAACAGCAGACGACAGATGCCAACAAAATTTTGGAAGGTAAAAGTAAGTACATGAGTTAGAGAGAAAATAAAATACTACAACCATGAAACAACAGGAAGCTATAAAAAGGAAATAGGAAAAAAAGGGCTACTGAAAACAAAAAATGTTCACAGGAATAACAAATTCAAAGAAATAGCTGAAAATAAAGTTGAGGACATTGCCTAGAAAATAGAAGACAAACGGAAAACAGGAGAAAATATTAAGAAAAATCAGATCATCATGCTAGGAGATCAAGTATCTGATTTAATGCCATTCCAGATAGAAAAAAACAGAGGACAAAAATTTATCAAAGAAATTTTGCATAATTTAAAAACATGTGTCTCTAGATTAAAGGGCCCACCTGCCCAGAACTGTGGAATAAAAATACCTACACCAAGTGTAACATCATGGTCAAACTACCAGTGTATCAGATACTACTATTTCCTACCACTACCCATTATCCCCTTCTTCCTTACTTAAAGAATACTAACTCTGGGCCAGCCCCGTGGCTTAGCAGTTAAGTGCGTGCGCTCTGCTGCTGGCGGCCCAGGTTTGGATCCCGGGCGCGCACCGACGCACCGCTTCTCTGGCCATGCTGAGGCCGTGTCCCACATACAACAACTAGAAGGATGTGCAACTATGACATACAACTATCTACTGGGGCTTTGGGGGAAAAATAAATTAAAAAAAAAAAAAAAAAAGAATACTAATTCTGCTCAGGCAGCAATGTACTCAGCCAAAAGAGCCACTTTCCCACACTCCCTTAGGATACGGGCAGTCATGTGAGCCGCTTCCACCCACTGAGACATAAACAGAAGCCAGTGGGTGGAGCTGCCAGAGAAGCCTTTTAAAAGAAACAGAGGGAGGCCGGTCCCATGGCCTAGCGGTTAAGTCTGGCATGCTCTGCTTTGGCAGCCTGGGTGCAGTTCCCAGGTGCAGACCACTCGTCAGTGGCCATGCTGTGGCGGTGACCTACATACAAAAGAGAAGAAGACTGGCATAGATGTTAGCTCAGGGCGAATCTTCCTCAGAAAAATAATTAATTAATTAATTAAATTAAACTTAAAAAAATTTAAAAGGAACAGAGTAGGCTAGCTATGGTCTCTCTGTCCTCCTTTCTGCAACAGAGAAGAGAACCATCAGGTGACCATGAGGCGATGAGCATGACAAAGGCCTCATGCTTAGAATGGCTAAGTGAAAGTTGGGAAGATGCTGATCCCTGAGAGCATCACTGAGCTGCTGTAGCACCCTTATAATGCTATTCTTGAACTTCTTGTTGATCAAAGCAAATATACCCCTTATTTAAGCAACTATTAATTGGATTTTCTGTTACGTGGATTCCTGGTATGTGCCTAACACATTCCTAATGGATATATCTGGGCAAAAACAAAATCCTAAAATCTCCCAGAGGAAAAAACAGGTCACACACAAAGGATAAAAAACTGGAATGACTTTGGGGCCAGCCCAGTGGCACAGTGGTTAAGTTCGTACGCTCTGCTTCAGGGGCCGGAGGTTTGCAGGTTCGGATCCCGGGCAGGGACTGACACACCACTTGTTAAACCATGCTGTGGCAGCGTCCCACATAAGTAAAGGAAGATGGGCACGGATGTTAGCCCAGGGGCAATCTTCCTCAGCAAAAAGAGGAGGATTAACAATGGATGTTAACTCAGGGCTAATCTTCCTCACAAAAAAAAAAAAAAGGAATGACTTCAGACTCTTTAACAGTAACACAAAACACTAGAAGACAATGGAGCAATGCCTTCAAATGCCAAGAGAAATGAGAACACGTCCCGCTAAAATTATCAATCAAGTTTAAGAGTAGGGTAAAGACATTTTCAGATATGCAAAAAAATCTCAAGAATTTCCCTCTCATGTACCCTTTCTTAGGAAGCTCCTGGAGGATACGCTACACCAAAACGATGGTACAAATCAAGGAGGAGGACGTGGGCTCCAGGAAATGAGAGTTTGGGGATGTCTTCAAATGACAGCTATGTTGCAGGACTAGGAAATAAGTAACCCACAGAGAAGCTGCAGGATGAATGTCTTCAGGAAAAACACTGATCCTGATGGGTCTCAAAAGAAGTTTGACAGGTAACTTTATTTTCTTCTTTATACTTTTTATTTTCATATTTTCCACCAAAAAACATTTTTTTAGGCAGAAACAAAAAATCGGTATGTTTTACTTTTTTAAAGGATACCTACATAAATATATAACGGCTGAGGTTCTACTACAATAAACTCAAAATCTACCCTTTTAAAAAATAAAAGAACATACCTTTGTAAGGATGGTTTTACCATAATTTTTTGTGCTGGTCAAACCACTATTCAAATAGATATTTTTCTTTCCAATTGGACTATAATAAGCTAAAGGAAAAAGGAAGCAGAGACAATTTGCTTGTTCAATACAGAATTATAATATAACCCAATCAGCTTGCTATTCCCACATATTCACACAACAAATGGAAAACTTACCCTTTGGACAAACACCTCCATGACTGTTTGCTCTGGGAGAACCCACATAAGCTAATCCAAGAGTTCCCATATCAAAATCTTGATAGGTGAAAAGATGTGCTAGGCAGACTTTAGATGCTTCTTCAGCTATATCAAAGCTAAATTGCTTTAAAAAAAAAAAAAAAAGTATTCTTAGATTGACAATTACATCAGACTAAGAGACATTTCAACCAGATATTCCAGAACAGTACCATATGACTGACTGCACCAGCAACCACAAAATCATGTAGTACAATGCTCCTTACCTATGGTGCTCACTCACCTACACAGGTGAGAAGCAGACTGTCGTCTGGTGAGGAGAGGGGTGGGCACAAAAGGAAAGAGCTTGGGAGCCTTTTACAGCAGCTCAGAACTAAGAGGACTGGTGTGAAGACCTGTAGTCCAGCACTGGGGTCATTCCAATTCTGTAAGGCTCAGGGCTCTGAAACCTCTTCCAGGGGATCTCAGCACCACATACCAAAACAGAGCCCTCTAAAGTATTTAGAAGATTCTATTCCTTTTGTAGGTTTTTAAAGTTTGTTTTGGTTTTACAATATATAGGAGTTATAACTATAAACTTATAGGAAAGCACACATAGTTAGTTTTATGTTACTAAAATTAAGATAAAAATCCATTTCAGCCAGCACTGGTGCTTTGGGAGGATTTTTTTTTTCCTTAAAAGGGCTCCACAAATTACTCTAAACATCTCTACCATAATAGACCAGAGACTCTAACATAAAAAGACTTTGATTTTTAAAACGCTTAAAATGAGCAGTCAGAAAGCTCTGTATGAGGAATGAGGTATTCCCAGGAGATGTCTCCCCAGCCACATGGGGATTTTCATAGTTCCGTGGTAACAGGGTAAGGCTTCTGGGACTCTGCTAGGAAACTTAGAGAAGAAAACTGGAAAGGAGCATCTGTAGAGTCAAGTCATTCCCTCTTGTTCCTCCCCTGATGTGGGCTATCTGGAAGCCCATAGAAAAGGAGAGAGGTGCAATGGTTCAGCTGTCCTAGGAGTCAGGAGATCTGGCCACTTGACTCTGGCTCTGGTACTAGTTGTATAACCATGGACAAGTCATTTAACCTTGTTGTTATGGGCTGAACTGTGTCCCCTCAAAATTCATATGCTGAAGTCCTAACCCCCAGTACCTCAGAATGTGACTGTATTTGGAGATGGGGTCTTTAAAGAGGTAATTAAGGTAAAAAGAGGTCATGGGGTGGGCCTAATCCAATATGACTGGTGCCCTTAATAAGAGGAGCTTGGGACACAGACAGACACAAAGGGAAGACCATGTGAAGACACAGGGAGAAGACAGTCATCTACAAGCCAAGGAGACAGACCTCAGAAGAAACCAACCCTGCCAATATCTTGATCTCAGACTTCTAGCCTCCTGATCGTGACACAATAAATTTCTGTTGTTTAAACCCGCTAGTCTGTGGTACTTTGTTATCGGCAGCCCTAATAGACTAATATGCTTGCTGAGTCTCTCTAGAAGAGGGATGGTGCTATCTCAACCTACCTCTCAGGGTGGCTAGTGGATCAAATCAGACAAGGCATGTCAGAGTACTATACAGGTACAGCACTCTATGGATCTCAACCTGGACAAAGCGTTGACAATATCCTTTAATTCCATTCAAGCTCTGAAAACTTGATTTCAGCCTTGTGAGACTCTAACCAGAGAATCCAGATGAGCCATGCTGTGCCTGGACTAACCTAAGGGAACTATTTGATAAAGAAAAGTGTTGTTTTAAGCTGCTAAATTTGTGGTAGTTGGTTAAAGCAGCCATAGGAAACTAATACATTACTAACATATTAAAAGATAAACACTATCACTTCATAGATAATTTTACAACATAGCAATAGTACACACAAACTCAGACACTGACATCATGTGGCAAACAGGATAAATCATATCCTGTCAAGGCAAGAATCATATGGCATACAATGTTTAAGTTAACTAACTTTAGATTACCAGAATAAAAACACAAAAATTTTAAATTCCTGCAGAGAACCTTCAGATGTCCAAGTCATATTTCTACCGTTTAATACATTTTTATACCATTTGATAATTACTGACCTAAGAGATCCACTGATAAGTTTCAAAGAGACCCGAATTAAAAAAATGGTGTGCAAATCATTTATATATTGGGTATCCGTCTATTTTCTAAAGCCCCATTACTTCATTCGATTCTCAAAGATATTTAAGGTTAAGAAGCATTGCTTTCTAGCATTTTTCACTTTCACAGTTTTGCCCATCTTGCTGTTTGCCCTGCTACAGGGGATGAAGTCACTGTAGGATCAGCTGCGGTGGGCTGCTCCTGGTTTTCAATTACTTTTTCTAATATGCCCCTTCCTCAATGCAACAGGACCCATATATTAGAAATCACAACGTGGTGTTAACAGCATTATATCCAGGATTCCAGAACCTACCTCTAGCAACATCTTCACATCCCAAGCATCCTTTTCTTCATTTGGATAACTTTTCGCCATATTGTAGTGCCTTTCACCAGGTTTTACCTCTTGTGGAGACTTGAGAATGCGAATCTATACTTAAAGAGATAATATACTTAGAACGCTTCAGAAAAAAGTCACAAGACTCTGAAATAATACTGCATTTTAGCTATTGGAAAAAAAGACCATCTACCATTCTAGAAAAAATATTTTAGAACCAAAATTGCATAAAATTCTTCAGCTCTAATATACAGTGTTTAAAAACAAACTGAGAAGCATATGGTATGGAAAACATGTATGCCAATGAATGATTTGTAAATCTATAAATGTATTCCTAAATTTTTATTTCCTCTATATTTAGTTGGAAAAAATGAAAACTTGGGTTCCATGAGCCTAAAAGATTTATTCCAATTAAAGTCAATGATTCAGAGATATAGAACAATAAGATGTACATCCCTGCACACCACAGAAATAAAACAATTATAAAAAATAGGGGATTTTGCTTGTACATATAGTACAAATTCATATTAATCCTGCTTTAGGGCCGGCCCCGTGGCTTAGTGGTTGAGTGTGCGTGCTCTGCTACTGGCGGCCCGGGTTCGGATCCCGGGCTCGCACCAACGCACCGCTTCTCCGGCCATGCTGAGGCCGCGTCCCACATACAGCAACTAGAAGGATATGCAACTATGACATACAACTATCTACTGGGGCTTTGGAGGGGGGAAAAAAAAAGGGAGGAGGATTGGCAATAGATGTTAGCTCAGAGCCAGTCTTCCTCAGCAAAAAGAGGAGGATTGGCAGATGTTAGCTCAGGGCTGATCTTCCTCACACACACACACAAAAAAAATCCTGCTTTACAAAAAAAACGAACAAAGGCTTCTCTCCAAAGGAGATGAACCCTACAGATTGGCAAGTTTGGGAAAAAGAACAAAGTCATGCTCAACTCAGCCGTTTCCAGCATCCCTTCTGGATCTGCCTGCCTGCAGCGGGGGTGTTCTGGCCTGCTCTGCCACCACACGGGTGCGCTCATGGAGGCAAACCGCAGCTTTAGTGATGGGTGGTGAAGATCAATTCTGGGATGAAACATGGGAAGCCCATTGTGACTGCATATCTAAACCACATCCTCTAATCCATTTGTTATGTTTATTTATTTATTTTTTTGGGTGTGAGGAAGATCAGCCCTCAGCTAACATCCATGCTAATCTCCTCTTTTTGCTGAGGAAGACTGGCTCTGAGCTAACACCTATTGCCAATCCTCCTCCTTTTTTTTTCCCCAAAGCCCCAGTAGATAGTTGTATGTCATAGTTGCACATCCTTCTAGTTGCTGTATGTGGGATGTGGCCTCAGCATGGCCGGAGAAGCGGTGCGTCGGTGCGCGCCTGGGATCCGAACCCGGGCTGCCAGTATCAGAGTGTACGCCCTTGCCAGCCCCCATTTGTTATCTCTAAAGAAGCCGATATTTTTATCTCCTATCTCATACTTATTTTTTCAATTGGTTCCAAGTTCCTAAGGCAAAAAGGAGCTTTATTTGCTGGTTTCCTAAAATTCAAATATCATGCAACTATTTTAAACGAGTCAGGCAGCTTTATATGTACCATAATGGACTAATCACCAACATATTCATGAAATGAAAAAGCAAGGTGCAAAAGGGTACAGCATACCACCAATGTGTCAAATACACACATATACATACATATGCTGTCCAGGCATAAAATCTCTCTGCAAAAATATATATGAAACTAGTGAATGGATGTCTCTGGGGAAAGGAACTGGTCTGACAATGGGTAGGAGGCTGAGGAGATTTACTTTTCACTGGCTTTTGTACCATGTGTATGTATTACCTATTCAAATAATAACTTAAAAAAGAAAATTCAAAACAGTAAAAGAGAATGGAAAAAGGACAAATAATTCTCTTAGTTTTATACAAGTACTATAAAAGCTCAACATTTATCAGTATGATGCATGATTTCAAGTTTTTTTTTTTTTTTCCCCCAAAGCCCCAGCAGATAGCTGCATGTCATAGTTGCACATCCTTCCAGCCGCTGCATGTGGGACTCGGCCCCAGCACAGCCGGAGAAGCGGTGCGTCGGTGCGCGCCCGGGATCCGAACCCGGGCCACCAGCAGCGGAGCATGCGCACTCAACCGCTAAGCCACGGGGCTGGCCCTCAAGTTTTTTTTTATCTCTAAATTCTATACTCCAGAATCTATAATAATATGGTTAATTTAGTACAAAGAGCCTAGAAAAAATAAAGACAATAATTTCCACAATTTACATATCAAAATGTCTGTCCAAAGCAATATTCAATTTCAGAACAGTCTTTTTTAATTAGCCTTATGAATCTGGAACAATGTTTACTAAGCAATATAAGCATAATGAAAGAAAAATAAAACAATGCAAGGGGATAAGAGGACATGAATTCAAGGAAAGGAGAGATCATAGCAGCACAAAAAAGGCTTTCTGCCTAAAACAAGCCTAAGAACAGAAAACTTCACAATCTGTGAATAATTAATATCAAAAACACTGTACAATTTATTAGACAAAAATCACTGGCATTTGAGAATATTTATGATTAAAGTTGAAGATAAGTTTTTGGGTTCTGAATACAAGTGACAAATATTTACATCATACAACTTAGCTGAGTAATATAAGCCGCATCCATTGATAAATACCTGCTCTATCTGTATTCCATAACCTTTAAAACCTGCATTGTCCCATGAAGTGTTCCGATAGATGTCGTCAACTCTGTCAATTAGCTCTATCTGTATGTATAAAAGAAAGAGAGGGAAAGATATTATGCATATCTTTACCACTCTTTGCAATGTAATATAAATTCTACAGGGATAAAACAAATCAGTTTAGAGAAAATGCCATTGTAAAAGTTTCTACCAATTACAAAAACTAGCATTAAGCTGTTACTCTTTATCACTGACAGCTCTAACAAAGAAATTATCCCTAGCCTCAAACAAAGTGTTGTTACCAGAATAAAACAATGGTACAGTTAATCTCAAATTTCAGGTATCCAATTACATATGGAACCAAAATATCAAGTAACAGGCTTTTTCAAAACTGCCATTTCAGTCAACTACACAAATGAAAGTTAAAAGTCAATCAATTTACCTAAAATATTCCCTTCTAAGAAGTATTCTGTCTTCACTCTATCTCTTGGCAAGTACCTCAAATGCCTTCCTCAGAGAGAGGTAAGGAGCAGAGATGGACACTACTAACCCTGCTGCCCACCGTCACCGAGCAAAGTCCAGCACTGAGGACTGGGTAAAAAGCGAGCCAGAGGGGACAGCCCAGTGGCGCAAGCGGTTAAGTGCACGTGCTCCACTGCGGCGGCCCGGGGTTCGCTGGTTCGGATCCCGGGCGCGCACCAACCCAACACTTGTCAAGCCATGCCGTGGCAACGTCCCATATAAAGTGGAGGAAGATGGGCATGGATGTTAGCCCAGGGCCAGTCGTCCTCAGCAAAAAAAGAGGAGGATTGGCAGATGTTAGCACAGGGCTGATCTTCCTCACAAAGAAAAAGAGTGAGCCAGAAGAATGAGGTTTCACCATTACTCCTTTCTTCTGTCCTCTGATGTGGGAAAGGGGGTAAGGTGGGTAGAGAATACTGGGGAAGGAGAGACAGTATAATAGCCAAGGATGATTCAAACTACATAAAAATAAAATGCTTGTTACCTATTTTCTCTTTAAAGAGAATATTTTATTGTTTAAAAACCAGGTAGGGGCTGGCCCGTGGCATAGTGGTTAACTGCGTGGGCTCTACTGCTGGCAGCCTGGGTTCGGATCCCGGGCGCACACTGACGCACCGCTTGTCAGGCCATGCTGTGGCGGCGTCCCACATAAAGTGGAGGAAGATCGGCACAGATGTTAGCTCAGGGCCAGTCTTCCTCAGCAAAAAGAGGAGGACTGGCATGGATGTTAGCTCAGGGCTGATCTTCCTCACAAAAAAATAAAATAGAAGCCCGGTAAATGACGTTTGTTCCTGCAACCGTGAAGCACATCATAGATCTAAGAAACTGTTCTTTGCTTATAGTAATAGTAAGACTAAGAAATGCAATTTTTAAGACTAGACCTCTCATTATATTCGTATTCTTGGTGCAATGAACAAAGAAGTAAATTAAGAGCCCCTTAATACAAAACCCACATTAAGAAAGAAGCTTTTTCACGGCAGAACCTCTCTTACTGAGGAACAAAAATTACAGTGACTTCACACACTACTCCTACTACCCTCATAATAAATTCTTTCACTTGACATGGAAGGGAAGAGAAAGAAGGGTGAGGGAGGGTACGAATAAAACACACAGAATGAGAAAAGCCAGGCAAGGAGAAAGAAGTCTTTACTGCACCAGGCTCTTGGTTCATGAATAGCTGCATTCTCTTTTATCCCTCAAGAACAACATTTTGGTCAGTGCCAAGTTACCATGACGAATGAGGTCATGCTAACAAAAAATGTCAATGAAATATGATTCCCTTGACTTTTAAAATTACAATAGTAAATGCTTAAAAATCCAGTGCCAATACCTCTGTAACCTTTTCTTTGAATCTTTACCCTGTTAGTAATGATCACGAAAGTCCCATCTATTTCACACAGTTCCAACAATTAACAATTTTATATGACAAAAACCAAACTGACCATCTTCTCTGAAATACACATATAAGCAAAAATAATACACACAGGTTCATACAACCACTTTTTTTCCCCACTCTGGAGCATATATCCACACAGGTCACCAACAGGATCACTGCCAATATAGCAGTGATGTTTTCCAAGAGTTCACTTGTATAAAGAAGGAGGCCTATGTTATGAACTCTCCCTAACTTAATATGCAAAAAAATTCTAACACGCAGAAAATATTAGTTCAAAGGTAAAATTAGTTTTCAAATATCTGAAACTAAAATCTCCATACAGTAATGTAAGAGCCTCAGAGGACAGTCCTCAAATATTTTAGTAAGTAATGGAGCATCTGAAACAAATCTTGTTTCATTACATTTCAAATTATAGCAGTCTTCTCTTAAATGGAATTTGCCTACCTACCCGAATTTTTTGGCCCAATTACCTTATCCAATATCACATACTTACTAGGTAATTTGTAGTTGTACTCTCTTCCCCTCTGCCCATGTATTTGTAAAAGCGATGATCTGCTACCACCAATAATTTACACGTGTTCTTCATGGGATTAGGGTCAGCTCTTCTCTTCACCCGATGAACAAGCTCTAATATGAATTTGTATGCACTATTAAATCAAAATTCACCAGAACAAGGAGTTTTTTTATAGTAACACTTTAAATCTAGCATATTTTTGAAACAAACATTATTTAAGCTTAGTATCCTTAAAGGTATCTTGAACAAAAAAAAACAATTTGGAGGAAGATAGAAAAGTAATATGAGGTTTTAAAAGGGTAGAATTCAAAATAAAGGAAAAGTGCCTCCTTAATTTTTAAAATGAGAAAACTTTAAAAAGTACTTAAAGGGCCAGCCCTGATGGCCTAGTGGTTAAGTTCAGTGCGCTCCACTTAGGCAGCCTGGGTTCATTTCCTGGGCGTGGACCTACACCACTCATCTGTCAGTGGCCATGCTGTGGTGGCGGCTCACATACAAAAATAGGAAGACTGGCAGCAGATGTTAGCTCAGGGTGAATCTTCCTCAGCAAAAAAAAAAAAAAGTACTTAAAGTAAAACAATCACCTATTCATTGCTGAGCTATGAAGCTGTCATTTTCTTCTAGAAGTCTACAAATTAACCAAAGTAATAGTAAAAACATCAAGATAGTCAAACATTAAAAGCTAGTTTGTGTTAACAGGTCCTTCTTCTTATCAAATAATCAAATTGTTCAAGAATTTCTTTATTTATATACTAAAATGCTAGTAATATTTTCTAAGGTTTTCAAAAATGAGAACAGTAGATACTCTCACTCCTAAGGAGTAGCCCCAACTCTAGTCATTTGAAACCCATCTCTTATAAACTTATCAAAAGACTGTTCTTCAACAGTATTATTGTCATTTCTAAATATCTGCAAATAAAAAATATTTTCCCTCAGATTATTCCATTTCTCCTTTCCCCAATCTTTTTTTAAGTCCAATCTTTATTGTTACCATTATTTTCTAGTGTTCTCAACTCTTACATTATACAAAAAAGAATTAACTTAAGAAATTTCTAAACAAAACTCTCTTTTCAAGCCAAATACTATAGTTACTTGATAATCATGTTATTTCATCAATTAACAACCACTCCTTTTGAAGACAGCTGTAATGCTTGTTTCTTATTTGACAAGTATTTTTTAAATCTTACCATCAGGTGGCTCTCTGTCTACTAGCCCTTTTGGAAGCAACTCTTCATTATCCGCCTTGATATAACCACACACTTTTGGAGACTGCAAACGTGAAACATTCTTGATATCTTCAGATTTATAAACTAACATTCTTTTGTCTTTAGTGTCATTAATTAGTCTCCAAAGTGGCTAAAATAGAAAACATATATAATTGAGATGAAAACATAAGAATTCCTAAATATTAAGTTCTTACAACATCCTTTCTTTGTTTTTAGATAACATTCACCTCCAGGTTAAGGAAACTGACTAATCATTTTATCAAAAATAAATTATTTCAATTTTTATCAGTTTCTATGTTGGTAAATAAATACAGATTATTCATTCTTTGATTTTATCTATATATGAAAAGAGCATTATTTTGCACAAGTTACAAAGTCTTTTAGAAGATCCAGAAGAGAAAATGCATATCCTTTTCCACTCATTCAAAAATATTTCTGTAACGTCTACTATATGCTAGCACTGTTCTAGGTGATGAACCTATAGCAATAAAAGTTAGACAAGGTTTCTGTTTTTGCGGCATTTTCATTCCAGTTTCCTTCACATCTTTTTGCCATGACAGGTTTTATACACAGGAAAGAACAAACACATTTTCATGAGAGACAACTGAAAACTTGCAACAATGTACCTGAAACTTATTATTTTCAGGAAAAGCAGTTTTAAAAAAATCTTCACTTACAATATTACAAGGCCACAGTAAATCAGAACTAACATACTCAAAAGGTTACTCAAGTCAAAAGAATGTTTCTGTTTTTTCAAAACAAAGTTCTTCTCTGTAAGAGCACCTGGTCTCATCAGAACCAGCCAGCTTGTGAGACCACATCCATCACGGAAATGAAAATCAAAACCACAAGGACACCACTTCATACTCACTAGAATGGCTGTCATCAAAAAGACAGATAATAACAAGTACTGGTGAGGATATGGAGAACTCAGGACCCTCATATACTGCTGGTGAGACTGTAAAACGGAATATAAAATGCAATACACGTAAAATGGTGAGAAAGGGAAGTGCGGCCACTAGGGAAAACATTCTGGCACTTCCTCAAAAGGTTATAATTAGTTACCATATGACCCAGAAAGTCTGCTTCTAATATATATCCAAGAGAAATGAAAATACATGCTCAATCAAAAACTTGTTCACAAACATTCATAGCAGCATTATTCATAATAATTAGCCAAAAATAGAAACAACCCAAATGTCCACCCGATGAATGAATAAGCAAAATGTGGTATATCCATACAATGGAATATTATTTGGCAATAAAAAGAAATGAAGTACTGACACATGCTACAACATGGATGAACCTTAAAAACATTCTAAGTGAAAAAAGCCAGTCACAAAAGACCACATATTGTGTGATTCCATTTATATGAATGACCAAGCAAATCTAAAGAGACAAAAATGCAAATCTAAAGAGAGATATAGTAGATCAGTGGTTTCCTAGGGCTAGGGGAACTGGGGAACGGGTGGCTGCTCAAGGGTACGGGGTTTCTGTTGGGGGTGATGAAAATGTGCTCAAACTGATTGTGGTGATGACTGCATAACTCTCTGAATAGACTAAAAACCACTAATTGTACACTTTAAATGGATGAATTGTATAGTATGTGAATTATATCTCAATGAAGCTGTTACATATATATACACATTGAGTAAACTAGTGATAATACTATCTTGAAGATAATGTATACATATATATATATATCTTCTTTCATAATCCATGTACAAGGCAGACTTAAGAAACAATGGTTAACCCACACATCTATGGACAGCTAATCTTTGATAAAGGAGCCAAGAACATGCAATGGAGAAAAGAAAGTGTCTTCAACAAATGGTGTTGGGAAAACTGGACAGCCACATGCAAAAAAATGAAAGCAGACCCTTACCTTACACCATACACAAAAATTAACTTCAAATGGATTAAAGACTTGAATGTAAGACCTGAAACTATGAAACTTCTAGAAGAAAACATAGGCAGTACACTCTTCGACATCGGTCTTTGCAACATATTTTCAAGTACCATGTCTGACCGGGCAAGAGAAACAACAGAAAAAATAAACAAATGGGACTACATCAAACTAAAAAGCTTCTGCACAGCAAAGGAAACCATCAACAAAACGAAAAGACAACCTAACAATTGGGAGAAGATATTTGCAAACCATACATCTGATAAGGGCTTAATCTCCAAAATATACAAAGAACTGATGCATCTCAACAACAAAAATACTAACAACCCAATCAAAAAATGGGCAAAAGACCTGAACAGACATTTCTCCAAAGAAGATATACAGATGGCCAAGAGACACATGAAATGATGTTCAAAATCATTAACTATCAGGGAAATGCAAATCAAAACTACAATGAGATATCACCTCACGCCCGTCAGAATGGCTATAATTAACAAGACAGGAAACAACATGTGTTGGAGAGGATGTGGAGAGAAGGGAACTCTCATACACGGCTGGTGGGAGTGCAAACTGGTGCAGCCACTATGGAAAACAGTATGGAGATTCCTCAAAAAATCAAGGATAGAACTACCATATATGATCCAGCTATTCCACTGCTGGGTATTTATCCAAAGAACTTGGAAACATCAATGCATAAAGATACATGCACCCCTGTGTTCATTGCAGCGTTATTCACAATAGCCAAGACTTGGAAGCAACCTAAGTGCCCATCAAGGGACGAATGGATAAAGAAGATGTGGTATATACACACAATGGAATACTCCTCAGCCATAAGAAACGATGAAATCTAGCCATTTGTGACAACATGGATGGACATTGAGGGTATAATGCAAAGTGAAAAAGTCAGAGGGAGAAGGTCAAATACCGTATGATTTCCTTCATTAAGTAGTAGATAATAACAACAATAAACAAGCACATAGAGACAGAGATTGGATTGGTGGTTACCAGAGGGGAAGGGGGGAGGGAGGAGGGTGAAAGGGATAATTTGGCACATGTGTGTGGTGATGGGTTGTAATTAGTATTTGGGTGGTGAACATGATGTAATCTATGCAGAAATAGAAGTATAATGATGTACACCTGAAATTTATACAATGTTATAAACCAATGTTACTGGAATAAACAAAAAATTAAAAAAAAAAAAGAAACAATGGTTACAGAACCTCAGGGCTAGCAGAGACCTCAAAAAGTTAACTAACCAACTCCTCGGCTACAGGGACCTTTACTTGGCCTACAAATAGGAAAAGAGAAAATTTTTTCCTTTTGGATCCAACATTTTTAAATTCATATTAATAGTTTCCTAATATAGCCAGTCTGGCATAGAAAAAGATCCCAAGGCTTTGGGATCAGATATACTTGGGTTCAAACCTCAGCTGTATTCACCTATGTGCCTTGGATAAGTACTTATCTGAGCATAACTTTCCTCATTGGGTAAACTAGTGATAATACTATCTTGAAGATACTGTAAGATACTGAATCCAGCTATATATTAAGATTTCAAAATAAAGGTAGTTACTATTACTAATAATAACAGCAAATCCTATCATCATCATCATTAAGTTGCTGGAAAAAATCATCTGATGAGTAACTAAATGAGACAAGAACCTTGACTGGATCCTAAATTGGAAAACAAAAAAACCTATGAAGGAGATTTTGAGGATGACTGTAGATTTTGACTATGCATCTATTATTAGATAATACTGAATTATTTTCATTTTCTCAGGTGTGTTAATTTTATTGTGGCTATATAGAAGAATGCCTTTATTCTTAGGAGATGTGCACTGGAGCATTTAGGGGTGAAGACTCATGATGTCTGAGACTTATTTTCAACTGATTCAGGAAAAAAAAAGAGCAATAAAGCAAACATGGCATTGTGTTAGCAGTTAATGAAGGGTTATAGGGTGTTCTTCAATCTTTCCATAGATTTGAACATTTTCAAAGCAAAAAGTTGGGGAGAAAAAAATCATCTCATGATTCAAGTTTATCCTAAACTTATTTCCATAAATAGCAAGCGATGATGATAAAATCTGTGATAGCTTACAATGTTTAATAGTGAAGTGTTAAAAATAAGATACACACATTTTCCTGTTCACTCATATGTCTAAGATTTTAGCGCAGATGAACAATGATTTTTATCTCAAGGTAAGTGCAAGTAAGGATTATACAATAAAAAATATAAAAATCACCATTCTAAGTAATAAACCACTTTTTCAATTAAAAAAATTATTAATAATCATGCAAAAGTCCTTCAATAAACCTGACGAGTTTACCATTTTTGTACTTAGTGAAACAAGGAGGTATGGATGAAAACAGAATTCTTAATTCTCCCAAAGGAAGTTATTTGGAAAAGTGAGGAATCTGAACAAATGTAACTTGGATCCTACACACACGTATTTTTTTTTTTCTTTTCTTGCTTTTTTTTTTTTTTTGCAAGGAAGATCAGCCCTGAGCTAACATCTGACGCCAATCTTCCTCTTTTTTGCTGAGGAAGATTAGCCCTGGGCTAACATCTGTGCCCATCTTCTTCTACTTTATATGGGATGCCACCACAGCACGGCTTGACAAGCGACGCGTCGGTGTGCACCCGGGATCCGAACCTGCAAACCCCAGGCCTCCGCAGTGAAGCGCGCGCACTTAACCACTACGCCACTGGGCCGGCCCCTCATTATTTTTTTTAATGTATTTTTTTACCCCCAGAGGAAGATTTGCCCTGAGCTAACATCTGTTGCCAATCTTCCTCTTTTTGCTTGAGGAAGATTTGCCCTGAGCTAACATTTGTGCCAATCTTCCTCTATTTTGTAAGTGGGTCGCCGCCACAGCATGGCCTCTGATGACTGGTATAGGTCTGCGCTCGGGAACCAAACCCAGGCCGGTGAAGTGGAGCACATCGAACTTAACCACTAGGCCATGGCACCAGCCCCTAAATGCACATATTTTGAATTAAGAATTAACGGATTATTCTAAGGAAATAAGCAGACACATGCACTGTGGCAGAAACAATATTGTCCGTTCCCTACACTGTTTTCCCTTCCTAAGCACCAGAGAAGATGACCTTTCCCAGCGTCCTTTGCAGGTAGGTCAGAGACAACTGTTCTAGAACATGGGTGGAAGTGATGTAGGCCACTGCCAGGCCCGGCCCTTAAAAAGCAAAAAACCCTGTGGATTTTCTAGTTCTGTTTCCCTTCTGTGGCAACCTCAGAGGACAAGTGTCCAGATGTCAAAGCTACAAGGTAGAGGAGGACCACCCAACCCACATCAACCTTGATGAGAGTGAGCAATGACCCTCTGTTGTGTGCAGCTATTGAGTTGTGGGAGCAGCTGAGGTGAAAACTTGCCACAGCCTAGACAGAGTTAGCTCCCTGCGGTTTCCTAGACTATTCACCATTACCAAGACTATCCTAACTATAAACTGTTTTTTTTTTTTTTTGTGAGGAAGATCAGCCCTGAGCTAACATCCATGCCAATCCTCCTCTTTTTGCTGAGGAAGACCTGCCCTGAGCTAACATCTACTGGCAATCCTCCTCCTTTTTTTTTTTCCCTTTTTCTCCCCAAAGTCCCAGTAGATAGTTGTATGGCATAGTTGTACATCCTCCTAGTTGCTGTATGTGGGACGCCGCCTCAGCATGGCCAGAGAAGCAGTGTATCGGTGCGCGCCCGGGATCCGAACCCAGGCTGCCAGTAGTGGAGCACGCACACCTAACAACTAAGCCACGGGGCCGGCCCCAAGACTATCTTAACTAAATGCATGCACCAAAAGGTGTACCCATAGCTGTTCACTACAGCATTTTTTATTTTGAAAATTAGAAACAAAACAATTGAGTACCAATGGAGGACTGCCTAAATAAATGGTACAATGTGTCAATGAACCAACACAGTATTTATTAAAAATCTCTAATTTACATATTAATTTATTAACATGGAAAAAATGTTCATAATTATATTGTTCAATGAAAAATGCAAGAAGACAAACTGTACATATTGTATGGTCCTAATTTTATAGAAAAAAAACAGTCTGTATAACTACTTATTAGTGTATATATGCATAGAAAAAATTTGGAAGGATAGTCATCAAAATGTTAATAGTAGTTATATCTCCCAGTAGTGAGATTTCAAGTAATCTTTCTATTTTCTGATTTTTCCAGAGACAAGTGTTTTTATAAAATAAAGACACCTTTTCTTTGTTTGTTTTTGTTTTTTGCTTGGTTTGTTTTTGGTGAGGAAGATTGGCTCTGAGCTAACATCTGTTGCTGATCTTCCTCTATTTTGTATGTGGGACACCGCCACAGCATGGCTTGATGTGCGGTGAGTAGGTCCGCACCTGGGATCCAAACCCGCAGACTCCAGGCCTCAGCCGCCAAAGCCAAGCACGTGAACTTAACCACTATGCCACTGGGCTAGCCCCTAAAATAAAGGTACTTCTAAAAAAATGAATTGATTGAAAGAATAAACAAATTTAAGACTTGACTTATTTGCCTATTCTAGAGTGACTGCTCATTTACTTCGTGCTAATTTTCAGACTCTTTCTGGTATGCCAGACTCCCCCAAAACACTGACATTAGATAGTCTAAACATTAACAGACCAAACACACTGCAAGGCCAGTGACAAACATTTCCTTTTCACAATGATAGACAGACAAACGACTAATGGCCATGCAGTTTGGATGTTATTAAAATTTATAGTATTTATAGCACCAACATCCTGTCTTACTCCTAATCAGCACTCAAATATACTTGAAACTTTCATTCTGATCAAGCTTAATTACAGTTTTCCCAGAGGTGTTCCGTTTTGGCAATATTACCACTACCCAGAGTATTCTCATTTTCCTAGAAACACTTCAATCCACAACTCTGTAGCAAATGTTTTGTTGTCTGGACTAGTATCTGACACATGGCTATGTATCTCACACAAATGTGGCTAGTTTCATCGTTTTCTAATGTTAGTACTTCAAGGCGAGAGTGGCGAGAGCCTGATACAGTTTCTCTTTTAACTTCTTAGACTATGAACTATGACCTTTTATTGATCTTGCATTTCCAGAACGCCTAGGAGGAAAAAGGAGAAACAGAGAAATAAGACTTCACCTTCATCTTTGAGAACATCTACACTTTCAGTAGGATTATTCGAGAAAGAATAAAGGAAAAATGAGGCAGAAGGGAAAGAAAGTTTTTTCTTCCTATTATCCACCCCACATGTCACTTTCAATTATGGTGCTTAGAAATATAGGGTGCATCTTATCACAGCTTCTTAGATACAAAAATTATCTTCTTTTTTTTAAAAAAAATCTACTTTCCGGGTAAAAACTTTAAATACAAGGAGAAAAGAAGTATAATTAAAGACCTTTGTCTTCTTAAAAGAACTGAGAAACAATTTTTTAAAAATCAGAGATATATGCTCATGAAAAAAATTCACATGTAAATTTACCTCTATATTATACTCTGCCCCATCTGTGTTGATTCTTATTGTAATATCATCATCTCCTATGTGGGCTAGAACCCTCGAGTCAGGCTCACCTTAAGAGAAAAAAAAAATTTCATTATTAAAAAACACTTAGATCAAAAAATAAACTATGCACTAGTATCAATAAAAATCAACCAAGCCCTTCATCAGAGTGGAATCTGTGTAGGTACTGTAGAGATCTACAACCAAGAAACAGAGGCCCCAGAAAACAGCTAGATGTTCTCACTCCTAAGGAGTAACCTCAACTCCAGTCATTTGAAACCCATCTCTTTCCCTCAAACCACTTATGAGAATTACCCAGTGTGTGTTATAGAACAAAACAAAGTGTAGATTTTCTTCTGGAATAACTTTACCCACTTTTGGGTAAGAAAGAACTAAGAGGGGGCAGAAAGCATGATTTGGAGTATACAGGTCTTGAACTACACTACTTGGGGATTTTAATGTCATTTCTTTTCTCTTATCGCAGAAAAAGTTCCAGAAGCAAACTGCAATTGCTTATTTGATATATTTTCTTAAATAAATACATAACATGAACATAACACCAATTATTTTATCTCCTAGCTTCCCTGTTTAAAATCTCATAAGGGAAGCCTACAATCCTTCCCTGGAGACAAGAGAAGGTTAAATTCTTATCACTTGAAAGGAAATTCATTTTAATCATCAAAATAGCCAGTTACTATGACATGCTAGATAATACCCATTTCCTCCTGTTTGAATGTTTCTGCTTCCAAACTTACACAGCTCTGATAAAACAGACAAAGAATAGCACTTCTCTGACACCCCTTCCTCCCTTGGCCCTAAAAATAGGCAATCAAGTTAGATCTGGACACCCGACACCCCAGACACCAGGGCAACCCAGCACGGTACTCACCCACCACGTGTCCCCTGAAGAAGTCCTGCCACTTGACGGCGTACTCGCTTTCATCTTTACCATCTACCACCATGACTTTGAAATTCTGGGAAAAGCGTTCAGTACTTGATGTCAGGTATAATTTAAAATGCCTAAGGAAAGAATGCATCCATGTTTTACTCTAAGCACATAAAATAGAAGCCTAATTTTCATTTAATTAAACTTTCTTAAAGAAGTTGACAGAAGAGTTGACATTAATAAAACACTATGCAAATTATAACTACTGTTTTACTAGGTACATAGAGCATAATATCTCCTGTAAAGACAAACCGACTAATTTTTTTAGTTGTAAGACCTTGGCAGACCAAAAGAAACTAGAACTGGGGGAAAAAAGATTCAAAGACAAGAAAACACACACATCTGGATAGTGTAAGGCCTGCTTGTCTTAAAAATTTATTAAAAACTGGTATTATTAGGGGGCCGGCCCCGTGGCGTAGCGGTTAAGCGTGCACGCTCTGCTGCTGGAGGCCCTGGTTCAGATCCCGGGCATGCACCGACGAACCACTTGTCAGGCTATGCTGTGGCGGCGTCCCACATAAAGTGGAGGAAGATGGGCAAGGATGTTAGCTCAGGGCCAGTCTCCCTTGGCAAAAAAAAAAAAAGAGGAGGACTGGCATGGATGTTAGCTCAGGGCTGATCTTCCTCCAAAAAAAAAACTGGTATTATTAGATACCATTTACTGAACACCTACTCAGTGTTAGATGCTCTGTATATGTTATCTCCACTTTCTACAGTAAAAATTGAGGCTTGGAGGCTAATCAACATACTCAAGGTTACACAGCTAGTAAATGGTGAAACTGGAAATTGAACTTGGTTTATTTCAAAAGCCTGTACTATGCCTCTAGCAATGAAACTGGTTTTAGTCCTGTGCAAAATAAATATATGCTACTTTCTACATTTAAAAGCATTCATGCTTTTCTTCTCCTTCTAAAGAGAACTTATCTTGAAAAAAATTAATCCACAATTACCATGAGGAAAATAAATATAAGGTATCCAACAGAGACATTAAAATACACACTCTAGTTCTTTAGTTGGCTTAATATTCTTTTGTTTTCTACAAGTTTCAGTCCTCACATAAAAAGTAGGCATGGTGAACAAGAATTTTTCAATTATTATTTACAGAGCCCTTCCAATGTGCCCACGAACACCAGAGATAAAGAAAGGTATGTGTTTCATCTCAGCTACAGGAACAAATTTTTTCAGCTGTGGTGTTGAAAATATGAAATGTTACCTCCCCACGGGTTTGCATAAGTGTAAACTGCCAGAAAGAATCTAGACTAGGACTGTCTCCATGGCAACAAATATTTTTAACTTTTTGAGCATAACAAGGTAATTTTAGTTTCCTTGTGGTTTTTTAATGGTCATATGAAAAAGACAATAGAACATTATTTCAGAAAACCTTGGAACATTTTCTCCTGCTATCCTAAAACGTGCCTTCCCACACATTCCCAGTTATGATGTTCCTCCCATCAGTTATGCTGAGAACTCTGGGGGGGGGGGAAGCATCTCTATTATAAATGCTTTATTATTTAGTTTTAGACCTCTCTAGGAGTCTCAATATTACTTTTACTTAATGTTCTTTCCAGAAAAAAAAAATCACTGGAATTGCACTCTTTGTTTTCTACACTAATCTGCTCTTTTGTAAAGATAAAGACAAAGTGATGGTAAAATCCCTGTTTTTTGAGTTTCCAATCTTCACTTTTGAGCTATAAAACCTCCAACAGGATATCAGTCAGAATTTAGAATTTATAGTTCAATTTACCCTCCCAAAATTATGTGAAGTCATGTACTTACAGATTTCCTTTAACATGTTCATTTACCTTCCTGACTTCTGATTTAAGGATTTACAGTACTACAAACTGGTATTAATCCATCTGAATTAATATTACTTTCATATCTATCTCTTGTATATATTGCAAAATGATCACAATAAGTCTAATTAACATCTGTCACCATATATAGTTACAAAATTTTTTTTCTTGTAATGAGAACTTTTAAGATCGACTCTTAGCAACTTTCAAGTACACAATACAATATTATTAACTATAGTCATCATGCTGTACATTACATACCCATGACATATTTATTTTATAACTGGAAGTCTGTACCTCGTATCTATTTTTAATGATCCATTTAGCTGGGTATATATCACTTTCAAATCTTTATCAGTTCTAGCCCCCTCCTAAAACTTTGAGATATTTCACTTTTAAGAGGAACAAATATCTTTTTTTAAAAAATCATAACATTAGCAAAAAAGTATCTTTTTTGTAACTTTTGTAACTTTTATCTGTAACTTTTTCATTACTTTAAAATAACAGTATTTCTTGATTTATGAAAAAGAGGAAATGTAACTTCTAGACAAATTTCGAAGTTTTTTTTTTCATAAAATTACTTTTAACTCATCATACATGTTTCCATGCTTTTTCAACTGCTAACAGTCACATCCAAATTTAATTTTATGATCTTGGTTTAAATTACTTTGCCTTCCACTACTATCTAAAAACACAAAATCTAATCATTTACCATGACCATCAAGTCACATGCAGCTTCACATAGGTTAAGTTCAGCCCTATACAAACTGATCATTTCAGGTATCCCAATTTTTTTTCTTTAAGTTCAATAACATAGTAGAACATAAAGGAAAGGTATATATGGGCTTTGGAGTCTGACAACCCTTGCTCAAATCACGCCTCCATCACTTACTTGCTGTTTGATCTTGGCCTTACCCTCTGAACCTAAGTGTCTTCATCTACAAGTGGAAATAATACCACCCACTAACTGAATGGTTCTTAGGGTTAAATGAAATAAACTATTCTAATGTACCTGGTACAAAGTTCTCATACTGTTAGATACATTTCCCATAAACATTTAAGATGGAAATTCTGTAAAATAAATTACAAATTTCTCTGCTTTTTTACACAGAGAGAAGATAATAAGCAGATTTTGTTTAACATTTTCTTAATGAATCAATGTGATCTATGAAACATGAAAGAGAAGTATGTAAGGTTATGGCAGTATCTGCCCCTATAGCAAGGAGTCTATAAGCCACCTCAAATCTACCTTTAAAAGAAACCCAGAAAGCCAAATTTCAAGTTCTTATCATTTTATAGTTTTCCCCTCTCTTCCTTTGGTCCTACTCATTTCTTGCTACTATATCTACTCCTTCACCAAACTCCCCATCAGTGTAGGAGAAATAACACAAATTTTGGAGTCAGACTTGTGTTTAAATCCTTTAACTTCCATTTACTAGCTAAGTGACTTGGGGCAAGCTACCTAACCTCTCTGAGCCTCAATGTTTTTTGGTGCTTTTTTGTTTGGTCTTCAAATAAGGAATAATAAAAAGTATGCAAGGCCAGCCCGGTGGCATAGCCGTTAAGTGCGCATGCTCCGTTGCGGCGGACTGGGGTTTGCAGATTCGGATCCCAGGCGCACACCAATGCACTGTTTGTTACGCCATGCTGTGGCGGCATCCCACATAAAGTAAAGGAAGATGGGCACGAATGTTAGCCCAGGGCCAATCTTCCTCAGCAAAAAGAGGAGGATTGGCAACGGATGTTAGCTCAGGGTTAATCTTCCTCACACACACACAAAAAAAGTATGCATAGTACGGTGAGAATTAGAGATAATATATGCAGAGTGCCTAAGTAAAGTACACAGTAAATTACACAAAATAAGCATCTGATAAACTATAGCTATTATCACCACTGTGCTCAAATTTGCTATAGATTTGGAAACTAGATAACCAATATTGCAATATTTTGACAGAAAATCTAACAGAAAGAAATTATTCAAAAATAATCTAAGGATGATAGCAATAACTAGGAAAAATAAAAATAGATACAGTAAGAAATATTTGCATAAAATATCACTAACACATGTGATAAATATACTAAGTGCTACTACAATTCAATAACCAAAAGGATAACCCCACAGAAAAATGGTAAAAGGAGATGAAAAGGCAGACACAGAAAAATAAAACAAATGACTTACAAATACATGAAAAGATGCTCAATTTCACACAAAATGAAAATCAAAACAACTATGAGATACCATTCCCTTTAGAGGGACAAAAGTTAAAGGCTGATAAAACCTAGTAATGACCAGGGTAACAGGAAATAGGTAAACTCACATACTGCTGATAGAAGAATAAATTGGCCTAACATCTTTAGGAGGAAACACAGTAATACCAATAAACATTTATAATATGTATATCCTTGACCCACCCTCCTTTCAGGAATCTATCCTATAAAAATACCTAGACAAGGTATATATACAAAGATATTCACTGGAGCATTGCTTGTTATAGGGAAAAAAAAATCACTTTGGTTAAACAATATCCATCTACAGGGTGCTAGTCAATAAACTGTTATAATTCCATGCAATAGGAATATTTATGCAGCTGTTAAAAATGAGGTAAATCTATGTTATCTATATCACCTACACATACACAGATTTATATGCAAAAAATCATGCATTAAAATCTTTTGGAAGTTTATACAGGAATCCTCTCTGGGTCTGGAAAGAGCGACTGAGTTAGGAAGAAGTGAAAACTTCACACACCCTGTGTACCTTGTTTTTTAAACCAGGTGCATACATTACTTTTATTTTTAAAAATACTTGTTGGAGAAGGCCTCTCCTATGAATAAAGAATAATTCAGCTCATTTATATTCTCCCTGTGTTTGTTTTTTGATATTAGTTAAGTTCCCTAAAAAGACTAGAAAGAGGCCTGCAATTACCTAACAGATTTACATCTGCAAAACATAAGAGATATTAAAATTATTGCCCAAATAGACCACATCTATCAATTTATACTATGACACAAGAGGAATTCAATGTAGAAAGAGCACTGAATTCTAGATCCAGCTCACCACTAGGCTGTGGGGTCTTGAACAAATCCTTTATCTCTAAACCTCAGTGTCTTCATATACAAAAATAAAGGCAGTATTTAGTATACGTTTGATGGTTCTAAGGCAGCACAAAAAACTTAAGGTTTTTTAAGATTTATAATTATTCAATTAATTAAAATTCTTTGTTAGAATTCCATAAACATATTACCATCATTAACACCTTTGGAATACCCATTTACTTTTTTTAATATTCATCAGTATAAATTTCAGAATAAGCAATACATTATATAAGAATCATGACAGACTGTAATTATATCAATTACAAATCTTTAAAATGTAACTTCCTAAGACTTCAGTAAACACCCTTATTTTTCTGCTTTTGCCAAACCAAGTCCCCCAATGCCCCAACATTTTTCTATGAATAATTCAAATTACCTTTTCAAGGCTGAAAAAGTCAGTAGTGTTTCTAAATGTGTTGAGGCCTGCAGATCCCTTTTTCTTACGGAGTGCTGTTGGATATTGGATAAAGAGAGGATGTCGTAGTCTGAGAGCAAAGAATCAAGCTTTTCTGAAATAAAGGTAAAAAGGTTATTAACAACTAAACCTACTAATCAATTGATATATCATTAAAATGAGAGTCAGATGACAAACTCTTCCTGATATAACACATTATGACGTGCCCAGCAGGACCTATGAAGTATTCTTACCAAAAACAAAAAAAAAACACAAACTAACCTGACTCTAATCAAGATCGAACTTCCAGTTTTTAAAAAAACATCAAGGGATTAGATGTTGTCAAATTAAATAACAACCTTAGGAACCAATCAGCCACACCCAGAATGTTAGAATTCCTGCAGAACAAATGACCCAATTTCTTGAGGAAATAAATGGCATGGCAAAGAAAGGAGGGGCAGAGACATAACAGACAAGAATACAGCAGGCAAGCCAATGTGTGACCTTTTTGGATTCTAGGACAAACAAATTAGTTGTGAAAAGATATTTGTGACAATTAGAGAAATCTGAACATGAGTCCATATTCATATCAGATACCAATAATTTCAATATCTCAAAGAGTATCATATTATGCAATGAGCTAACTTCTAAATTAAAGTCATGTCTTTATGTATAGAATTTCTAAGATCAAGGTGGTCAACTCGACCTGCTCATTGCCAACCTGGGCTACATCAATTCCTTATCAGTCAATGGGTAGTAAGAAAAAGCAACAAATGTATTAATGGCCTGAGCAAAGAGAAACTGGGGAAGTAAATCTTTTACAGAAAAATCACATATTCCAAATCAAAGAGCAAAAAAGCTGTAATATCCCAGGCCAGGCCCGGTAGCCTAGCAGTTAAGTTTGGCATGCTCTACTTCGGTGGCCCAGGTTTGGTTCCTGGGCACGGATCTACACCACTCCTCAGTGGCCATGCTGTGGTGGCAGCTCACACACGAAACAGAAGAAGATTGGCCACAGATGTTAGCTCAAGGTGAATCTTCCTCAGCAAAAAAAAAAAAAAAAGTGGTAATATCACATCACTGCTGCCCTCAACAGATACAGCAGAGTATCAATCCACTGGACACCAGGAAGTAGAAGTGATAAGACCAAACTAATCCCTAGGAAAAAATCAAGATTATTTTACCAGACTGACCTGGAACCCACGAAAATCAAACAGGCACTGCCCTAAAGACAGAACAAGCACAAAGAAGTTTTTATTTAGTATAAAGCAGGAATAAACACTATAAAGTATATGCTACCACTACAAGTCACTTTTCAACAACAGGAACTCGGCTGTCTCTTTCAAAATCAGGAGAATTTTTGGAAGACAATTTTGGTGACTTAAGTCTCTGTAGAAATTGTCTAAAAATATTTGAGCTGACGTTTTCCTTTTCTCTCAACAAATATCACTGCAGAAGCAATGGTATTCAAAATCATTCCACTGGACTTAGAATGTCCTCCAAATATAGTAGCAGGAGCTTAAAATTCAAGTGTATTGCTACTGAGGTTAAATATGCTCACAAAACCATTTTTAAAAGAAAGAATCAACCCAATACTCTTCTTCCACTTCCCCTAAATATTCTCAATTGGTTCATTCATCAATTCATTTGTTCACTGCTATGTGCCAGGCACTTGTCTAAGTCCTGAACACAAAGTCCTTACCTAACGCAGCACTCACGTTAGTAGGGAGAGACAGACAATGCACAAGAAAATATATGTCAGTGCTGTGGACATTAAAGCAGGATAGCAGAGAAAGAGAGTGGGAAGGGCCAGTTTATACAGATTAATCCAAGAAGGAAAAATGCCTCACTGTTACAGAATATTTAAGCAAACCTGAAGAAAGCAAGGGGTAGGCATGCTGCTATATGATTAAAGTATATCTAACCAAAGTTCACTCAAGGTTCTCACTGAGGATAAGATTAAATAAAGTGGAAGCAAATTTCACACTTACTGGGTACCACCCATTTTCTGTTAAGAAAATTTCCTTTTAAATTTAATCCAGAGGAAAGCTGTTTCAGAAGGCATCAATCACTTTTATGCCACTTTTATTTATCTTCTGGCGGTGATCTGACCTTACTAATTATAATGCTTAGCGGCACCAATGAAAAACCTTCAAGAAGCTTACCATTTATTCAACAATTTTTGAGTGTTTGTTTTCTACAAGACACCATGCTCAGTGTTTTATTATGTTAGCTTCACAAACATCCCTAGGGTATTAATCCCCACTTTACAGATGAAGAAACAAAACTCAGAGAGAATAATATGACAAAGTTAATGCAGCACAGAACTGAGATTTGAACTTGGGCCTGTCTGCCTGAAAACCCGAAGTTTTACTGATGTCATACTTTTGAAACTCCTCAAAAAAAGCCTAGCTCTTCTTGGACCTTCTACTTCTTGGCCTCCTACTTTTTGACATGTCAATCAAACATGACCTCACCTCCCTCTGAAGCCTTTTGTTTATATCTTTCTTCTGGCACTTTTGAGTTATATTTTCGTCTGATCTCACAAACAGATTGTAAAATTGCCAAAAGGGAGCTCTGTTTTATTCACAGTAACCTTACCTCATAATAGCCAGTACAGAACCTTGCACAAAATAGCAATTCTATGTCCACAAATTGCACCGATTCTCAATGCTGAGATGCTGATATGATCCTTTAGCTCTTCAACATTACTGATACAGGTTAGTACATGAATTCAGTTTCATTCAAGATCATAATCACTCCTACTGACTGGGAAACTTAACCTCAATACTGTAGTTTCATTGTCAATTATATAGGCTAGGCGTTCTCACAGTGTGGTCCCCACACCAGCAGCATCAACATCACCTGGGAACTTGATAGAAAGGCCAATTTTCAGGCCTCCTCTCAGTCCTACTCAATCAGAAATCCTCAGGGTGAGGCCCAGCAATCTGTGTTTAACATGCCTTCCAGGTGATGCTGATGCACACTCAAGTTTGAGAACCACTGAACTAGGCTCAAGTAAGGAAATAGCTCAAAGTGAAGAAAAAACCTTTAAGCACAAAGATGTTCACTGTTCAGCCTTGCATTATTTTTAAGAATAAAAACTGGAAACCAAGTAAATTAATAACTGAGAAACAAGGAAGTTATAATACTTTCAAATGACAAAAAAAATCTGCAATCATTTAAAATGCTGTTAGCAGCAGGTTTTTAAGAACATGGGAAAATATTTATCCTATGATATTAAAGGTAGATAAAAAACTATTCGTATTGCATGATCTTAACTATGTATAAAAATAGGCCTAGGGGAAAACAAGAGCAAAATAGTAACATCATTGCTTATCTCTTGGTATATTTTCAATAATAAGCACTTTTTAAATGTATCTTGCTAAAGCACTTTAAGATACTTAACTAGTATGTTTCAATTGTAATTTATCCACTTTTAGTATCTAGATTATCTCAAATTGGAAGTCCTGGAGCCACTACAAATGGTAAAAGTGCTCCCCTTGTCCAACAAACTGACCTCCTGCTCTGGCTGCTGTCCTTTCACTAGCAAGTAACCTCTCAGATACTCGGTTATTTTATCACACTTCACTTCCAAAATTCCAACCACTGGTAATCCAGTTTTCTATAGCTTTTTCAACAGAATTTATATTTCCCCTACTTCCCAAGAGTTTATCCTTTATCCATGTCCAAATCTCTCAATAAATTTAAACCACTTTATCTTTCTTAGCTCAGTGTATGGTTATAATCTCTTTTGTAAAAACTCCACAATGGCTGCCCAGCACTCTAGAATGAGAACTTCCTTGCTCTCTACAAGTTGCTCCAGCAATCACCCGAAACAAGTGAGCTTTTCTCACTTCAGTTGGCTACAAACACCAATTAGAAAACAACAGACACAATTTAAAAGGCCAGACTCAAGTCCTGTATTGTTTAGGTGTCCCCTACCCACCCCTCCCTGCTCTTCTCTGCCATGTGCTACCGTTTCCCTCACTTGGCCTCCCCTGTCTAGTCGTCCTTAGAGACCCTACCCTTCCCCACTGCCTTTTTTTCTGTGTGTGTGTGAGGAAGATCAGCCCTGAGCTAACAACATCCATGCCAATCCTCCTCTTTTTGCTAAGGAAGACTGGCCCTGGGCTAACATCTGTGCCCATCTTACTCCACTTTTATATGGGACGCCGCCACAGCATGGCCTGACAAGCGGTGCATCAGTGTGCGCCCGGGATCCGAACCCCGGCCGCTAGCAGCGGAGCCCACGCACTTAACTGCTACGCCACAGGGCCGGTCCCAGCCTCACTGCTTTTCTATCTTTTCCACCCTCATGCCCACCCCTCCTTTCTTGAACACACATTCTGCACTTATTTTTCCCCTTTCCACCAGACCCCACCTATTCATTTATTCAAGAAATACTTATTGAAAACCTCCTACCTTCCAGGCACTATGGATGTAATGCAGAGAAAGAGAAATATATTTCTGATATTGTGACATTGAGGGAAAGACCATCACACAAAAAATTATTATAAAGTACATCAAGTGCCAAGGGAGAGGAAGTCGCAGAAAGTTATGGGAGGACACAGCAGGAGCGTCAGTGACCTCTGCCTGGCCAGCTAAGGAAGCTTTCCCAGGTAAACAGTATTGAGGTAAAGACCAAAAAGACAAGGCAGCCAACAGAAGGGAAAGAAAGGAGAGGGCTCTAAGTAGAGGGTACAACAGACGCTGAGGTTCACAAGAAGTACAGAACATAATACTCCAAGAAATGAAAGCAACTCAGTGAGGGTGGAGTGCAGAAAGGCACAGAAGACTGAGGAGCCGTGAGGCTAGAGAGGCAGACAAAGGTCTGGTCATGAAAGGCCACAGAACTAAATAAAGGATTTTGGACTTTGGATAAGGGCAACAGCTGTAAGTAAAAAATTTAGGGGAACAAGACTAGAGTCTGGGAAATTGGCTAGTAAGCTGCTGGGCAATCCAGGCAGAGATTACTAAAAGACTCCCAGGTTACTGGCTTGGGTATTTGGGTCAATAGTGGCACCACATTCACTGAGATAAAAAACATGAGTAGAAGCAGGTTTGCGAGAGGGGCTGTCATAAGAGGACAACTGGATGCTGAAAGACTCTTGAGTTCCATATTCTATCTTGTTCTCTATATACAGTTTGCAATTACATTGCTTATTCACATGGGACTTTTTTGCACTGTCACCATATATTTATAGTTATGTCACTGGTAAGTCATATAGTGATTTTAGTCAGGAAGAGAGCAAATCTACATTACTGTATGATTTTCAACATTTACATTAGCAGTAAAAAGCAGCTGATACTTTGTTCCTTCTATGTTCTCAAAGAAGAAAGAGAAAGCTGGACCTTCAGGCCTGCAACAAACCGGCTTTCTGGATGCAGATGAGGAGTTGCCTACAGAAGATTTAATACCTCTTCCACTTCACCCTTCACGTATACATGAGTATTTCATCTCCAGGATAAGCTTTTATGGCCAGTGACTTTGGTACAATGACATCAAGTATACCTATATTTCTTTCATCAAGCCTAGAGTCAACTTTTTTAAGATAAAACTAATTTTTAAACAATGAAGTGTTCGTCATATGAGAAGAGTCTGGGAACATTCGTGGACTTTTTACTTAATTTCTCTTTTCTTTTTGCAATAGACTGCATCTTCTTGGAAGACAACTTGCAAGTGTAACGCAGAACCCCTGCAGCATTCTGCTCACTCTCCACTGCTCTGCTGCATGGAGTACAAAGAGTTCCCCCAAAATGACACTATTGGTGCCATGTTCCTTCTTCTGGCGTCAGAAGTAGAAAAGATAAAGCCAGGACTTGTCAAGTTTTTATTCTGCTTGTGCAGAAGACACGTAAGACTTGACTGCTCTTCAGCATTCCCCAAAACATGCAGGACAAGAGAGCGGCCTGGCCCGGCTACAATGCAGTAAGCCCTAGGTGTGGGTGAACCCTCCTCAGGACCAAGGGATGAGAAAAGGAGAGCAGTGCTCTCTGCTAGGCCAGTGGATCCCAGAGCCTAGGAACTAAAAACTTAATTTTATGGGTTTATACCAGTTAGGGAGGATGGAGCATGAGCTGCCTCAAATAATTCCCTATCAAGAGCTCTTCACTAGGGCTGAGACTTAACCTGGGACAAGACTCCCCAGCAAGACCAGTAACATGGAAACTTTGAGCCCAAATGAAAGTTAGCACAGCCCAAAGGAACCTCTGAAGAAACCTGGATTGGTCCATAAGGCTCTGTAGCTGAAAGCGATGTAATTCAGCTTAGGCAATGAGACTGGTTCCACAATTTCCAGCACCCCTACCTATTCCTAGACTAAACCTTATCATCTATACTCATCCTTCTAATCCAAAGAATACATGATACGTAATTTTGGACATGTTATATTTGAAGTGCCTGTGAACAACGAGGTAGAAACATCAAGTGGGCAGCTGGATACATGAGTGTGGAGCTTCAGAGAACAAGTCTAGGGCAGAAATATATATTTAGTAGTTATCAGAACACAGTCAAATGGTAAGTGAAACTAGGGCAGCAGATGAGACTTGTCAGAGTCTACAACTCACGTAAAAAGGAAAAAAAAAAGTGTGGGGAGGGAGATACCCACTTCCTTGGTTGATTTCAGGACTAAGTTAAGGGACATATGAAAAAGCACTTCATTTTACTTCCCTACCTCAGTGAAACCCATTCCTGTCCCCCCTTCCCTACTAATCTTTTTCAGATTTTCTTCACATTATACTTTTAACTGAAAGCATTTACCATCTCTCACAAATACAAAATGGTTAAGGATCCAAAAATCAACACACTTGGGTTTAAAGGACACCTACATTTAATGTTCTGGAAAACCCTAGGACAGACAGCCAAAAGGATTTCTGTAGTTTCCCCATGAAGGCTCTTTGCTTAACTCTTCTCTTCATTTTATTCTAGAAATATAGTTTATCTCTCTGACTAGTACAAAGCAGAGTTGCATTAAATCTCCCTTGGAGCAGCTAGGGTGGTTAAGTGTTTCAGTTTCAAAGGAACCTTTGCCTATAAGCAAAATTAACACCAAAAGAGGAAGCCAGATGTTAAAATACTGAGCAAAACGGTGCTGTCAATAATGAGAAATAAGCACTGCAATGTGCAGAATCCTCATGCCAATAACCTAAAGATAAATTTCAAAATATGTTTCAGATACAAATTTTCATCTGTGACCTATATTTTTTTCCTTCTACCTACTACAACCTCTTTTGCTAAAAGTAACACAAAGGGAAAACACTTTTGAAATCGGAGTGAGACTTATACACCCCAGCTGCAACTTCAACAAGATATCACCATGACTAAGCTCACATGAGTCATAACTTTCCTAAATTATGCAATTCACAACAGTTCATTTGAAATCATACTGGGTGACATGGAGAACTCCAAAAGCCAGGATTCTATTATATATTTCTGTCCTTGAGAAAAATGTTTTCAAACCCCTAGTCAGTATTTAGTACTGTAGTTATGATAACATTTATAGGATAAGTAGGCTAATAAACAATAAACCATGCTCTTTAACTATGGAATTATTCATTGGTCTCGACCAATTCAATCTAAATAATGGTAGGGTTAAGTTAAGCAACAAATTACATCCTAAGCCATCAAACATATACACACACACAAGTCATTCTTCAAAAGGAAAAATACCCACAAGGCATATATTTATCACTAACTGTGTGAACCTGACAACTCACTACACCTTTCTGAGACTCATTTTCTCTGCTGCTTTATTTAAAAAACAAGACACAGTCTCTAAGGTTCATTTCAACTCTAACAGTCTCTAAGGGACCCCAACAGGAGTGTCCTTATTTTCCCTTTTCACCTACCCAACCTTAAAGTCTGAGCTCAAGTACCACCTCTTCAGGGAGCCTTCACTAACCTTCCCAGACTAGGTTCGGTGCTCCTTCATGATAATAATACCTGCCATAATCACCCTCCTCCATGTTGTTTTAGAGCGTCTGTTAGATCTTTCTACTCCACCATGGCAAAAGCTTTTTGTGTGTGTGTGTGTGTGAGGAAGATCGGCCCTGAGCTAACATCTGCCAATCCTCCTCTTTTTGCAGAGGAAGACTGGCCCTGGGCTAACATCCGTGCCCGTCTTCCTCCACTCTACATGGGACGCCGCCACAGCACGGCTTGACAAGCGGTGTGTCGGTGCGCGTGCGAGATCCGAACCGGGGAACCCTAGGCCGCCGCAGCGGAGCGCGCGCACTTAACCGTTTGTGCCACTGGGTCAGCCCCGCAAAAGCTTTCTGAAGATGGACACTAATCTTTCTACTCCCAATGCCCCACATAATACTTGCATACAGTATGTGTTCTTCAAACATTTGGTGAATAAATGGGTAAGTCTCTGCATTTTTCTGGCACGAGAGATCTGCACTTTGCAAATAAAAAATACATGGTCAAAAAAAACTCTTACGGGGCCGACCCTGTGGCGCAGCCCTCGAGTGCGCGCGCTCCACTGCTGGCGGCAGCTTGGGATCCCTGACGCACACCGACTCACCACTTGTCAAGCCATGCTGTGGCGGCATCCCATATAAAGTGGAGGAAGATGGGCAGGGACGTTAGCCCAGAGCTGGTCTTCCTCAGCAAAAAGAGGAGGACTGGCATGGATGTTAGCTCAGGGCTGATCTTCCTCACAAAAAAAAACTTAGGATCTGTGAATGTTGCTGAAAATTGATCTAGAAAGCTATTGATCTATACTATGTGCATTCCTAGAATTCATACTGCTTATTTTTCCACCAGAACAACAGAAATATAATAAAACAGTCATGTTAGAGTGGTAAAAATACAACTTTAGTATCTCAAAATACATGTTTATTCTTTTCATTCACATTTATTCTTATGAAGTGGATCCTTACCCTCTCGCTCCATTCTGATCACCCCTACCTCAAATTTCCCTTCAATCTGTACTGACTTATCACATCTCAGCACTTCCTAACAGGTTCCCTTGCCGTTCATTAAACTAGTAACCTGTAATCCATTTCAATTTGAGAGCGCCACAAAGCAGCTGCTCAGGTGAGAACACTCGACATCTTTAACACCCTCAGTCAACTACCACTTCTGTCCATTAAATGAGAAAAAAGAACTGCCAAGTAAACTAACTCGAAATTTTTTATTAGCCATAAAGAAAACACACATGGTGTCTCAATCTGCACAATACCACATACGGAACCATGATGGGATTTGGGGACCAACACAACCATGCAAAATCACTGAGGCTACATTTCCCACATCGGGAAGATATACTATGTTTCCTACTTTATTACTAATTAATCAAACTCTTACCTGTCAAGTTTTAAAAGACAAAGGACCCTAACAGTCACCATATGTTCACACAAACTAACTTCCATCAAATTTCACATCTCTTAATGTACCTCCATCCTTAAAATCCAATTTCTTTAGAAACTCTAAATAAGAACGCTCTACCTTCTAGGCTCAAAACCAATCAAATTGGTCATCCCTGATAATTTTTGTTTAAAATGGCAAAGAAGTCCTTCACAGTAGCAGGATCAAGAGGTGTCTTGGCAAGTTTAAGCGCCCACACACACACACACCCAGCACCCCCAATAAGCTACAATTTAATTAACTACATGCTTATGATGTTCGCAAAACGAAACTCCACAAGGTGAGTTCTCCAGTCAGCGCCTTCCAACCAGCTTACTGCATAAGCACCTCCTACAGCAGAAATTCTACTTCGCTCCTTAGAGAGCGAGGAAGAGCTGGGGAGCTTTGGGCCCTTTCTATCCTCCTCCTGAGTCCTGCCTTTGGTAGGAACACACTATAGATTTGTTCCTTAGTAGGGGAGGGACCGGGACCTGGACATCTCCCTCTCCAAACACGAGCCAGCACCACCACCACATCACCTCTTTCCCACACATAAACCCAGGGGGCAGACCCCTCCCAGGCCCTCAGTGCCCACGGGAGGCTCCCTCCAGTATCCCTTTCCCATTCAGAGGGACAAGCCCGTCTCTATTCTTTCCCTCAACTCCGAGAGCCACACCCCCTTCCTACACTGAAAACTTAGGGACTCGCCACAGTCGTCCCATACCCCGCCCCCAAATACCGGACAGATCCCGCTCCCCTGTTCTTCCCCGAAAGCAGCGCGCTCCCGGCGCCCGGCGCCGGCCTAAGCCAACTCCCCCGGGTCTTTACCGAGTCGCTGAGGGGGGCCGAAGCCCGGCTTGTCCGGAGGTCGCAGAGCCAGTACGAAAGGAACCAAGCTGGTCAGTAAAAGGAGACACTGCCTCATGTTCCCGACCTGGCCACCGGCTCCACCACTCTGGGCAGCCTTCGCCTGACGGGGGCTCGGGACACTGCTCACATTGGGGAAGGACGGGATCCGCCCGGCCCGGCCCCTCAAGCCTCTTTTTCCTCCCGCGCCGCCTACCGGAAAACTCTAGAGCCTGGCTCTAGGCCTCCGGAAGTCCAGGCAGCGTTCCCACAGGCCGGCTCAGCCCGCTTCCGGCCGCCGCCGACCCCCGCACCGCCCACAGCCGGAAGCAGGTCGCTGCGCGGCATGCCGGGAGGCTCTCGCTCGCCCAGCCTCGCGCCGGCGTCCCGCCATCTTGCTTCATCTCCGCCTGCCCCTTTTTGTCTCGCCGGGGCTCGGCCGGCGTCTACCCGCACTTGGCAGGGGATGGCCGGACTCGTCCCAGCTGGGCCTCGCCTCAGTCCTCGGGTGACCTCTGCGAGAAAGGCGGAGCTCGCGAGCAAGCCCTCAGGGGCGCGTCCGACCGCCTTCCTCGTTTTGGTCTCACACGTAGTTAGGATCTCTGTTACCCTTTACTATACGAGCTGTAGAAACCGCCCTGGGAGCAGGGCGGACAGGGAGGGGCGCCTGGGCCAGTGTGCTCGGGGTGATGACCCAACAACGAATTGCCGAGGACGAATTGCCGAGGACGGGCTCCCGGCAGCAGGAGGACCTGCGCCTGACCCCTGGGAAGCCCGCGTCCACGCGCCAGCTTCGAGAGCAGCCTCCCAGACCGAGAGGGGTGTCCAGCGTGGCTTTCCGCGCTCACGTCTGACCACCAGCGAGGAACTAGGCCTCCGTCCATTGTAACGAAAAAGCTTTGTGGAGGGAAATAAACAGACTTCCTTATTGAACATTTCCTCGTTGGCCCCGCTGTAGGTAGAGGGTCTGCAAGCATTTCCAGAAACCAGAATCCTAAACCTAACTTTTCATCTGCGAGTACTGGAGCTAATATCGTCCAGCCAACTTCTTAAAAGTCAACTTGCTGCTTAGTCCCTTTAGCTTAGATTGGAAAATTTCCAAGGTAGTTTGTGTTTTGTTTTGCAATCTTTTGCATAATTTTAGCTCTGTGTAGTTTAGTGAGTGTTTATTGTACTGAATGAGACATTTTAATAACGTTGGATGCGCATTGCTATTTTGGTTCCAGTTTATATAAGGACGTAACACATGTTCCACTTGCGAGTAAGCGGGACAGCCTTTTCTCCATGATGAAATGGTAAATTGTTAGGAATAGAATATTAGTCCTGCCTGGTAAAGTTTCAAGGCTAGTTCCTGATAAAATAAACTATGGCTTAAATTTAGGTTGATTGTGGTATGCCTTAATAAAATCTCAGCATCTTTTCCAACAGTTATTATCCATAATTACTGGCTTTGTGCATTTTTTGGTCTGTTCATCTAAGGTATAAAATGCCTTCATTAAACATATACATTGGTGGCATCAAAACATAAGCAGAATTTCACCTCTGCAAATTGTATACAATTTTTAAAAGATTGTATCCCATGAAAATGTATCAGTTGTGTACAATTTTTTTGGTATGATATCATCTTATTTTCTGAGCATCCAGGCGCCATACTCTCTAGCTTATAACTTTGGTAGATTATATTCCTAGATTCTATTCTTTTGGTGTCCCCCACAGCTCTCCCACCGTGCCTTGCTCATAGAAGGCACGTAGCTGTTTAATAAATGCCATTTAAAATAGCTCCTGATTCATTTTCTTATTCATATCCAGAAGTCCTAGATTTTCAAGGACAGTCCAAATTTTAAGTAATCTTTCTCATTCACAAATTAGGGACCAAGTTTCGATTTTCAGTTTGATGTTTATTTTTCATTAATCCATTGTCCATACCTTTAAGATAAAAGAGCACCACGTGGGGGAGATAAAGAGCCGGAGGAAAAGGATAAGAGGGACACAGTGGATAGAAGAACTAGTAGTCTGAGCCAGTGGTCTTCAAACTTTTATTCTCTTATCCCCAAAAGAATTTTTTTTTTAAAGTATACCCCCTGGGTTCATTTAAAAATTTTTTCATCATAAATGTAAGTAGTTGCAAAGCATGAAATTTTCAGCATGATGTAAACACTGATATTTAAAATTAAAACTGTTAGGTCATTCTTTTAAATTTACCCAGTGGAATATAAATACCTGAGAGATTTGATAGCCACTATGGTAGCCAGCCTCCCAGATGGCCCCCAATGATCCCTGCTTCCTGATATCCACACCCTTCTATATAGGCAGTCCCCTTCCACACTGGACCGGGGTTGGTCTTTGTGGCCAATAGCACACAGAAGAGGTGATGGTATTTCACTTCCAAGATTAGGTTGTAAGGTTGTAGGTCTTGGTTGCTTACCTGCTTGCTCTCTTTTGGATCACTTACTGTGGGAAGCCAGGTTTCATGTTATGAGAACATTCAGGAAGGCTATGGAGGCCCATAGGAATAGAGGTTACCAGCTCACAGCCAGCAAGTAACTAAGACCTGCCAAAAACTAGATGAGTGAACTTGGAAGTGAATTCTCCAGCCCTAAATGAGCTTTGAGATTACTGCACCCCCGGCCAACATCTTTTTTTTTTGGTGAGGAGGATTGGTCCTGAGGTAACATCTGTTGCCAACCTTCCTCTTTTTGCTTGAGGAAGATTGTCCCTGAGCTAACTTCTGTGCCAATATTCCTCCATTTTGTATGTGGGACGCCACCACAGCATGGCTGGATGAGTGGTGCGTAGGTCCATGCCTGGGATCCTGGGCCACCAAAGCGGAGTGTGCGAACTTAACCACCATGCCACCGGCCCAGCCCTGACCAGCCAACATCTTTACTGCAACCTCATGAGAGGCCCTGAGCCAGAACCACCCACCTAAGCCACTCCCCGATTTGTGACCCTCAGCAACTGGGGGAGAGAATAAGTATGTGTTCTTTTATGCTCTTATATTAGGGGTAATCTGTTACACAGTCGTTATCACCCGTTTAAAAAATACATGAACAAGTTAACTGGATCCCAGGCTCCTCTCCCTAACATCTAAAGTGGTTCTTTTAATTTAGGATTTAATAAAGATAAGTAAAAAATTACTTGAGATTCGCTGATCCCATGCTATAGAATGAGTTATTTACAATTTACTTACTGCATGTGAACTTAACAGTAACGTTAATTATAATAAAGAGTAAAATATTTACAACTGTTAAACGCATATAGCCACATACAGTTCTGGAGTTAACTACCAGATCCACACGAGTATTGGCAAGACCTTTGATCTAAACAACCAGAGAAATAGCTGTTTCGTTATGGCTGAGTGTTGGGGTTTTTTCTTCTTCTGTTATTCTAGCTCTATTTCTCTTATTAGCCACTACTTGTCCTATACCAATCCCACCAGTCCTTATAGATGTATAGTCTTCATAACCCTGTTTCCAGAATGCTAATTATTCCTACATCTGCTTGCTTTTTTGTCAGTGAACAAATCTGTGTGAAGCTAGCACTTCAAGAAGTGTGAGTCGGTCCACAAATCTCCATCAGACAACAGACCCTACTTACTGGAATATGACTATGTATAAAGTCACATACCAAGAACTCTAGTTTCCAAGATTTTAGTTCAGAAATTTCAACGTATTTCAGATCCTTTTAGAAAGAAAAATGAAAAATATATTATGCATGGAGCAAAGCAGACTATTTGAGGATCCTCACTGGTAAACAGATGACTCTTTTGCAAATTTTTTTTTAACGGTCAAGAAAATAACCAGGCCTACTTGAAACTGGGATAATATTTCCCCCTAAGTTCAAAAAGAGAAGGAAACCAGCCATTTTGCTGAAAATATTGTTTCAAGAAGATGCATTTCTAAAATTTTAGTAACCATTCCTCTCTCTGTCTCTCACACACACACAGTTTTTTATGTCTCATTTCAAGCATCCTTATCTTTATCACAGAATTATTTGCAGTGGCTAACCTGGATGTCGTGAGCAGAGGCATCATATCTCCTAGATATCATTATGCCATACAAAATATGGCACTGTGTTCGTTTTTTTCCTTCTTAAATCCCTTTCTCTCTTAAGATCTCAGAGTAATCGAACCACATGAATAAATGAACATAGAGAATAGATTGGATAACAAGAAAAAATGGAAACTTGTGCTGGTTTGAAATTACCTCAGGTCTGAAGTGAGCAAAAGTCATTACTCTTGGGTTGACAGGCCCCAGAGAGGAGGCTATCACCAATTACCCTCCAGTGCTACAGTGGCCAGAGACCTTAACTGAAAACCTATTCTATTTAGTACCCTTCAGAAAAACAGAACTCAGTTGTTGAATGTTTAAAATCTGATAATTCTACTAGCATTTTAAGAATAATACCTTCAAAGGGAATGAAATCAGTATCTTGAAGACATATCTGCAGTCCCATGTTCATTGTAGTATTATTGACAACAGCCAAGACGTGGAAACAACCTAAGTGTCTATTGGTGGACAAATGGATAAAGAAAATGTGATACACACATACAATGGAATATTATTCAGCCTTAAAAAATAAGGAAATCTTAGCATTTGCAACAACATGGATGAATCTGGGGACATTATGCTAAGTGAAATAAGTCAGACATAGAAAGACAAATACAGTATGATCTCGCTTAGATGTGGAATCTTAAAAAAGTTAAAGAAGCAGAGAGTATAATGCAGTTGCCAGGAGCTGGGGATGGGAGGGGTGGGAATAAGGAGATGTTGGTCAGAGATACAAACTTTCAGTTATAAGATGAATAAATTCTGGGGATCTAATGTACAGTATGGTGACTATAGTTAATAACACTGTATTTGCTAAGAGAGTAGATCTTAAGTGTTCTCACCACACACAGAAAAATGGTAACTATGTGAGGTGATGGATGTGTTAATTAGCTTGATTGTAGTAATCATCTCACAGTGTATAGGTATATCAAATCATTACATTGTACACCTTAAATATATATAATTTTTATTTGTCAGTTATTCCTCAATAAAGCTGGAAAAAAATATCAACGAGACCCACATCATACCTTTGCCCTCAAAGGACTTATATTCTAAAAGATGAAAGATAGGTACTTAGAAACACAAAAACACACACAATGAGATATTGGCCTAAAAAAATTGGAGTCATGCATCTTTTCATATTAATTTTTTAAAATAAAATGTTCATTTTGGAATAATTTTAGATTTACAGAAAAGTTGTAAAGATAGTACAGAAGGTTCCAGTATACTCTTCACCCAGCTCCCCCTAATGTTAACATCTTACATAATCATTGTATGTTTGTCAAAACTAAAAAATTAACATCAGATTTCACAATTTTTAAAATAATGTGTATTTTTATGGCCTTTTAAAAATTGTGATAAAATACACATAAAATTTACCACTAGTGACATTCAGTACATTCACAATGTTGTACAATCATCACCACTATCTAGTTCCAGAACATTTTAATCACTCCAAAAGGAAACCCCATACCCATTAAGCAGTCACTCTCCATTACCTCCTCCTCCCAGCCCCTGGCAACCACTAATTGGATTGCACAAGTTTTGCCACTAATATTCTTTTTCTGTTCCAGGATCCAACCCAGGATACCACATTGCATTTGGTCACATTAACTTTTTACTCTTTAGGTCATATAAAGCTATTTCTAAATATTTCATTCTGCAGAGAAGCACTAGTTAATATGTTTACTTGGTGTTCAAGGAAACTGTCCGGTTCAGTCCCTCACTCTCTCTCCTCTGTACTAGCCTAGTAGCCTCTGAAGTGACTTTCTTGCCTCTGGTTTCCCCTCCACCAACATCTCTACTTGTCTTAGATAACACCGGCTAAATGTCCCCTCTTCATGGCATGTTTCTTGCTTCTTTTATAATCCATCCTTCATTTTATCCTGCATTATTGTCCACTGATGGTATCTTGCTTTTCTCCACCACAGCATTAAGTTCCTGAGGCCCAGACCCTGCTTCTGCAACAAGTAACACAGTGCTGTAAGGCAGTCAACGATATTTATTAAATAAATACCAGTAAGTTATCTGACATACAGCCAGATATCTCATGATTCCCCCATTTTAATCAAACAAATCAGACAATTTAATGCTGGTAGTGGGTAGAATTGCGCTCCCCCCCCCAAAAAAAAAGATAGGTTCAAGTCTTAACCTCTAGTATTTGTGAATGTGACCTTATTTGGAAATAAAGTCTTTGCAGATGTAATCAAGCCAACATGAGGTCACAGAGGATTAGGGTGGGTCCTAAATCCAATGACTGATGTCCTTATGAGAAGAGGAGAAATGGGGCTGGCCCAGAGGCCTAGTGGTTAAGTTCGCACACTCCGCTTTGGTGGCCCAGGGTTCATGGGTTCGGATCCTGGGTGCGGACCTACACACCACTCGTATCAAACCATTCTGTGGTGGCGTCCCATATACAAAATAGAGGAAGATGTGCACAGATGTTAGCTCAGGGTCAATCTTCCTCAAGCAAAAAGAGGAGGACTGGCAACAGTTGTTAGGGCCAATCTTCCTCACCAAAAAAAAAAAAAAGAGAGAGAGAGAGAAGAGGGGAAGTGACACAGACACACATACACAGGGAGAACACTATGTGATGAGGTAGACGCAAAAACTGGAGTGATGCAGCCACCAGCCAAGAACACCAAGGGTTGCCCACAACCGCCAGGAGCCAGGTAACGGCAAGGAAGCATTCTTTCCTAGAGCCTTCAGGAGAATGGCCTGCTGACACCTTGATTTTGGGCTGTTAGCCTCCAGAACTGTGAGAGAATAAACTTCTCTTGTTTTAAGCCACCTAGTTTGTGATAATTTGTTACAGTGGTCCGAGGAAACTAATACACGCTCATGGAACACACCCTGAGGTTTCCTCCCCTTCTGCCTTTTCTCCTGAAATTCCTCCTGCCCAGAACATATTTCTAGCTATCAAAACCCTAACCATCCTTCAGTGGCCAACTTAAGATACTGTTGTAGATTCCAGGTTTCCTTCACCATTTTTTAGTAGTTGTCGCCTTTTGAAGATCCCATGGTAATTGAAAAAGTAGGCAGAGACCTGTTAACTTGCAGAATTCTAGGAGACTCTTTTACTGGACACAAAGCATCTACTAAGCCACGAGCATTAGACAGTCCTCTAATCCAGGCCCAGCTCAGAGAAGCTTTCTTGCAGATTTGATAAGTTTCAACATTATATTCCGTATTTTCCCCAAGTTACTCGAAATACTGTGTCATTTCCAAACACAGCAGCCCTCCTAACAAAGGGGGCAGAAGGAGTAATGTTATCTGGTCCAGGACCCATGTCTCATCCTTTGTAATTTCCATGATTTATACTTTCACCTCTATTTATTTATTTATTTATTTATTTATTTTTGTGAGGAAGATCAGCCCTGAGCTAACATCCATGTTAATCCTCCTCTTTTTGCTGAGGAAGACCGGCTCTGAGCTAACATCTATTGCCAATCCTCCTCCCTTTTCCCGCCCCCCCAAAGCCCCAGTAGATAGTTGTATGTCATAGTTGCACATCCTTCTAGTTGCTATATGTGGGACGCGGCCTCAGCATAGCCAGAGATGCGGTGTGCGGGTGCACACCCGGGATCCGAACCCGGGCCGCCAGTAGCGGAGCACGTGCACTTAACCGCTAAGCCACAGGGCCAGCTCTATACTTTTACCTCTAAATTCTGCTCTGTTCTTTGAGGATTTCGTTATGGCTTAGAAGCTAAGAGCATGGACTTTGGGGCCAAACAGGCTGGATTTCAACACTCCACAATCACTCTGACAAGTCACTTAACCTCTTCTAGCCTCATGTTTAAAATAGGGAGTTTAAAGTACCTACCTCATAGGGTCAAATGAGAGAGGCTGGTCTTTTATCCAGTAGAGATGTAGGGAAATAACTGTAGCATTTTAAAACAATTAGGGAAACAATGATCAAAGAAAAAAACAGAAAAGCCATACGTTCTGACGGGGGTGGTGATGTCAGGTGGCCAGCAGGGAACAGGGAGAGAATAAGTTTACATTTTTTTCTACTCCTCCCTGTCTACTTCTACAATTTAATATTAAAGCACTTGTGATTTAATCATTATTCTTCAACTGATCCCATTTTCTCCATGAAGTCCCGAAGCCAGGTCAGATGGCAGATATGGATCCAAGTTCCTTTCTCTCCAAGATCTTTGCTTCTGTTCTTAGTTGGGGGGAAGCTCTCCTTGCCCTGGGCCGGAAACACTGTTCAGAGAAAACTTGTTATTGGGCATGGGGACTGACTCCGGTGAAGAAAACTTATTTCATGAATCTGTCCTCAGAAAATAAAATAACTGGTTAACAGTCTTGAATCGTTTGCGGTTTGCTTTTTGGCAGATTCCAGTTTATTCTTGCTTCAGGGTGAGCAATAAAATCTACAAGTATCCCCACATTTTTGACCTAAGGCAGCAACTTAACCTCCTCGCTCACTTGCCACAGCTGCTATCAAGTAGCTGTGTGCCTGGCCTCCTTCCCTTCCCTCCTCTCCCCCTGCCCTGCCCGCTGGCAGAGCCTCTTGTGAGTCACAAGATGACCAAGAGATCAGGCAGCAGCAGATTGAAAGAAAAGCAGCAAAGCCCTGGGTCAGCAGGCCCTGAATGAAGTGTCAGGATCTTAGGGGAGTGCTTTTTATACCTTTGAAATAGCTCAGTAATTTTCCGGAGATGTTGGCTTGGGGCCAGAGGAGTGGTGCCCTACCCACAGTTGGTCCTCAATAAAAGTTTATTAACAAAGAAACAAATACGGGCTTGGAGAGTCCTGGCTGATTAGGAATGAGCCCTTCCTTCTTATGCAAAAACAGATGGTTTACCCATAATGTGGTTTAGGAAAAGGAGGTCACAATCAGGTATGGGGTGTCTGTGCTGCAGACTCCTTGCTCTAAGGGGCGGCACTCACATTGTAGCTGATATGAATGGTGTCCCCAGAGTTGAGCAGTGGGCAGTCTACACAGCTGACCATGGCATCCCTGCAGGGAGCCAAGAGGTCAGGGTCTAGGATCCCGATCAACGAGATCTGCTGTTTCTGGCTTCCCTGCTGTTCAGATGATGCATGAAAACCAGGGAGCACTGCCTGTGCAGTGGTGCCTTTCTCTTTCGTGGGAGTTGCCTAATTCTGTGTGGTTGCTGGGCAGTTCTGTGCTTTGCTTCTGAGGGACTGGTCACATTGAAGAGCCAGAACATGACCCAGTTGCCTAGGAAGGACATTACCATTTATTTATGAGCTTACTCTGAAGAAGTACCCATCAGACAAGTTAAGTTGATGCAGAATTACAACACTGGCTCATTTTCAGTATCACGTACAGCCCTCAATATTTCCTCACTATGACTATCTAGGTACATATCGATTTATTTACATTCTGCCTTGTTACAGAAATAATTTCAAAGCATTCATTCAAAACTCCAGTTAGTAACATAGATGTGAATTTTAAATATATAAGGAAATGTGGTTGTCATCCAGCCTGGTGATGTTTTTAAGCCTTTTTTGGGTTGTTGTTGTTTTTAGCTGTAGCGCTTTAGCTCCAAAAGAAATCTTTTACAGAAACTTAATGCATAAAATAGATCAAGGCAGAGCTGCTGAGTTTGAAGCACTCCTGAACCATCTTCGTAGAATCTCTAGCCCTTCCTGGAGTTTACAGAAAGAAGTTCAGTGATTTCCCAAAGTCCCACAGCAAGTTAAGAGCAGGAATGCTAGTTCAGACCTCTGTCTCCAGTCCAGGGCTCTGATGCCTGAACTGTGGTAACTCTTCCGACAACTCCTGAAAATGGGCCCTGGCCAGGCAGGCTAGTTTTTGATTGCCATCTGATGGATGAGTGTGCAATCCAACAGTTGGTAGTAACAGGATCATCTACCCAACGCGACATATGCAAACAGAACAGCTGGAAGGCTAGTCATTCACCAGTTGTCACCTCCAATGCCTCAACAGCAGGGCACTCAAGTTGAGCACTTAATGGAAAATTCAAATGAGACATCTATTTTGGGAGATGTGAGAGAAGGTACAATGTTCTCTTTACACAGTAAAGAACTCTTAGCTCCTGGAGAGGTAGAGGGATGTTTGCCCTTGAGATTTTTCTTAAGAAAAGAAAGGCAGGAAGGGCAGCCTAATTTGAGTTTGGAATCTCGCTTACTCTGGTTTAACCTGCGAAGAACTGAGAAGAAAGTGATTAGTATCCTCATTTCCACCTAAAAAGTAGTATCTTCCCAGAGCCATAGGTAACCTTCTTCTCTCTGAATTGAAAAAGTTAGCAATGGGTTTTCTCTAGCTTTACTCCAATGGAACAAAGTTTTGTTTTGTTTTTTTTAATTTATTATTTTTTTTGTGTGTGAGCAAGATCAGCCCTGAGCTAACAGCCATGCCAATCCTCCTCTTTTTGTTGAGGAAGACCGGCCCTGAGCTAACATCTATTGCCAATCCTCCTCCTTTTTTTCCCTTTTTCTCCCCAAGGCCCCAGTAGATAGTTGTATGTCATAGGTGCACATCCTTCTAGTTGCTGTATGTGGGATGCCACCTCAGTGTGGTCGGACAAGCCGTGTGTCAGTGTTTCCCCGGGGTCCGAACCCGGGCCGCCAGTAGCAGAGTGTGCGCACTTAACCGCTAAGCCATGGGGCCAGCCCCCGGAACAAAGTTTTGAAGGATGAATAGGAATTTGCTAGGCAGAAAGGGAAAGGAAAGACATTCTAGACACAGGGTACAGTATTCGTAGAGATACACAAGCATGACTCGATGTACCGCAGTATGAAGCACACAGTTCACCTATAGATTCCTTGCTGGAAAAGCTGAACCTGAATCTAATAAACCCTCTTGAGCTAACTTCCACTTAGAGGAGATATGGATGGGGGACAGAGTAACTAGCTAAATAAAACCACGTGGAAGCAAGCGACGAATCCAAAATGGGAGGCATTCTAAATGAACCTACCTGGCTTCTGCAACAAGACAATGCCCCCACCCAAAAAAAGAGGCAGATGCTCTGGATTAACAGACATAGGAGACACTGCAAACAAATGCAACATGGGGACCTTTTTTGAATCTGAATTCCAACAAACCACTAAAAATATATTTTGAGACAACTAGGGAACTATGACTATGAATTGATAACAGATGATGCCAAAGAATGAAGGTAATTTTAAGTGTGATAATGACTGTTATTGTGAAAGGAAATGCCATATTTCTTGAGAGGTACACTGAATTATGTAGTAGTGAAAAGACAAAATGCCTGCTATTTGCTTTAAAATACTTCAGCAAAGAGAAATAAATTCCTTCATAAATAAGAATTAAAGCAAAATAATACAGCGCATGAAACAACAAGGTACATTTGGGAGACATCTGTCAGGTTCCTACTATTGCCAGGCCCAGGCTCTTGTCTGTTTCATTTACATGGCATAATGCCTGGCACATCATAATCAAATATTTGTTGCATGTAGGATGCATAAATTATCTCATCAAATCCTGTAACGATATTTTGAAGCATTACCTCTATTTCACAGATGAGGTGGCTTGCCCAAGGTCACACAGCTGCAAAGTGGTAGAAACAAGATTCAAATCCAGAGCCACCTGACTTCACTTTCCTTCATAGCAAGCACCTACAGGAATTTGGCATAACTTCAGGAACTCTTCATTATCAGGTGGTACAAAAAAATCCTAGACAGCATACTGTATTTGGATCATCCTCCTTTTTCCACACTTCTCCAGGTTGCACTCCTCTCCCATCCCTAAACGCAGACATTTCTGTTAACATATGGCACACATGCCATTCCATGATTGAATTTATTGAGCTGCTACATGTAAGAGGCACTGTGTTTTCGTGTGCTTGGTGTTTCATGTCTTCATCACACGTCTCCCCAAACTATAAACGTGAGAGGTGAGGCCGGCTCTTTTATGTCTTCAAATCCTTTGTTGCCAAACACAGGATTGGAAATATACTAGGTGAGCAACAAAGACTTGAATGTCACTTCTCTATTTTTTTCACCACTTGATCTACTAGAAATGTAAGCAGAACTTGCAGAGATAACTTCAGCATATCTGTCACTCTACAAGAAACACTTGTGGTTTGGCCTAAAATAGCTTTCTGATCCTTCTATAGCCCTGCAACTTAAAAGCAAATGAAATATGTCACACAACCCAATACTAAACGCCTACATATTATTTCTTCTATTATACCTTTTAAAAAGAGAGAAGGCTCATTTGTACTTTATTTTTGCCTTAAACCAACAATTTAGGAACTGGAGGGATTGGTGAATAGGAATAGAGGAAGGAACTCAAATGCCCTACCTTGTGACAGGAATATTGGGCCCCTAGTTTGACCCTCATGACCCACAGAGCCATTAGTCAGCTCACATGATGTCCTAACAAGTTTCTGGGCCTCCTGCCATCGTTGAGATACATCCCTGGCTTCCTGCCTCAAGCTTTAGGCCAAGCTCCCATCAACACTCATCTCCCATTAATACTGAACACAGACTCTGACCTCAGATCCCCAGCCTCTTTATCTAAGACCTTAAGGATCAATTCTTCTAACTCATCCTCTTGGCATCTTATCAAATCATGAAATCTGCTTGGTCAGGATTAGAGTAAAACTATTCTATTTTTACTTTAATATAAAACAGTTAACATGAGCAATGACTAAGATGGCCGAGGCAGTTAACCAGAGAGCCTCCTGCGCTGGGCTACACATACAACCCAATCAATTTCGTTTGCTGAGAGGAAGACCCGCTCATTCGTTAGCTTCAGATGGGCACAAATCTCAACAGTGTGCTGCTTGACCTGGAATCCTTTAACTGATTTATTTTTACTCCCCTGCTGTGAAACTCACCTCATCTTTACTTTGGCCTTCGTTGTTCATGCTTTCTGAAAGCAGTGGTTCTGGAAGTACCAAGTCCTGACCAAGAGCATCAGCATCACCTGGGAACTTCTTAGACGTGCACATTGTCTATCGGGCTCCACCTCAGACCTACTGAATCAAAACCTCAGCGTGTGTTTTAGCAGTCCCTCCAGGTGATTCTGATGACGCTAAAGTGTAATAATTATGGCCCGGAAGCACTATCAATCACCACACAGTGAACTCTTGAGAAACAAAGGCATTTCTTCTTGGCACTTGCTCTCTGGGTCTTGATTTTTCTTCACTTATTTCAACAGAATGTCCTTTCCCCATTCTATTCCATCAGAGAATGCTAATTAGAAACAAAACCATTGCTTAATAGTTTTTTTTTTTAACTTTGCATTCCCAAGTTACACTGTCATTTTCTTTTTGTGTCCACGTCCTTGAAAATCTAGGGCAATAGGTCTGCTCAAAGCATAGTTGATTTTCTAACCCACAAGACTGGTTTCACTTTATTAGAACTTTCCAATTCTGAAATTAGGCTGTCTTGCTACTCATTTCTTCCCCAGGTGGGGAAGAAATGTATTTCATAACCCTCTACACTTGGAAACACTTTCACACATTGGCTCCCAGACAGGATAGGTGTCTACCTTTTATAGGTAAGAAAACTGAAGCTGAGAGAGATTAGGCCCACAACTATAAAGTGGTGAAGTTGCAAGCTCTAGTACCCCATATAGTCCTTGGCTCTTAACAGGCACTCAACATATTTAACAAGTGAATAAATTAATGAACATGTAAGCTTGATTTTTGACTTCCAGGATGCTACTCTTTCCACTAGGTCACATCGACGGTCATGTTACTCAGTTGTGGGAATAGACAAGTCTAGCTCAAAAGAGTTAATAATCTTATCTCATTTATTTTCCTAGTTCCAAAGTAGTGGTGTTGCCACCTGCCTCAGAACACAACAGTCTTCAGAAACCTTTCCAGTGAATCCTCCAAAGTTCTCACTAAGTTCCAGAATAGCTGAAAGAATACCACACATCAAGGAGAATGGCTGCAACACAGGGCCTTGTCTAAAGACCCACAGGTCTAGAACGGAGAAAGAGTTCTCAGTACTAATTCCAGATGGGTAAAAAACCTGGTAATGTCACCAGAAAATGAGAAACAAGTAGTCTGATCTCCTTCGGGGGCCCAAGTTACTCAAGTCAGACTCTGTGGAGTGGAGCTCACAAGATGGGTGGGTGCATGGCAGGAATTTTTGCAATGCCAACTTCCAGTATACACATCCAAGCATCCTCAGAAATGAGGTTAACCTGAGCCTCATTAAATGGGTTTAATTCCCCTACATCTCTGTAGCATAGAGAAAACCAGGCTGCACCCTAAAAATCAGTTGGCCTTAAACAAACCTTTTCTAGTTTTCAACAACGTCATCTAGGAAACAACTGTAGGCAGTCACAGAAAGAAAAATGGTTTTTGTATACATAGCCAAATCTCTATTAATAAACACAGCAGGGCACTTCTAAATAGCCTAGGTGCAGTAGCACATATCGTGAGCAAAAGCAAAGCAGATGCCCAAGTGAAATAGAGAACTAAGCTTGCCACAGCCTAGCATCTCAAACAAATGAGGCTATAGCATATAATTTCATTTGTCTGAATTAGCAAGGAAATTTCTAAGTCTTTAGTTCAAATCACAGTAATTAAAAAACTCTTTTGATAAGCATTTAAGTAAGAACCCCAGATATTCCTGAAAGAGCTGTATTCCAGTTCAAATAAAAGAATTTAGGAGCCTAGAGTAGTAAGGTCTATTGTACTATCTCATTTTTATTCGAGACTCAACCCAGTTTCAAACCCACTTAGTAATTTGTATCCCATGAAAGCCCTTAAGCCTCTGCTATCTGAGTAAATCTAACTCTGCCCTGCTTGTGGGGTTTAAGTACTTCCTTGATAGTCTTAGGTCAAGGCTGTAATGTTGCAGAAACAGTGTCTGAGGACAAAAGAAAAGAATTAATCTTTACATAATCCTTTGAGCAAGGTAGAATAAAAGTATCCCTCTCAAAAGAGGGAGTTTCCTCTTTTTTCTAAATGGCATTAAGGGACTAACTGCTCAGCACATTCTAAAGTAGAAAGTGTTGCCACTGTCACCATGTTGGAAGTGGAAGGGACCCAACAATTTCATCATTAAAAACTCTGATATTATTCACAACAGTAAATTATGAACAACTCACAGTCCTAGGACATGGATTGCAAAGAAATCCATCCAGAAGAAATGGCTTCCAAACTCATTTGAAATCAATTTTACTTCACAACCCACTGGTTACATACATAAACTGAAACTGGTTTCACAAAATATTACCTTTATTAACATGCCATATATTTTCCATTCTAGTAAAAAAAAAAAAAAAAAAACTGGCCTGTGATCCATTAAGTTTCCACTATCTACTAATTGGTCATGACCTTAAAAAGGCACTAATTTAGTGTTACTGCTTTAATCTCCAAAAAAAGGCAACATAGCACAGTAGCTAAGAGTACCAACTTTAGATTTACCCAGGTTCAAATCCTGACACCATCACTTACCTATGAGACCCACGTCTGAGGACATGTCATTAGCTTCTGTGCCTCTTTCCTCATTGATAAATCAGGAGAAGAACCTACTTGAAAAATTTTATGTAACTGAGTTGTATTTGTGAAGATGCTTAAAAATAGGACCTGTGAAGATGGGAAAGTCAGGCCCCCAATATACTGGCCCAAGATCACATGTAGCTACCAGTCAGTGGGAAGCTTGGACTAGAACTCTAGCGGATGGCCCTTCCACTACGAAGCTTTGAGTATATGACTGACACTGATTATACAAAAGCCTTTCGTGTGAAGTATACAAAACGAAGAACATAACTGAATCATAGATTTGACAAATAATGCCTGGTAATGAATGCTTATTTCCCTCCTCTTTGAAGATTAGAGGGCTCACACCTAAAAAAACTTACTAGACAAATACAAATTAAAGCCTTCACTTTCTAAATCTGAGTGGCAAGAAGTAATTTTCATTGAAAATTCTTTTCAATTCTGTCAGAGAATTACTGAGAATCTGGAGTTATTTGTACCTGGTTCTTTGGTCATTTCAGGCCAAATGTTAGCTACTGGCTGAGACCTTGATCTCTTTGGATCTGTTTCCATAACCATGAGTTAGGGCCAACATGTTCCTTGAACTGCTTTTGAGGTTTTTCTCAAAGGCAAAATGCACAGATTAAGGGGGAAGTCAAGAAAGAGAGGAAAAAAAACCCCACAAAAAACCCAAATCTCCATACATGATAGAAAAAAATTGATAAATAATCCTATTTATTTGCCAAAGTAAGCAAGCCGAAGCACACAGCAGGCAACAGTGGCGCAGAAATGAACTTGGCATGGCCTTTGAGTTCAAACTCTAGGTGGGTGTGCCACTTAATAGACACGTAACTTGGGACAAATAATTACAGTTTTTTTTTTTTCCTGGTCAGACGCCTTATCAGTCTAGGGGAAATTTACTTGGCAGGGCAGTTCAGAGGATTAACTATAACGTGTAACAGCACATGACTAGGCACCAGAATGAATTCAATCAATACTGGTTCCCTATAACTTAAATGAAAGGACTAGACCGTTTATGGTCTAGGCGTTATAACTTTAAACTGAAGATGAAGACATCTCTAGCTTTTCCCCTTGGGTATTTATTATTACTTATTCCTTTAAGCAGTGAACAGCAAGTCTGCCCCAAGCTGGATTTCACGATGCTCTTGCCATCTTCAGGTACTACAGGTTTCCTAAGCACTTGTTGAATGGATCTAAAAAGTCAGGGGGCAGGTGGTTTATATTGGTACTTAATTGCAATATCCTCAAAATTCAATAGTAATATACATGATAAACACACATAGTAACTCTCCTTTCACAAAGCTGATCAAATACAAATTATACAAGATGATATATGGCAGAAAAAAACATACAAAATAATTGCCTCTATTAGTTTAAAGTGATAGTCTTCCTAAACCATGAAGAATGATGAGGTTAAGTGTTTTAATATATATCAGATGACACTTACCTATAATCAATCAGAATAAAATCAGGCTTATAATTTGACAAAAAGAGTCACATGTCTCTTTTTACATCTTTAAATGGCCTATTCCTAGTGCTTTTCATTATTTTAAAAAATAGTCTCTACTGATAAATATTTAAGTTATACACGAGTGTATTCTACCAATCCTGCCAAAAAAAAAGAAAAACGTACTGTTTTTCTTGCCCAATCTAAGATCAACGAAGCATACTGAATATACTGTATGTTGGAATAGAAATCCCTAATGCTTCTATTTTGGATAGTCAGTGTTAAGAATGCCATCCTCGGGGCTGGCCTGGTGGCGCAAGCAGTTAAGTGCACGTGCTCCACTGTGGCGGCCAGGGGTTCGCCGGTTTGGATCCTGGTCGCACATTGCCACACCACTTGTCAAGCCATGCTGTGGTGGCGTCCCACGTAAAGTGGAGGAAGATGGGCATGGATGTTAGCCCAGGGCCAGTATTCCTCAGCAAAGAGAGGAGGATTGGCAGATGTTAGCTCAGGGCTGATCTTCCTCACACACACAAAAAAAGAATGCAATCCTCTTCCTAATTATTTTAAGTTATTAAAACCTAAATGACATTTTGAAGGAAAAACTGCCAAATAAGTTCTAACTAAAAAATACGTGTAACATTTAAAATTTCTCAACTATCTCAGAAAATAATTTAAAAAGTTAAACAGAAAGCTCAAACATGGCTTTAAACCCTCCTTCCACCCCAAACCTTTATTTACTTACCCCCTTTCCCCTGAGGAAAGGTGTCCTTTCTCCTACTGAGTTCTCAGCATTGTTGTATAAATATTCTCTACATCTAGTGCAAGGAGGGCCCAAAATCAGAGGGTCAAAAGGAGACACCATAGGCCGGCCCCCCTTTAAAGATGCCTCTCTCTCCTAAAGCAAGAAGATATTTAAATTTCTGACTAAATGGTGAGAATAATCTGCTCTTTAAGAAGGAAGACTAGTTTAGTAACTGACAATTACTTGACTCAGTATCTACCACTGCATTGTTAAGATGTGAAAATTTTTTCTCCTAATTCATAATGTTCTTTCCCATACTTATTGAAATTTTTATTTAAAAAGTAATCATTTAGATTTTGGGAGACCAAAGTTCTATTAATCTTATCTATTTATAAAACAAATCCTTGAGTAAAAAAAAATTTTTTTAATCTTATTTAAATGGATATTTCCCCAAGTCCCATGCAATTCTGTCTTTTATTTCCCCTCAGAAAACAAACCAAGTGCAAATAAAATCTTGTTTCATAGTCACATTTTTGGAGATAAAGGATAATCCTACACAGCTTAATTTTTCAGATTATCTTCTGACTTGAAAAAAATTCTCAAGTCAACACTTAAGACAAGTTATATATTTGTCTTGTATATACTTGTCAAGTTATAAGACAAGTATAACAGCCATTGTGATCATAAAAAATCAAAATTATCTGGAGCTAACTAATGGTACAACTGAAATGTTTAGAAAAAGATTTGAAAACTAAACAAGTAAGGTACTCTTGAACTCTGACATTCTGTTTGAATATCCAATGAAGCATAAGTCTAACACCAGCCAAAGCACTCACAATCACATAATTAACTCTTCTGGTTTTAAAATGTCCACTTTATTCCATATAACACTTAACTAGATATCATTTACATCTAAGGAAGAGATGGCTCACAAAACTGATCTATGGTAAAACACTAACTCTAAGAAATGTCGTCCAATTTTATACATTTCCAGGCATCCCTAGACAAGTGTATCACAATGCAGAAATATGGGTATCACTACTACATTTTACATAAGGTAAAAGGGAAGTATCATTAAAGTTCAGAAAGTAGTAAATTCACCTGTCTCTTAAAATATGAGTATGCAACTGTTACAAAGCCATAGTAAATGGTTTATAAAATGTACTTTTATTTTATGTTACTCTGCTGTTACATAGGGCATAACATTTTCACAAGGCTTTTCTGGGACTACAATCAATGATTAGCAACACACAATAGTGGTCCAACTCTCTAAATAACAATCACTAGACAAACTGGACACCCTCTCACATGTGCACAAATCTGCATGGAAAAGTACTAAAGTTTTAGACTTGGACTTGTGTACTTCAATTTATTTCCCCTTTCTAGTGTATTAAGAAATGACATGCACTTTAATTTGCCAAAAGCAATGCTTGTATTCTGGCAGCAACATGCTACTTCTATTACATAGTAAAGTGAATACCAGAACTACAAAGGCAGGAGGTGTAAGTGAATTTTTATTGGGAAGGGAAGTTGTCAACTTAAACAGCAGCAAATGAAGAGTGAATAGGAAACTCCCTGTTGTCACAGATACACAAGACCTCCATCAGATATGATACAGGAGGCATTTCAATTTTCGACCCCCAGCCCAGAAACGTCAAATGCTTTTCCATTCAATCTAATACTTCTGGATTCCTACCGAAAAGGAATACATTAAGAGCATGGGAAAGTTGCTTACTGAAAGGAAACCCCTGAAGAAGAGTAAGAGAGGGAATGCAGAAATTAAGAAGTTATGTAGAACACTCTTTAAATTGTAATTAACTACATTTTCATATCTTCACAGTAATACAAAACACAGTCACTTGCAGAACTGGTTCAGATTACTTAAATACCAGATATATTTTTAGTCCTCTACATAAGTGTTTGGAAGTTACTTATGTTTATATGAAATGAAGCTATTAATACTTTTCTACAGCAGTAACTGCACACCAGGAAGGCCAAGACAAACACAAATCAAGGAATGGAGTTTTCCCAAAGCTGCAGTGTGAAAAGACTATAAACAGTTGATTCCATACACATGAATGGGCTTCTTTGCTATAGGAAATCCAAATGGAATAAGGAATGGAGATGTGTAAAAAGGTTTCTTGAGGGGAAGAAGGACGATACCCTGTATGCAGTTAGTTTTCTGCCCCTTCTGCTGCATCACATTCTTCTCCTGCACTGTCTGATGTCCATAACTAGAAAAAAAAAGCATCATATTAAGTTACTATTTCTACACTTGAGAATTATATCAAGTCCTATTGTTATATCAAAATGTAATTTTGAGAGTGGTAAATTATTCAAACAATAGAGACTATGACTAAGACTGGAAGTTATATTTCTCAAAACCCCAAATACCATCAACTCCTCCCAAAGTGTATTCTGTAGACCTTTCACTATGCATATACAAAATGACACACACATATACACTATTTGAGTATGTTTAAAGCTTATTCTTTAACTTAAAAGTACTATAATTTCAGAAAAAACAAGGTAATATCCTTAGAATTTAATGTCCTCTCCATTCTCAGCAGCCCAAGGCTCTTCTTAAAAGCACTAATAAAAGATAATTTATGAGAGTAATGAGACAAAAAAATTTTTATCAGCAGAGGGAACCATGGTCATAGTAACGGTGTCCAAGTATCTGAAGGGCTATCATGTAGAAAAAGAAGCAGGCTTACTTTGTGTTGCTACAGAGTTAAATGGAGGAGTGGGTGATGTCAGTTATAGGGAAGCAGCATGTGTGTATGAAGGTATATAGAGAGGGTTCTTGAATTAAATAGGATGTTAAATAAAACTGATCTCCAAGCATCTCTCTAATTTTAGGATGGAATGATGAAGTGAAGAAGGAAATAGTCAATATATATTGACTATAATCAATAGCTCACAAAATGGACTTCTATTAGACCAACACCAAGACGCTACTTGCAATTTTAGAAAAGCTAGAATCTTATATAATATAGCTCCATGGTATAGCTGGGAAGAGGTATAATTGCTCAGTTTGCTTTTCTTCTATAGAAGCTATTTATGCTGATCATTCTTCTATTGTTACCACACAACTGCAAGGATTTCTAATGGCTGGGAATGAAGTGTCTTCATAATTTCCCTGTTCAGCAAAGTTGAACAGATATGGCGCTGATATACATATAAAAAAATCCTATTTAGCAAAAGATAAAGCATCAAACTAGGGGGCCGGGAAAACGACACTTATATTAAAAGGTGTATTCTCTTCTCCCACATTTTGTCGAAGGTTTTGACATATCCAATTTACTTGAACCTATAAAAGAATCTCAATAAAGCTCAACCTGTATTTTTTCTCCATTACATTTCCCCTCAACATCTGCCTATCCAAGAAGTAGGGAGAAAAAAAAAAGAAAAAACATATTTAAAAAGACAAACAAGCAAAACAAAGGTTTTGGCCTAGAGGCAGAGGGGGACTAAACTGAGGTGCAAGTTTTCTCCCTATCAAATGCCTGTAGAATATCATGTACAGTTCACAAAGTAAAATTTTATTGGCATAGGGCACTTCACATGATTTTAGGAAAGTTTAGATACCTACATAGTCCCTAACTTGCTATAGCTGATTTGCCCAAAGGAAGAAAATACTGAAACCACATAAATTGCATTAACATAATTTATCAACATCTTCATCCCAATGAATTAGTCAATGATGTTACTATTAAGAGTTCCTACGATCTTAGTACTTTCTCAGGAAGGTCTGAAAAAAAATGCCTATTCAACTTGAACACCTGCCTACAAAGGAACAGTTGTCCTATACAAAATACTAACGAGCACTTAATACTTTTATTTATGTGTCTATATATTCATTTTCTAAGAGAAAGTGTAGCTCTTATATAACTGCCCCAAAAGATACGGAGCCCAAAATAAAATATAAGTACTGCTGTTCCTGAAAAGGAAGTAAAAGAACGAACAACTCACTGTTAGGTTGTCTCTAAGCAACTGCATGATGAGCGTGCTGTCTTTGTATGAATCTTCATTCAGTGTATCAAGTTCTGCAATGGCCTCATCAAAAGCCTAATAAATAATAATATCCATGGTAAACAATATTTGCATTGACATAAAACTGGTTAGTTTACAATTACAAACCATGGGTGAACATCCACTTTATGTTCTACCATCAATTAAAAACAAAACTCAATGGAATCATTTCCTCAGATTCTCAGTTTAAGAGCTTATGATTATGATCCGAAACTTATAAACTTATATGCACTTAATCAGTAAACAAGCATTTCTTAGTTCTTTCACAAGACACACAGCACAGAAGCTATACCTAATACACTTCTTGCAGGCAAGAACCAGTATTTATTTGCAAAAACCTCTCTGTACTCTCCCTTTTTAAAACACTTTGAGGAATGCAGCTACTCTAGCAACCAAACCCAGCAGGCATTAGTGTCCAATCCTCCACATTTCTATCTAACTTTTTTATTACTCTGACCATTATGCTCTTTAGACAGATATTACTGTTATAACCATAGTTGGGAGAGAGGAAGGTGTTGAGGGGTAATGGTAGGTTGTCATAACGATAAGAAAAAGGAGGAAATATCCAAATAAATATAGTAGAAATCATTCCTGGATATCCAAGTAAAATACCTAGAAATTAACATACTTGTTATCTCAAAAAACCTTAGCTAAAGAAGGTGTTTCTGGACACACATCTTACCGTTTTAGCCAGCGTGCAGGCAAGCTCTGGGTTATTAAGGATCTCATAGTAAAATACAGAAAAGTTAAGAGCCAGCCCCAGGCGGATTGGGTGTGTGGGTTGCATCTCTTTCTTGCTTATATCAAAAGCCTCTTGGTAAGCTCCTTGGGAATTATCTATTGTTTCTGTGAAGGGAAAAAATGAAATAAAAAAGCATGGTACTGAAAATATCCATCAAGTATACAGCACATTAACACCTTTAACATATGATACTAGCTCTTGGTAGAACAGAGTTTTCTCTGTAGCCTTCTTTTAAAACCACGGTAGCAAACCAAAAACATTTTCTTGTACTGGGTATTTAAAAACTAGTTTACAACGTTGTTTGCTTATAATCAGCTTAATAAAAAAATCATGAGATGGTATATAAGACTTTCCCACCTCTGGGGCTAAAGCAATTTTCTTCTTTCACGTCCTTTAATTTTATTACTTGGAAACGCAGCAATTAAACATAATTTGGCTGATGGGGCCGGCCCCGTGGCACAGCGGTTAAGTGCGCGCGCTCCGCTGCTGGCATCCCGGGTTCGGATCCCGGGTACACACTGATGCACTGCTTGTCAGGCCATGCTGTGGCAGCATCCCATACAAAGTAGAGGAAGATGGGCACGCATGTTAGTCCAGGGCCAGTCTTCCTCAGCAAAAAGGAGGAGGACTGTCATGGATGTTAGCTCAGGGCTGATCTTCCTCACACACAAAAAATAAATAATTTGGCTGATATTTGTCAATAATATCTTAATAAAGCTGGAAAAAAAAATTGGCTGTAATACCCATTCCCAAAATAATGAAAACACTTTACAAAGATCATCACCACCAAAACCTCTGTTTTTGTGATGTATTTGTAGAAACAATACTGATCCTTGGTATTAAGACATATTTGTGAAAGGCAATCTAAAAGTGTCATATATAGAACAAAATCTGCTCTGCCCAGAGTTTGATTATTGGCCTGATAAAAGTGTCATCTTCCTGAAAAAAACGTTCAGGAAGTATTGCCAACACTAATCTGATTATATCCATGCTCTGACGTTTTCTAAGTGAGGCCACTGGCCCATTCATTACAGCCATAGAAATACTGACAACAGAAACTAAGTTATCCCTTTACGGCCTGAATGTGTGCATTTTCCTTCCTCTGAAATGGCACACTTATTGATCTAAACATGGCTGGTTTAGCCCTCACATACTAAGGAGCTCTGGCTGTCTGGCACATATGGAAGCACTTCAATGAGTAGTAGTAAAGTGTCTCAGCTCCTAGGCTGTAAATACAGACTATCTACAAATCCCAGACTCCTAGAGTATTCTATGCATAGGACTAGAAAATGCCAATGAGCCAAAAAGGTTAATCAGATTAATGGTGGAGCTATGTCCCAATCTCCCAAAGACATCCCTTTGACTTGATGACGTTTAAATGTTCAGTTCTATGCAAATATCTGTCCTGTTCAATTTTGCTTATTTGTATGGCAACAGAAATTATACATCAATAACATAGTAAGTTTAGTATACAGATTTTGTTCCAGAAGGGCACAAGAGTCTTCTCTTTTTTTTTTTTGAGGAAGATCAGCCCTGAGCCAACATCCATGCCTGTCCTCCTCTTTTTGCTGAGGAAGACTGGCCCTGAGCTAACATCCGTGCCCATCTTCCTCCACTTTATGTGGGACGCCACCACAGCATGGCCTGACAAGCGGTGCGTTGGTGCGCGCCCGGGATCTGAACCCAAGCCGACAGCAGCAGAGTGTGCGCACTTAACCGCTATGCCACGGGGCGGGCCCCAACAGTCTTCTCTTTATATCTTCAATTACACTGATATTTGGAATGGTAAAACTGTCTCACTTTCAGTTAATAACTCTGTGGGGGTAGGAGATCATGGTAACTATTTGTGGGAGTACACTCTTTTTGGATGGGGCAAAATTAAAAACAAAATAATAAACTTATTGGAAAAAAATAAGGAGTTAAGTGATACCTCTACCTAGGACTTGCTTGATAAATTTGGTAGCAGGCACATACACAGAATTGGATAGGACCTATATTATACTCAGCTACCAATGCTCCAGAAGATAACTCACTGTTAATATATTTACTTTTTGGTTTTTTAACAATCAAGTTTCAGCAATTTAGCTACTCTTTTCCCATAGCTATGTTTTCTATGACAAATTATATACTCTCATCTCACTTCTCCTCCTCAGAAATTTGGTTATATATAATTAGTAGTTAACGTTATGATCCTTCAAAATAGGTAGTAGTTAAATTAATATGTCAAATAGAAAAAGTACAACATCCTGTTTCTATATTCTATATGTAATTTCCAGTTATCTTAAGTTTCAAGGTATAATGACACTAAAGGCCATGGGACACAACAGAATCACTCAAAAAATATGTAAAGAACTCTGGGGCTAAAAATATGGTGAACCAAATTCTAAAGCATAAAAGATGAAGCCTGTTTTTTAATATCATCTTATCAGAATATAATCAGAGAATTTATGAGTTTAAATTTTTTAAAGGGTACATAACATAAATTCATGACTGTATTTTCATTTTAGAGAACATAAGGTAACACTATTAATTTTCTTTATACATAGATTCCAAGATGTTTTGTAAAGTTACAAAGGGCCTGAAGACTACACAGACTATTGTCATAGTGTCCCATTTATCCTCCCTTCCTTTTTTATCTTCTAAATTTAACTCATAAACCAAATATACTTACGTTTTCGATCATCACCACACGCAACTTCAGCAAGGTACCGGAAGTAATCTCCCTTCATTTTCAGATAGAAGACCTTACTCTCTGGATTAGTTGCATTGGCTATTAAATATTTATCCAACAATTCCTGAAAGAAATAAGATAAAACAGTAGGCACTAATAAAAAGCTATTTCTTTACAGACAAGAATTCACAATAACATGCATTTGAATCATTAACTACCACAGTAACTCTACACCATACCACCCTGGACTTGAAGCACAGGGTTCAGGTGATTGCCATTAGTTGAATGCTTTGGCTCATAGCAAGTTATAATTTCTAATGATAAAGCCAGATTACACCAAACACTAATCAGAAGCAGCCTGTCTGTGCACTCATCCATTCACTCAGCAAGCATTTCCTGATACTTGCTAGATGCCAGGCACCCTATTTGACCACAGGGGATATAAGACAACACAAGATAAGATCCTTGCCCTCAAAGAGCTCACAGTCTAATAAGAAAGGGGTAAGTACACCATTAATTGTACACTAGGCATTAAGAGATCGTGAATAAGGGGCTACGGAAGCATAGAGAGGGAGTATCTGGCTCTGCTGGAGATGGCCACTAGTTAGAGAGGCTTCCCTGGGGAAGGGATATTTGACTTGTCAAGAAGGAACAATAGACATGCAGCAGTTAGAAAATGAGGATGTGCAATCACTTAGGGAGAGGAAACAAAATGTTTAAGATATCAAGAAGAGAATAATTACAGAACAAGTAAGTCATTATGGCCCAGAGCAAGGCTAACTCGGCATCCTCTGCAGATTAATGCCCTTCCAAAACAAGGTTAAGTCCAGGGATGGAGAGTAAGAGGTCTAGAAACTCATATAGCAATTTGACAGTCAGGTCTACTGTATACTACCATTTTAAAAAACTGGGTTAGTATTTAAGTATGTCTTTTATCCCCCATTTCATACAAAGAAATGGGCACTTGATCCAGTGAGCTGGTGCTTCTCAAACTGAGATATTTATACAAGGTGTGCTGACAGTATAAAAAGTCACAAAAGACAAATATGGTATCTTCTTGGACTATCAATTTTACTCAATGCTAAGTAATTTAAAAATCTTTTTGAATTAAAAAATATTACAGAGTAGAAAAAAATTCTCATAAAATTTTAAGATACTAATACCTACATCTCTCATAGGCTTGATTTGGGAGTAAAAACAAATAGATGTAAAAGCATAGGACAGTGTCATATATTAAGTGCTGAGTAAATGTTAGAGATAATCAGCCAGCCAGGTGTTCCCACTCCTCCACCTAGGTGCAAAGTTTGAGAATGACTGATACAAGCAAAGTGAAACTAGTGAAAAAATGATTATGCTTACATTTTGGAAAAATAGCCACAGATATTACCAGTTAATGTTATATAAAAATACAAACTATGACATAAAATTGGTAAGTTTGGAGAATAACCCAGTAAAACTGTTTTAAATTCACATAAATATACTACTGAAGAAATAAAAGAAGGTTTATGGATAAGAAAAAGCTTAGAAAATGCAGTTCTAACTCAAGAACTTTCTTGTTATTTATCTGATTTAAAATGGCCCAAACAAAATGCAATGATTACATCCATAAATTATTTTAAAGGAAATAAACAGAAAACCATTTAAAATATTTTAAATCCTTAAATTTAATTTTCACAAAATGTTTAGGTTAAAAAAAAATTTTTAAGGGTCTGAAGCGCAGGGCAAGTTAAACTTAATATTACAGTAAAATGACATAACTAAGCCCCAGAAGTTTACACATTATAAAAGCGGCAAGTATCAAAATTGAGGCTTAAATTTGGAAAGTTGCTGGGCCAGAAATGCAGGAATAGGTGTCATTAAGGGCGACACCCAAATGCTAAAAGTAAGTGTAAAAACAAATGCTGCTTCCTCATCACCATGCTCTTAAGTGGAAAAATAATCGAAGGATCAGATTGTAATAATTTCTTCTGTTTAACATCACCAATACAATTTTAAGTTATTAAAACAAATCTGAGAAACTCTTTCCCAGAATCTTAGACAATCGTACTACTTTAATTTTTTTTCCTCTAATACCATTTTTATATATCATGGATGACTTTCAATTTAAAAACTATTTTTCTAGGGAACACCTGAATTTAAGGTTTTTGTGGGGGGCAGGGGGCAACAGTGAGACGGCCACAAAAAAGTTCACTTGCTTCTGAATCTCAAGCTGACTCACAGTCATTGCTATCTATTTTTTAAAAAATTAAGAGTGGATTCTGAGAAGTGGGATCAAACAATGCAAACACAGTATTTACACTACAGGAACCATCACCTCTGCTTGTACCATACTAAGGAACTATAATAGAATGTCAAATAAAGTGCCTCTGACTTTTCTTGTTCTCCCAGTGAGTCAGTCAATTAAGATGAGATCCCACAGAAGATCTCCAAAAAGGTGCCAGCTCTGTTAAAGACATTATTTACAGTCTCAAAAAAAAAAAAAAATAGTCGGTACCTTTAAAACCTAGCACTTTGTGATTAAATGTGGTAGAAGTGTGGCAGCAGAGGCTGAGAAAAGTGACTAGAATGAGGTCGTAGGGTGAGGTAAGAAATGTGATTCTAGCACTAATCCCTCCTTAGTCACTGGAGCCAGATGTGGGCGTGCTCACGAGGACTGTCCTACTACTCACTGGCACACTGGCCTTCCAAGGATTCCGAAAGTTGCTAACCAGATACTGCATTAGTAACTACACAGCCACTTATGAGCTAACTGTAAACTTTTCTTTTCCAAAATTATTAACTTTGATTACTAGTTTGCATATAGCCATTACGTACGATTTACAGTGTTGGCTTTAATAAAGTGACTTGTGCATTACTTCCATCCTGGAGTTTCAGCCAGGTATCATGGTTCTTTGTCAGATGCCACTAGCTCTCTGTGAAGGAAACAACAGGTACAGAATAATTCTGTCTTTCCATACGCTATCAGTAGTAGAGATGTATATTTTAGCCCAATTAAAAGACAATGGATTTAAAGTATATAGCCTAGGTGCACAATGTTTTTGTAAAAAAATTTTAAATTATATATACAAAAAAATCAATACAGATCAGAAACAAAAAACCAAAATGACAAGTGGCTCCCTTAATAAGAAAATCTTTCCAAATAAAGTCACTGGAGAGAGGAAGGGAATCAATTTTAACATTTATACAGAGTTAAAAGCTCCCCCGCTAATTTCTCCTGTATGTTATTCTTGTCAATTAAGCAGGAGATCCCTTTTTTAACTCTTTAACCAGCAAGTCTTATGATCCTGAGAGGCTTGGAGAGTTAAGATTGGGGCTCCCTCCAGCACTGACCGTGTTACTTGGCTGAGGGGTAGAATCCAAGTAGGTGCATTCCTTTTTGAGAATCTGAGAGATCTGTAAAGAAGTCAGTGTACTTACTACCCAAAATTATAAGATGGACTAGTAATTGAGGACATTCTAGACCACAGAAACTCAAATATGAGCAAAACCAGAGGAAAGAATAAAGTTATTATACAGGTCACATTAGGAGATGCTACAGGACCTTAGAATAAGCTTAATCTCAGAAAAATAGGATGGGAATAACAAAGAGGATTATATCACAAAAGCTGTATAGAACTATATAAGAAATGAAATTGTCAAGAAATAATATTGATGCAAATTTAGTATAGTTAACTATTTTTCTTCAACCCCATGTCTTAGAGAAAAGCTAGGAAGAATAACAAAACCCCAATGCTAATTCTATCTCTAGGAGTGAATTATTTTTGCTTATAATAATTCTACTATCACTTCAACAGCTTTTCTAAAACAATTCATTTGGCTTCAGTGGTAATATTTCATGGCATGCAACAAACTAAAATAATATTTTTGTCTTAATTTATTTAAAAGTGATTTCTGTTTTACAGACAAAATGAGCTGTTGTTATCCTTCATTATATAGCTTATTCTTTATATACAAAACTGATTTATTTAAGAGAGTAGGTAACTGATGAAGAACCTTAAAATATAAGGAAAATAATCAACAAGAAATAAAAAATGTTCTAAGGATTTTCAATTTCCTCTCTACCAGCTTATTGAAACTCATTAATAAAACATTAACATGTTCAATCTCTAACTTTAGGGTACATATATCAGTCACTATCCATTTATTTTTATCAGTTTAATCAGCACATATTACCCAAAAAGATTACACTATATTCATTCCTCAACAAATATTCAAGTGTTCAATATGTGCCAAGCCCCATTCTAAGGACTTTATATGTATTATTTACACACAAAAAATCCATTATGAGGGGCTGGCCTGGTGGCGCAGCGGTTCAGTGCGTGCGCTCCGCTTCAGTGGCCTGGGATTCCCAGGTTCGGATCCCGGGCGCACACCGACGCACCGCTTGTCAAGCCATGCTGTGGTGGTGTCCCATGTAAGGTAGAGGAAGATGGGCATGGATGTTAGCCCAGGGCCAATCTTCCTCAGCAAAAAAAAAAAAAAAAAGGAGGATTGGCATCGGATGTTAGCTCAGGGCTGATCTTCCTCACACATACACAAAAAACCCATTCTGACAATTTTACAAATGAATAAAATCACACTGGAGTCAAAAACTTGCCCAAAGTCATACAGTTAATTAAACGGAGCCAGAATCTTAAACTAGAGTTAGCATTTCTAAGTACTACCCTATGGAAAAAAAAGGTTAATACATATCCTAAAACGGAGCACACCTAAGAGAGAGAAGGCTTTGGCCTTAAGTTAGCCATTTACTTTAATTAGTAAAAAAAAAAAAAAAACAAAACAAAAGAATTAATATTATACAGGGCAATATTATTGTTTAACAACTGGAACATTTATCTAACAGTAAGAGCTAACATCCCAACTTCAAGTATTATATATAGTACAAAGAACCACTGACATAATATGTAAGAAGAATAAAGCCTCCAGAAAATACCCATCTCTTAATTAGGCTGGTTACCCCAAGAGATTGAAATCAAAGTAAAATTCAAGACTCAAGAAGAAAGTCCTAATTCATGTGAGCTGACGGGTGGGCTGAGAGGACTTTTCAGAGGCTGTATATGATAGGTTGGAATTATAGAACAGGTCCAAGACAGAGGAAGATCAGGGACGAAGTAACTTTGGGTTATTTCAGAATGTATGACTTTAGATTATTATTTATGAAACTGACTTTTGTGATTAGCTATTGATCTTGTTTGTGGCGAGTCACAGCTTCTCAAATCTGTTTCCGTAGCTATATAATGAGAGTATTATGATCCAAAGGACTTTTATTCTCAGAAATTACCATTCTATTATGAGTATACCAACTGAGGTTAAATCTCATAAAGGATTGGTTGCCTTAATCAAGGAGGCAATCAACGAATCACCTATGATGTGATCCAAGTTGATCATATATCAGACATCATCAATTCATCTATGGAAATATTTTCTACCATTAATAAAATGAATACGTTGCATAGTTAATTGTCCTTGCATTATTTTAAAATATTACTGATTTAGAATGTTAAGGCAGAATCCAAGAACGGTGATTCCTGAACCCCTACTCTGGTGCCCAATTTAAAAAATGAACTAAGGAATAAAATAAAAATTTTCACCGAGATGGTGGCCAATGACCAATGTGACTGATCCCAGAGGCTGTGTGATTCAGCTAACATCACATGACAGATGAAATCAGAGCTCAAACTCAAGTCTCAAAGCCTATTCAGATCTTACTTCCTTTTTTATCCTCAAGGCTAAAACTTCGTACTTAAGCCTATACCAAATTCCAAACCTCTATAAATAAATAAAAAAATGTTTAATAATGAAGTGTACCAGAGGAGTAGAGTGACTATATGTCCTGTTTTACGCAGGACAGTTCCCAGTTTAAGCCCGCAGTCCCAGTATAATTACTAATGCTATCTCCTTCATTCTTAGAAGTATCCCACTTTGGAAGATATATAATCATCCTGCTGGTAAGGTACTAATCATAATTCAGAGTATTATTTCAATATTTAAAAGGTAAGGAATTAAACTTCTTGCCATACCATTTAATGTTCATATGAAAGGTACTAGAACTTTTAGGCACGCTCTGAGAACTAAAGGTGATGCCGTATATTCCTAAGAGCAGTTCTTTCTTTGAAACTTTTTTTTTTTAAGAAAAAGTCACCTATGTGTCAAAAGAACAGATATTAATTCAGACAACCAGTTGTAAATATTAACTTCATTAATGCCAAAAGAAAGAAATCAAAGCAACTTTAGCAACCATGCTGAACTTTTACTTTTTAAATACCTTTGCTGCCCCTCCTCTCCTCAATTGTCCTTTAAGATAATTACCTCCTTTACAACTAATATTTTACGCCTCCTTAACTATCCTAAAATGAAATTAGTAGGTAATAATACATCTATACACAATTTTAAAATATAATGTCCTAATTAAGATATAAGGGAGAAATAAAATTTGTAGTATAATAGTATGTATTTTAATATGTACATGTTCACATGTCTAAAGTGTAAAACATAATGTAGTCAGATGTTCGCCTCTAAGAATCACAATGAATGCAAGAACCTTCGAATACAGACTTGCACAGTCTGTTCCAAGATCATGAACAGCCTGACCAGTCAAGCTACCACAAAACAAAGTACATAGTAACTGTGTTCCTGGTTAATTTTGTGTGCATTAAAACCATGAAAAAATAAAACTTTGTGTTTAAATGTAAAATAAAATTAGGTTTGGGCCTCAGATAATTGCAAATAATTTTCTACCTAAATAAATGAGCAGCTGGACAATTCCTTATACAGGACTGTAGGTCCACACATTGAGGGATGTCTAGCATCACTGATCTGCACCCACTCCAGTCAGCATTGCCCTCTCCACGCCTGTTCAGAAACACTGGGTGGGTTAAAAACATATACCAAAGTCTTATGGGAGTGCAAACGAAATAATTTTGTTAAGGAATTGGAAGAGTTTTTCTTAAGAAGGTATCAAGTGAGCTGTGCCCTAAAGGGTAAATAGGATTTCACAAATAGGCAGAAAACAGGAGGGAAGAAAACATTCCAAGGCAGAGAGCCAATGGCACAGGAAAAGGCACAATTGCACAAATAGGTGGAAAGTCACTGAAGATGATAGTTTTTTTAAAAGGAAAAGAAAGAAATGCAAAAAATTTTTCCAATCACCAAGAGTACGTTTTAGAAAGGCACCAAATTTCACAATATTCATCATGAATTACATTTGAACACCTCAGTGGAATGAGTCCTAGGCCAATAATGTGGTTCTAGAGTCTCTGTCTAGAGCAAGTTCCTTAATTTCCTCTTCTATAAAATAATCAAAATACTCTCCAGTTTTAATAACCTATGCTAATTCTAAGGTACTAAATCAAGAGGGCAACCTGTGAAGCAGATCAACTTCTAGATAAAAATGTTTCCTTAATATTTTTCATTCACAAAATTCTGTATATGGCATGTTAAGCATTTAGCACAGTGCCTATTGCATAGTAAAACATTATTTGTCAAATGAACATCAGCCATGGCATAGCAACATGCCAAAATGGACACAACAGCAATAGAATTTCACTTATCTGACTACCTTAAAATGTTACAGTGCTTTTCTTGAATTATTTTTATAATTCTTTTATTTTTTATCAAAGTAATAACATGCAATAGTTAACTATCACTCTAAAATTTCTAAAGAAAAATAATCATTTCCCCATTTTGTTCTCTATTTCACTCCTTCAAGCAAAAATTTTTTTTTGAAAAATCATTACCTCATACTGATAGCTCCAATTCAAATTCAACAGCACAGGATTCTTCCTCCCTTACTTGTATGTTCTCTTCACATACAAGACGACTCTGGTTTCCATTAAAATACTAGGTAATACATGTACATCACATAAAATTCAAAATTTGTGAAGAAGTTTCTCTCCCTTTCCTGGGTGCTGAGACATCCATTCTTCCCCTCCCCCAAGGCAATCATCATTACTAGTTTCTTGTACATTCTTCCAGATATTTACTACATGTTTTGTTCTACACCTTGCCTTTTCCATGTAACAATCCCTCCGAGATCATTCTATATCCATATATGTATAACTAACTGCCTCATTCTATATGTAACACTGCACAATATTCCACTGTATAGGAATACTACAATTATTTAATGTCTCTTCTGATGAACATTTAAGTTGCTTCAAATCTTTTGATATTTCCAATAATATACCAAATGTACACTTGATCCTTAGGATAAATCGTTAAACTGTCCTCCGTGGGGCCGGCCCCGTGGCTTAGCAGTTAAGTGCACGCGCTCCACTGCTGGCGGCCCGGGTTTGGATCTCAGACGCACACCAACGCACCGCTTCTCTGGCCATGCTCAGGCCGTGCCCCACATACAGCAACTAGAAGGATGTGCAGCTATGACATACAACTATCTACCAGGCCTTTGGGGGGAAAAAATAAAATAAAATGCTGTATATAAAACTACTTGAATAAACTGACTCATATTTAAATAATAATAATAAAAAAAAAACTGTCTTCCCTAGAGGCAATTTCAATTTACATTCTCATTAGCAATGTATGACTGTTCCTATTTCTCAACATCCTTCTGAACCCAGGGTATTATCAAATATTTTTTAAAAAACTCTTCCAATAAAATAAGTGAAAAATATCTCACTATAATTTTATTTGCAATTTTCTAATTTGCATATTATAAATGAAGTTGAACACTTATATGTCCTTTTCTATTAAGTGTTTATATCCTTTGCTATTTTCCTAATGAGTTTTTTCCTACTGATTTGTAGAAACTCTTTATATGTTAATGATATTAGTTCATTTTCCAGATGTATCTCATATGAACTTCATGTATTTAAAGATTGTCTGGCAATAAAATTGTAATTACTAATATTTCTCTAGTATGTTAAATCAGATGTAAGATTACCAACACTTCTGACCAACATGAGAAGCACAAATTCGATTTTAGCACAAATGAAATACGTGAACAGAAGACTTGTAATTGAAATACATGCCTGAATGTGTGTTTAGTGTATTACCTGACCATATGAAATGGTAACACATTTTAAATGTTACCTGAATAGCAGTTTCTCAGATTAAAATACACATGCGTGAGCAAATACACATCCATGCAAAATAGACATGCGTGAGCAAATACACATCCACGCAAATACACACACGCACACACCTGTGCACATACACACACACGCACACACCTCACTCACTTAGTATGAAGTACTTAAGAAATTTATGACTCATCATCTTAAAATAGATGGGTAGAAACATGACTATCTGGTTCTGGCAATACAGTAAGACTGAGCAGACTTTCCTCTCTTCTAAAAATAATTAAAATGCTAAATAGAATTAGATAAAATAGAAGGAAAAATACAGCAGAGCTCCAAAGGAAGGAAGGGAGATATCCAGGTGCTAGATATACACAGGAAGATGAAACAAAGAGCAAAAAGTGAAAGTTTACAATACAATGACAGTGGTGTTCAGGGGGCAAGGGCCCTAGAAAAACTTTGTCTACCATCACTGAGAAGTAGCAAGAAAGCTATTTCCTGGGCTTTGGCGGTGGGAGGGGGGGGGGGACGGGATGGCGACGGCGTGGGGATGGGGGGGGGGTGTAGTCTCCCATGAAAAACTAAAACCCAAACCCGTGTTCTGTGCAGGTGCTATTCAAATTTTTATTTCATAAATGATGTGTGAATCCAAAAGCTAAAAATGTGCATAAAAATGTGCCAAAACTTAGTTTGCCCAGCAGAAACAAATCATCAAAACCACTGTGTAAAGACACTTCTACAATCCAAGGCACACACAAATCCCCTAGAAAAAGCTACATTTTTGTTAAAACTAACAAAACTAACTCAAGGGACAGATCCGTTATAATGAGGGATCAGTAGAACAGGATGGTTAGTATCCAAGAATTTAAAAAATAAAACTGTGCTATAAAACATAAAATAAGTATGTTGAAAACGATTACAGAGTCTTTTAAAGATATATATTTTAATACTTATGGATTAAATAGATGATGCCCAGGACTGGCTTCAAATAAATGGGTGTACGTGTGGTAGGGATATAAACAAAACAGAATTCATAATTGCTGAAGCTGGGTAAGGGGTACACGAGGGATTTTACTATAACATTCTCTTTATTTCTGTGTAAGTTTGAAATTTTTCTTGATTAAAATAACCAAAGAGATTAAAAAAAAAAAAAGCAAGGGACAGAAGCTAGGAGACAAGAACAGGATACAATGCATTAAGAAAATGAAGCTTGGAGGTGGAGGGAGAGGGTAAAGGGCTTTTAAAATTAAAAAAAACAGAGAAAATTAGTAAAATGGAAGGCAGATTTGAAGAAACTGCTCAGAACACAGAACAAAGAACTAACAAGATGAAAAAATTGTGGATAAATCAAAAGATGCAAATAGAGATGTCTAAGATATGATGTGTAAGATAATATGCAATAGGAATTCCAGAGGAAGAGAATAAAAAGAATGAGGCAGAGATGTTATAAGAGATAATAGCTGAGACTCTCCCAGTAATAGTGTAAAGATAATAATCTTCAGAGTGGAAAGGCACACTAAATCTCAAACAAGATAAAATAAAAATAAATTCATACCTAGACCATCATGGCAAAACTGCAGAATGCCAAAGACAAGAAAATTCTTAAAAGCAACCCGAGAAATAACACGTTACCTATAAAGGAAGAAACAACAATATGACTGACAGTTGATTTTTCATCAGCAAACAATCAAGTATCTTCAAAGTGCCGGAAAAACAACTGTCAGCTAGAATTCCATAACCAATTAAAAGTACCATATAAAAGCAGGTGGAAAATAAAGACATTTCCAAAGACAGAAGTTCCTACTCAGACCTTTACTGAAAGAACCTTTTTAGAGTGGGAAGGAAGAAGTAATGGAATAAAAGAGAAGTCATTAATTAGAATAATTACAGCAACTAAAATATCGAGTAACTGAAAAATTTTGTGAAGTTTTCACTCTCCGAAAACTATAACAATGCAGAATTATTACAAGACACAGAGTAACAATACATGTTTGCAGAGGATAGTATTTCAGATTATTTAGTACAAAAGTTCTTTCATATTAAGTATGTGCAAAGGATTGAGTTGGCTATTAAAGCACATGTGTTTCCCAACCTCTTTTAGAAGCCTGTCGAAATTAAGGATAGTTACATGTTTTTTTCTTTAATCCAACAGATGTCTGCCTTTAAGACTACACTTTCTAAAATCTGACAACTAACTACGATAATCTGTTATCAGGAGGAAGTGTTTCACTAAAATAATCAAGGATCTCAAATATTTCAATAGCCCACTATCCATTTTAAGGTAACTGACAAGACGTGGGTTCATTTGAGATATATAATGGCACGACTTTAACCAATAACTACATGCTAATAACTCACAAATCTGCCCCTTACCAGTTGGGCAATTAACTTTTACAGCTCTGTACCTTAGTTTCATCTGTAAAATAGAGTTAATGGCAATCCCTACTTCACGAGGTTGTTGTGAAGATTGAGTTAATGAAGACTGCTTAGAATACTGCTTGGTCCATAAACCTCAATCACCCGCACCTCCACACAAATCTTTCTCTTAAGTGTCAGATCAAGTGCTCCTATATGTATGTGTATCTGTATACATGTATAGCTGTATATGTGTGTGTGTACACGTGTATATATAGACATCCGGATGGGCCAGTGTGACTTTAAACTTTACTCATTTAAAAAATATTAAATTTGCCTTCCTAACACAATCTACTGCTGATTCTCCTCCCCTACTCAATTTTCTGGCTTAAGAAAAGCACTCAGTTGTCCTAGTTAGAAACCTGGGCATCATCCTAATGCTTCTTTGGCCTTACTCCCCTGGCCTCCCACATTTAGTTCCCCAAACCCCTGGATGTAATTTTCCCCAAGTCAAGACTTTGTTTGAAAACCTCAGACAAATAAGCACAGTATACTTTGGGAATATACATCTCCCTGCTCTTAACTATAAACCACTGAGGGAAAAGACTTTATCTTGTCTAAATTTGATATACATATATATATATTTGTATAGCAAATTAACAAGAATGCAAAACTTGACTACAATCTGAGAGCATATAAAATAAATATACCTTAAAAATAAGGATGAGTCAATCAGAAAAAACAGAGAGAGGCATGGAAACAGAAAAGCAACAGACATTGAAGGAAAAGGATCTAATATATAGTCTAAGAGAGTGTGAATCATAGTCAAGCAACCCACTGACAAATCCCTACCGTGACAAAGCCCTACTATGGAGATGATGGCCATTAAGCATTTGAGCAGCCATGCAATTTCTCGTCATGATGCTGCATTTACTAAGCAACTTCCTGATTATGCCTTGATTCCTACGTGAGTCTATTTGCCTCCTGAATAAGAACATACTGGTCATGCCAACACAAGTATTTCAATCTTTGTGCTAGTTATTCCTCACTGTAAATGAATAAACTAATGTTCCTGGTTTTATACACCAGTCACATGAGCTTGATTATGGTGGATCTATCCCTGAAAGATGGCTCCACCCTGGTGTGTGTGAGTCCACGAGGCCAAAGGCCATACTATAAACTGCAGTAAACTCACAGGTAATGCAACCCTTCCCACCACCGCACCCACACTGCCAACAACTCTGTAGTGTTACATGGCTGAGTATCCTTATACATTCTGAAATACGACTATCTACTAGAACTTAATATGCCCCAAACAAAAATAAATTTATTTCCAAACCTGTTTCTATACTTATATTCCTTACTTCTACCAATTCTTCCACCATCCTCCCACCTCCTAGCCACCCAGGCCCATCAGCACTACCTTTGACTTTTCACTCCATTTCCCATCCTACCACCAGCTGTCAAGCCCTACTGATTTCACCTCTGTAACAGAATTTTGAGATACCTTCTCAGGCTCATTCTTATTTCTATTACCCAAGTTAATCATATCATTTCACCTCAACTAATCCAATAACCTAACTGATCTACCAGGTTTTAGGGTTCTTCTTTCTCTAATCCATTTTATATCCTGCTCCCAGATTAACCTTAAAGTCCATTCTGGGCATGTTAATCCCCTGCTCAAAAATCCCAATGGCCTGTTAAAGAATAAACTTAAAGCCTAGCACTCACGGTCCTCCAGGATCAGACTTTAACCTAGAGAGGTAGTGAAGAAGATACTGATCCCCTAGCCATAAGAGCAGCAGGGTGAAGCTGGGGGAGCAATCCATTTTCTCCAGTATGCCATACAAATACAGTTATTCTGTGTGTGCCATTAACACAAACAGAGTTGGGAAGCCCTGTCCTAACTGACTGACATCCAACCTTATTTCTATTATTACCATTCCTGCACTAGCAGGAAGAGCATGGAGCAACAATGAGGTGCCCCCCAAATACTTAAAAGTACTTAAAAGTGGCACTCTAAGAAGCAAAACATACAGGCATTCATCGAGTTAGATGTTGGGAATGCAGTTGGGAATGCAGCAGGTATAGGGGGAGAGTGAAAAAGCCAACACTGATAGTTATCTCCAGCACTATTAAGAGAAGAGGGTACTTGGGTCCATGAATACTGTCTTCCAACAAGGATGCACCTATACTGAGGCTGGACGCAGCAGTGTTGGAGTAGCTAATCATTAAGATCATCCAACTACTGCTTCTTGTTGATTTCAGTGCTCACCAAGCAATCTCCTAATGCTAATTTGGTTCCTCCTGTAAATCTGCCTGCAAGCAATAAACATGGCTAGACCATGACTCTCTGCCCAATTTATAATTCTTGCAGCTTCTCTCTCAGTATGCCAACAAATTCGATTTGGAGCCCATAAGGCCAAGGGGACAAACCCTAGACCATAAGTGTACACTACTGTTTTACTCATTTGGCACTCCTGCCAAACAATTCCTCCTTATCTTGATTTAGGGGGGCGGAGGGGAGAATCCCTGAAAAAGTGTTAATGGGCCTTCATATCTCCAACTTCTATTTATTAAAATTCATACAATTCTGGAGCATTGTGAAAATGCCTTCTAACAACAGTATTTGTGTAGACTAAAAATCACTTTGTATAAAAAGTGTTCAAACTTTTGAGATACCATTTTAAAAGTAACAAAAGACCTAAAACCTAACACTGGCTAGAATATTTGTCAAATTAATAAATCAAAATTAATATGAATAACGGTGTCATGATGAATTGTCACTATGGTCAGAGAATTAATATGGACTCCTCAGACCCAAAGGGGTATGTGCCACTGTAGTTACAGTGAAAGTAAAAATAAGCCAGAGTAGTTCAGGCAAACAAGTGGTTAATTATTTTTGTGGGCAAAAGAAAAATAAGGAGCTAAAACCCAGAGGATAAACAAGCAGAGGGGAAGGGGAGGAAACAGATGAAGAGAATCCAAGGCTCTCAATAAAAAGAGAAAAAGTTTTATCTATGTCAGTCCTGGTGGTCTAGTGGTTAAGATCTGGTGTTCTCACCACCTCAGCCCAGGTTTGTTTCTCAGTCAGGTAACCACACCACCTGACTGTCAGTTGTCATACTGTGGCGCCGCATGTTGTTATGATGCTGAAAGCTATGCCACCGGTATTTCCAATTCTAGCAAGGTCATCCATGGTGGACACGTTTCCACGGAGCTTCCAGACTAAGGCAGTCTAGGAAGAAGGACCTGGGCACCCACTTCCGAAAAAATTGGCCATGAAAACCCCGTGAATAACAGCAGAGCATTGTTTTAATATAGTGCAGTAAGAGGAGAGGATGATGCAAAAAGACCCGACAAGTTTCTGCTCTGGAGTTGGAATAAACTTGACGGCACTAACATTCTAAACTCTTTTTCCTGGTCCATAAGCTCTCTAGCCACCACCATCCCATGACCCAGACAAAATGATGACCAATGACAGCAGTATTGCTATCAATATCTGCTATAGCACAGTGGTGCTTTTTAGGGGTTGGGATAGCCCTTTTGTGAGCATAATGCAACCCCTCTCCTCCAATAAACAATTAGCACTTAAATCCAAAAACAATAAAAATGTTCTTGGATAGGAATGTTCATCCCATCTTCCAACTCAGCTACAGAGCTGTTATGACTGCAGTGGTGAAGACACATAACAGAAAGAGTTTTAGATTCTGAAAAATAATGGGGTGTGTGTGAACTGTGATGTACCAATATTAAAGAAAATCAGTTTTTGCCCCCTCACTTCACTTCAAAGCAGCCAAGCCCATTTCAGATATTATAAGAAACAAATGGAATGCCCAGTCCTTCATCTTTGACCTCCGTCTGCTACATCCTCACATTTTAGCAGCTGAATACTGAGTGGCCATAACAGCAATATCAGAATATATTATACCTTCCGCTCAAAGATTTCCAACTCTCTGGTCAAGATATACAACATCGGAAGGACAGTTTAACAATACATCCACTGGTGACACTAATACTACTTTCCAAATTTGTCAATCTGCATCAAAAACAATTACACAACCACAATTTACCAACATTGACAGATCAGTGCTACCAAAAGAACCAAGGCGAATACCACCTATGTCTGTACTTCCTTCCCTTCCGAGTTTTCCTTAAAAGGACAAAAACCAAACAGAACAGTAAGTCGAATCTTAGTTTGGTCACAAGTAATTCAACTAGACAGATATCCTGATAACCTAATAGAAAGGATGTTCCAGTAATTAAAAATAGGTCAAAATTGCCTTGCCGGCTTAGTAGATAGGTCAAGTTTTGCTATATCCTAGGAAAACTACTAAAAATAGATAATAGCTTATATTAGCAAAGACACCACTGGACTTTCATATGAGCTTTGTCTTTTGTAAGTCTATGACAAAATGAACTAAGCCATTTCTACGTTATAGAAATTATACAATTATTTGCAGACTAATTTTTCAATCTATGGCTAACCCATGCCACATACATTTATCTCTGCAGCTATATTATACACAACCCTCTAGTCTACCAGTTGTTACGGGGCACAAAGGGAAGAATAGGGTCAACTGCAATTTAAGAGGCTATGGTAAGAAAATTATCCTGCATTTGCAACTAAACTTATGTGGGTTACTGATTACATTCAACTGAACTACTGGGTATAGCACAAAAAATAACCTTGAAAAATAAAGTAGTACTTAACAGTATATAGAGGAAAAAATAAAGATGAAGTCCTTATTCTTACATACTCTCACAGCTCATCAATATTGATCCGAATTGGGTGCAATTTATTTTGGGGACAGCCACAAGAGGAACTCAGAACACTGGTAAACTCCAGACAATACAGAATTGGGTCCAATTACGAGACTCAGTGAGAAAGAAAATACTACATTAATATAATAACACATTTTTACACAGGGAAGAGAACTAGAGCAAAGGTAAGAAAGCACACAATACAGGAGAGACTTGTAGGGGCCGGCCGGGTGGCGCAAGTGGTTCAGTGCGCGCGCTCCGCTGCGGCGGCCCGGGGTTCGCCTGTTCGGATCCTGGGCGCGCACTGACGCACCGCTCTGCAAGCCATGCTGTGGCAGCGTCCCATATAAAGTGGAGGAAGATGGACATGGATGTTAGCCCAGGGCCAGTCTTCCTCAGCAAAAAGAGGAGGATTGGCAGATGTTAGCTCAGGGCTGATCTTCCTCACCAAAAAGGAAAGACTCGTAGTAGGTAGTTCCACATGCCTGGAGCACAGAGAGAAAGGAGGCAGAGGAGAAAGGCTGGAAGGTCTCAATCAAGTCCTGTTAAGGAAACTGGACTCCATCTAATATGGTAACGGTTGTGAAATTTTAAAAAGCAGTAATTATTTCCTTCCCTCAAGTCTTTTTAAGCAATACCAGTATACAGTAAAAGAGATAAAAGGAAGCCACTCTAGCTGAAAAGCACAGATGTATAAAGCGCCCATTCTCCCCCACTTCCACACAAGAGAGAATTCTCATAAGAATGGGGTCTGTAAAGCAAGGTTTTACAATGAAAGGCAGTGGGAACAGAAGGAGCACTATTCTAGAAAAGCTGAATTTTAGTTCATGGCTAACTGGCTGTGTAACTAAGTAAATCAATATGCCTCAGTTTCCTTACAGGTAAAACACATGTCTCCTCTACTCATAATTACACATAATGCAAGGAAAACAGACCTGAAAGTACTAATAAGCTATAATTTGTAATTGACCAGGGAATGAGTACAGTGGCACCTAAACTGTATCTTGTAGGACAGGTGAGATTTCAACATACAGAAATGGGAGAGAGAAGGTTTTACAAGTGAGAATAGCAGTGAGTAGAGGGATGGAAATAAAATATGGAGTGCTTTGGATAAACAATTTGGCTGGAGCATGAAGAATGGAGTAATCACAAGTTTTCCTTAAATGAACTTTTACACCAAACCACATGTGATTATTTTTTCCATAAGTTGAGAATTTCAGATCAAAGATATATGAACTAGTATTTCAACAAACGGTGCTGGGACAACTGGATAGCCACATAAAAAGAATAAAGGTTGGACCCCTTCCTCACACCTTATGCAAAAATTAACTCATAATGGACCAAAAACCTAAATGTAAGAGCTCAGATGATAAAACGCTTAGATGAAAACACAGGTGTAAATCTTCACGACCTTGGATTAGGCAATGGTTTCTTATATATTACGACAAAAGCACAAGCAACCTAAGAAAAAATAAATTGACTTCATCAAAATCAACAACTTTTGTGTTGCAAAGGACACTACAAAGAAAGTAAAAGACAACCTACAGAACGGGATAAAATATCTGTAAATTATATATCTGATTAAAGTTTTAGTATCCAGAATATATAACTATTATAATTCAATAATAACAAGATAACCCAATCAAAAAATGAGCAAAGGATTTGAATCAACAATTCTCCAGATATACAAATGGCCAATAAGCACATGAAAATATTCAACATCCATTAATCTGGAAAATGCAAATCAAAAGCAAAGTAAGATACTACTTCCCACCCACCAGGATTGTCGGGGAGGATGCAGAGACATCAGAACTCTAATACACTGCTGGTGGGAATTTAAAACAGTGCAGCCACTTTGGAAAACAGTCTGGTGGTTCCTCAAATGGTAAAACAGAGCTACCACATAACCCAGGTATATACCCAAGAGAAATAAAAACATGTCCGTACAAAAACCTGTACACGAATGCTCACAGCAGCATTATCTGTAATAGCCAAAAGGTGGAAACAACTCAAATGTCCGTCAACAGATAACCGGATAAAAAAATGTGGTATATTCATACAATGGAATATTATTCAGCCATAAATGGACATGAAATCTGATACATGCTACAACATGAATAAACCTTGAAAACATTATGCTAAGTGAAATAAGCCAGACAAAAAAGGACGACTATTGTATGATTCCACTTATACAAGGTACCCAGAGTAGTTAAATTCAGAGACAGAAAGCAGAATGGTGGTTGCAGGGGCTGGAGGGAAGGGGAAATTGGGATTTATTATTTAATAGGTACAAAGTTTCAGTTTTACACAATGATCCACGATCATAGATGGATGGTGGTGATGGTTACACAACAAATGAATGTACTTAACATCACTGAACTCTACAATTACAAATGGTTAAAATGGTAAATTTTATGTTGTGTGTATTTAAAACTGTTTTATTAAAAAAAAAGAAAAAAGAGAGGCTGGCCTGGTGGTGTAGTGGTTAAGTTTGAGCGCTCCACTTCAGCAGCCCAAGGTTCGCAGGTTTGGATCCTGGGCACAGATCTACACACTGCTTATCAAGGCATGCTGTGGCAGGCGTCCCACATATAGAGTAGAGGAAGATGGGCACGGATGTTAGCCCAGGGCCAATCCTGCTCCGCAAAAAGAGGAGGATTGGTAATGGATGTTAGCTCAGGGCTAATCTTCCTCACCAAAAAAAAAAAAAAAAAAGAAAGAAAGAAAGAAAGAAAGAAAAAGAAATGAAGTACCGATACATGCTACAAGACAGATGAACCTTGAAAACATTATGCTAAGTGGAAGAAGCCAGACAAAAAAAGCCACATACTGTATGATTCCATTTATGTGAAATGTCCAGAACAGGCAAATCTACAGAGATAGAAAAGTAGATTAGTGGTTGTCAGGGCTGGGCCAAGGGAAGATGAGGAGTGACTGTTAAAGGGTACAATGTTTCTTTTTGAGGTGATGAAAATGTTCTGGTTAGTGGCACTGCACAACTCTGTGAATATACTAAAAATTTATGAATCATATACTTTAAAAAGGTGAATTTCATGGTATTTGAATTAAATTTAATTAAAAAATAAATATGAACTGACAATCCTCGTCATTAAATAAAGACAATGAAAAACAAGATAGAAAGCTCCTCTAATATGGATAATATAAGCAACTAAGCCAAATTATTTTACAAGCATTTCTCAGAAACTTTAGGGGAAGGAGATCATTAAGTCTCTTTAGAGGAAGAACAGACAAAAAGGAAATTACCTGCATAGTCCTCATCACTATGACTTTACAATACATGTAAAATATAGCTAAAAGTTTTAGTGTGTTATCTTTCTTTTATTTTAGAAAATGTTTTAAAAACAGGACAAAAACAGCACATAAGACAAGATGATCAGAGAATATTTGTTAAATGAAAAGCAGTTCAGGGCTTTTATTGATTAATTTGTGACCTCCATCCATCCCTTTAATCCTATTTTCCCCATAAACTTGCTAATTGTAAATTTTACTACTACAGGAAAGACTATCCTATGGAAAACTATTTGAGAACCTATACTAACAGTCTTAATAGGTCCTTCAAAGATTCAACAGATTTGGAGGCTGGATATGCCGCTTTGATATCCTGACAGAAAATTAAAGGAAACTAGTTCTATCAATAGCTAAAGTAAGCTTTATAAACATCTGCCAGGCCTTTTAGATTAAAAGCAGAAATTTTCAGAAATCTGTGTGGGACAAAAATGAATCACTAAGTATTTTTTGATCTGTATAAAGATGATCATCTATGTCTTTTTCTTCCCAAAGATATACAGCTGGTCATAAACAATAAAATAGAGGTATAGCCTTCAGTTCTACCTAATGAGTTATTCACACTGCATCAGGTTATACTCTGTACTCTATTTAATACAGCAGTAATTAAAGATTGAAAAGCCTAACAAGAAATCATATAATACAAAAATGCTGTTTTCCTGATACAGCTTCACCTCTGTGCAAAATAAATCAATTGCAAAAGTAGATGAACAGTAAAAGAAATTTGCTGAACAAATAAACACTGCCATTTAAATATTTCCTTTAATCTTAAACTTAGCCATTGAATCGGGGCAATGCATGCTCCTCCACCTCCTTCCCTAATCTACTGAAGTTATTACTCTTGATCCTTTCTCTAATTAGATGGTTCTTAAGTTTTTTCCTACCCTTAATATTTTGGCAGGTGTGGGAAAGGAGAGGAGGAAATGAAAATTTCTAGGGGACCATGAGTAGTTTAATAAAGACTCCCACCTCAATTTGTTCAAGAACATAAAGTCACTTCAATATATACCATTTCCCATCTCAAATGTTATGTTAGTCCTTGGATGTTTAAGTATTACATAAAAAGTTAAAAACTATATTAATGGGATAGTCAGTCTTTCCAAACTCCTTTAAGTATCTGACATCACTAAGAACCAACCACCTGATTTCTGCAACCAGTCCCCAAATAATCTAGAGTATTTTCTGAGTAAAGGATATGTAAACTCTTACTGTAATCTTTCTAACCTCTTCACTAGTCCATCAGAATCCCGAGGGCAACACAAGCATTGAAGGCACTTGGAAATAGTACCAGGGAGAAAGATCAGAACACCTAATATATACATGTTTAACTGCAGGTGTCTAATACCATACTTTTTAAGAGAGCAAAACTTTCTGAGCCATGTTCATATAACGTCTGTTTGGTAAAATAAGCAAAACAAGAGGGAAAATGAGAGTACTAATTCTAGATGAGTAACATCAATAAGAGTTAGGGAGTAAAAAGTCTGATCTGAAAATCAGTATCATTATGATTTTAAAGCATTTTTATGTACTTTCCCACAATCACCCTGACATTTACAAACAGCAATCTAAGACTGTTCCTTAAGAAAGCATTTACATTAAATTTACAGAAGTCCTTATAGCCATGGTCCCGCCACCTGCATCATCGTTTCTCCATTTCTCTAAGTAACAAACATGCAGCAAACATACAGGAGACAGAATGGTCCAAGTCAAAGTTAGTAAACTAAGGATATTATACAACACATATTTAGTACCATACTATGCCAAATCCAACTGGAGCAAAAGGTCCAGATGACAGAGATCATGGAATACTGCTCATGTGAACAGAAAAAATGTAAATGGATAGTCAAGATCTGTGGGAAAGACAAGTTTCATTGAAATGCTTCAACCAATACTGGCTAACAGCTCACCTGACCTACTGTCTCCAAAAGCTGTAGAACTTGCAAATCTAAATGCAACCAGCTCCAAAAGACCATTATTTACATATTTCATTCATGCCAACTCTGCTTTTGGGTTGGATATTGGGGAATGAAGAGAGAGATCATATTAACCTTACATTACCATTCTCAATACAAAGAAGAAGCCATTCCAACAAACCAGTTCTTTAGTTATTCAGGAATTAACAGGGACTCTTTATTACCCAATATCTAAAATCAACTTTTCTCTCTTCTTTATTATCAAGTCTGTGATTTTTCTGGTCTCCAAACTTATATTCCTAGAATAAGTTGTAGGGTAAAGAGATAGGGCAATGAGAAGGAATGGGAAGGTTTTACAAATGTCATTATCACCACATAATGACAACTACTCAGACAACTGCTCATCACCCACCACAGTGATGATTAGCAAGCCTCAAAGCAGAATTCCCCTAGAGCAGCAGTTTTCAAAGTGTGTTCTGGGGACTTCTAGGGGCCTCTCACACACCCTTCTGGGTGGGTGGGCGGCACAAAGTCAAACCATTTTCATAATACTAAGATGCTATTTGCTTTTTCACTATCATTCTCTCATGAGTAGTTTTCCAGAAGCTACATGAGATGTAATATTGCAATAGATTAAATGTAAAGCGCTGCCACTATTCTCATGCAATTTTGTTTAAAGCTATTTTTTTCTTAAATGTTATTATTCCATTTATATGAGGTATCTAGTGTAGTCAAATTCAGAGACAGAAAGTAGAATGATGGTTGCTGGGACGGGAGAATGAGGAGTTAACTGTTTAATGGGTACAGAGTTTCAGTTGGGGAAGACAAAAAAGTTCTAGTGATGGTTGCACAACAATGTGTGTACCTAATGCCACAGAACTATACACCTAAAATGGTAAATTTTACATTACATATAATTTACCACAACTAAAAAAAAAATCACACATTATGTTAACTTCTAATGGGTTTATCATTCTAAATGAATTAGTAATTATTCTAAATGGATTACAAAATTCTCAGTTTTAATTTCTAATAATGTAAATATTTATAGGTATAATCTACACAAACAAAAGCTTTTGGGTTCCAGAATACTTTTAAGTGGGAAAAGGGGTCCTGAGACCAAGAAGTTTGAGAAGCACTGCCCTAGAATATGGTCAATTATGTAAGTCTTCCACTGTACCCTGACTCTTCAAAATAATCTAATTAGCACTCATAATCAAATAAAAACAAAAGCTATGGTGCCAAATCCATCAGTCCTATGTCCTAGATACCTTTCCATACACTCTCATATCTTGAGGTCAACAAGACATAGGTTTCACTAATTTTCTTGCTATAGGTATTAAAGGCATTCAACCACAGCAATGAAGAGTATCATACCCCTAATACACGGCAATCAACAATTACAGTGCCACCCATATACCTGCCACCCAGATCCTACCATTAACCTTCTCCATACTTGCTTTATCACATATCCATCCACTACTATTAGTTTTTATGTAAACTGAAGACACCAGTACATGCATATCACTAACTAGACTTTTCTTTCTTTAGAAGCAAAACTTACACACAATGAAATGCACAAATGTTAGGTGCACATTTGCTAAGTTTTGACAAATGCATATCTGTGTAACTCAAACCCATATCAACACAAAGAACATTATAATCACCACAGAAAGTTCCCTTCTGTCCCTTCCCACTCAATCTCTGCCTCCATTCCCACAGAGGCCACTATTCCTGTGATTTTTCACCCATAGACTTTTGCTTTTTCTAGAATTTCATATAAATGGAATCACACTATGTTCTTTTTTGTGCAAAGTCTCTTTCACTTACCACGTTTCTGAAATTTATCTATATTGTAATGTGTATCAGTAGTTCATTTGTTCTCATTGTCGAGTAGTATTCCACTGTATGAATATACCACAGTGTGTTTATCCATTTTCCTATTAATAGACCATTTCAAGTTTTCAGCTCTTAGAATAAAGCTGCTATGCGCATTCTTGTACAAGTCTTTTTCTGGACCGACATTTTCATTCCTCTTGCCCAAGTATCTAGGAATGGAATTTCTGGAGGAAAAAACCACCTTTTAATTATAGAAAATTTCAAACATACATAAGAGGAGAGAATAGTAGGGCCGGCCCTGTGGCTTAGCAGTTAAATGCACGTGCTCTGCTGCTGGCGGCCCGGGGTTCACATCCTGGGCGCGCACCGACACACCGCTTCTCCGGCCATGCTGAGGCCGCGTCCCACATACAGCAACTAGAAGGATGTGCAACTACGACATACAACTATCTACTGGGGCTTTGGGGGAAAAATAAATAAATAAATAAATAAATACATAAAATTATTTAAAAAAAGAGGAGAGAATAGTATAACGAATTCCCATTAACTATAGTAATTCCCAGCAACTGCAGTAATTTATAGATGCTCGTTTCATCTATACCCCCACCTATTATTTTGAAGTCCTAGATATTATCATCATCTTGTCTTTAAATACGTTAATACGCAAACAATGTTGTCAAATTATTTATCATGAAATATTCAAGAAAATGTCATCCCTGATTTACCTACAAATTACAAGTAATTAAAGTAGCAACAAAGGATAAACTATAATTTTTATTCTCACAAATTTTATTTTTTTATTTATTTATTTTTTGTGTGAGGAAGATCAGCCCTGAGCTAACATCCGATGCCAATCCTCTCTTTTTTTTTTTTTTTTGGCTGAGGAAGATTGGCCTTGGGCTAACATCTGTGCCCAGCCTCCTCTACTTTACATGGGACACCGCCACAGCATGGCTTAACACGCGGTGCATCGGTGCGTGCCCGGGGTCTGAACCTGCGAACCCCGGGCCACGGAAGCAGGGTGCACACACTTAACCGCTGCACCACTGCGCCGGCCCCTCCTCACGTATTTTACTTATTTATTTTTTTTAAAGATTTTATTTATTTATTTTTTCCCCCCAAAGCCCCAGTAGATAGTTGTATGTCATAGCTGCACATCCTTCTAGTTGCTGTATGTGGGACTCGGCCTCAGGATGGACGGAGAAGTGGTGCCTCGGTGCGCACCCAGGATCCGAACCCGGGCCACCAGCATTGGAGCGCGTGCACTTAACCACCAAGCCACGGGGCCGGCCCTCCTCACGTATTTTAATTTTTTAATTTTATTTATTTATTTTTTCCCCCTAACCCCAGTAGATAGTTGTATGTCATAGATGCACATCCTTCTAGTTGCTGTACGTGGGACGCGGCCTCAGCATGGCCAGAGAAGTGGTACGTCAGTGCGCGCCCGGATCCGAACCCGGGCCGCCAGCAGCGGAGCACGCGCACTTAACCACTAAGCCACAGGGCCGGCCCTCCTCACGTATTTTAAATGATGCCTCTCCACCACCCCTCCTTGATACCTAGAAAGTGAATGGTACAAAGATATTTCCCATTGTTACTATGAAAGAACTAGCGCTCAATACAAAACCCGGTATTGATAAATATCATAAAGGAACATCACTATGATCAAGGAGATTTCTCAACTGTCAAGCACCCTGAATTAACTGATCTCACGCTGCGATATCATTTTATAAGTGAAACTGTATATGAGACCTAAAAAAAAAAAAAAAGTCTGGTTAACTAGCTTTTTGTGAGAACAAACATAGCCCTCATTACATCCAATACTGAAATAAGTAGGTAAAATTCCAACCCTTCCAGTCACTAGTTTTGTTATCCTCAAAAACCTGTCTGTGCTGGAGAGGGTAAGGGGAAATGGCCTTTCTCAACAACTGCTGATGACAGTGTAAATGCATACAATCTTTTCAGAGGGCTATCTGGGGGAAAAAAAGCATTTCTCTTGATTTGGAAATTTTAGTTCCAAAAACTTAACCTAAGTAATTCTAGCATAAAGCATGCAACAAGGAAGTTCTTTCCAGTGTTGTTTATAATGGGTAAAACCGTTTACAACCTAAATGTTCAGTGGGGCATTAGTATAATTTTTGCAACATACAAATAAATACACACTACAGGGTTAAAAGTCTGGAACCACATACGTCAAACTATTAATGGCAGTTATGAAGGAGAGGGGAATATTCGCTGTTCATCAATTTTAACTGCCTCTTCCAAACAGACTTCACTATAATTTCAGTTGGATCTTTTTTCTCTGTGCCAAGTTTTTAAAAGAGCAAAGCTCAGGGTTTTGGAGGCAACCATGAGGTAGAACTTAGAAAATACAGGACCCACTGAGTAAGTTTCAGAAAGGTGAACTGTGGAGTCAAACAGCATACACACAATAGTGACAAGGAAAAAAAATGACTGAAGTCTAGACAAAGGTTCTGACAAGAGGCCAACATGTTAATAAGAACCCAAAGGACAAATATGATACAATTCAGTACAACTTAATACTATTTCTTTTATTTATGGTCTCACCCAGAGTTTCTCAGCCTTGGCATTACTGACATTTTGGGCTGGGTAATTCTTTGTTGTAGGGGATTATCTATGCATTATATGATGCTTAGCAGCATTCAGGCCTCTACTCACCACCTTAGTAGCATCCCTCCTCCACTCCAAGTCTTGGCAACCAAAAACTATCTCCAGAACTGGCCTAACATCCAGGGGGTAAATTCACCCTGGTTGAGAACCACTGATCTAACCTTACACTTATATGCCTGGAATATTATATGTATAGTATTCCATTCCATTTCACTCTTCAAAAAAACACCTCTTGGCTTCAAGGAGCTTACAATCCAAAGGCAAAAAATCCAAAAGCCAAAGAATTTTTAAATTTTATTGCAATATCCTATATATAAGGAGGGCTTCAAAATTATCGACTTTGGGAGTTTTGTCCACCACAACCTATCTTCCCTACCTCCTAACTTACAAACATAATGTCTTATAGTTATTAAACTGTACAAATTCCTCAAAACAGAGATTCACACTGTGATCTTTAGTCCGCTACCATGTATTTAAGGACGACTATGTTTCATTTAATTTCATCTGCAGCCACACCACCTGGATTCAAATCCTTGCTGTACTACTCACTAGCTTTGTGATGCTGACCAAGTTACTTAACTTCCTTATGCCTCAGTTCTCTCAACTTTAAAACAGAAATAATACTATCAATCTAACTTACGGGAACAAAGTGAGTATATAAAGTGCTTAAAATGCTTGGCGTATAGTAAACACCCAATAAATGTCAGTTATTAGCTATTATTTTAACTATAGGCCTATGACGGTAGGCACCATCATCACCAATTTACAGATAAAGAAACAGAGGCTGAGAGATTAAGAAACTTGCCCATGGTCACAAAACTAGAAGGTTATGGAGCAATGATTCAAAAATAGTCTGTGTTGATTCCACAGCCCATAATTTTTCAATTTTGTCAATAAAATTATATTAAGGTTCATTAACTATCAACAATAACGTATCAGTCTTCAAAATAATAACCAGCACCAGACACATTTTCATTACAAGATTAATTTAGAACACAACTAAATTGAAGCGTATTACTGAATTAAGGTTACAGAGCTTTAACACACCAACACAGACAACTTTCAGTTTCTTATATACTATTTTAAATGGTTCTTATTTGAAAAATCAGAACATAGACTATAGTTCTCAAAACTGTTTATACATTATATGGAAGCAGGCTGTTGAAATTAGTCTGCTAAAAGACCATCAACACCAAAGGATAAAATGGGGTTGTCTGAGACAGAGGTTATCTGGTATATATTCTCTAAATGTCTTGTTCTTACTCCAAGTCACTGACTTTTTAAATGCTAGATTTTGTTCCCAAGTCCCAGAAGGGCTTTGTGGACCCCTGTGATTTTTTCAATTTGCCGTTATCTCACAACCAAGTTCTTATGGACTCCCGAACATCTTACACATGTTATCTGACCACTGCCCAGCTGTGATACAACTTGTTAACTTTTTTCACTTAAACTTTGCTATTCCCAACACTCCTTATTAGGATCACCAATGACTTCTGCATCACCTCTTCCTGAAGCCATTTCACTGAAGTCGTTACTTTGTCAACATTTCATATACTCTGTCAACATTGCATATACCTTTAACATGTTCTTCAACGTGGACTGTAAAAACTACTCATTTTAGAGTTGGGAGGAAGTCAGAGCAGAGTTAAAATGGCTACAACCATTTAACTTTATAGTCCCAAAAAACCAGAATTAGAAGAGACCTAGAAATTTTAGCCCATCCCTCTGGTTTCACAAATCATACTGAGAGACAGAGATAACTTGGTGAAATCATCTTCTCTAACTTCTTAGATTCTGTTTAGAGTTGGGACTTGGCCATTTGGGCCCTCTTAATCTCCTTTGTTCTTTAGAGCACTCATTTGGATTTTAACATTTTTTTTTTGCCTCCACAGTTCAGTAACTTCTCTCAATACAGTGATTATCCAAAGAGTTGCAAGTTGTCCACCATGTTCATTTTGAGTAAACAGTAAATAATTCCACCTCCAACCTACTCTATGAAAAGGGCAGACTGAGAATCTCTGCTACTTAGCACTAAAATTTTGCCTGTCCTCCCTGTTACTCTTTTACCAGTCTTCTATAACAAGTCAGTTCTACCTACATCCTCCACACCAAATTCTCCTTTCTGTGCACCAAAGGAAAAAAAACAGAAAATTTCATTTTACCACTCATCGTCCAGAAACTTTAGATTTCACTCTTCTTTCCTCATTATTTTGATAGACTCCTCATGAAATTACTAATTATCAATTATCAGACTCTTGTTCACGAGTCTATCACTTCCTTGTCTATCAGTTCAGATTACAAGCTGGTAATTATTAACACTCAAACCATGAATTCTAGATGCTGTCACATGCAGAACATCCAAAATCTTCAATGTCTCCCCAAGGTCAACCTAATGAGGAAAACTCCCTCTGACATTCTCTTATAAATTATAGTTCCTTCCTTTCTAGGCTTTTCTCTTCCAGCAGCTCTACACATATTCTGCTCCAGTCACATAGAAACTTTCTTCCCTGAAAAAGGCCTATCCTGGGGCTGGCCCAGTGGCATAGTGGCCGAGTTCGCGCGCTCCACTTCAGAGGCCCAGGGTTCACCAGTTTGGATTCTGGGCGTGGACCTACTCACCGCTTATCAAGCCATGCTGTGGCAGGTGTCCCACATATAGAGTAGAGGAAGATGGGCACCAATGTTAGCCCAGGCCGATCTTCCTCAAGGGGAAAAAAAAAAAAAAAAAAAAGCCTATCCTGTACATTCCTTCTGCCTGGAATATTGACCCCCCTCAGACTCTCCTCCCTCAATGAGCCACTCTGTTTCCTTTAAACTACATAGCATTTTGTTCATAACCATCCTTTGAGAATTATATATTATTTGTTTGTGTATTTCTCATGTGCACTCACAAATTACTGGAGGACAAAATCTACGGTTCTCAGCTTTGTTCTTCCCCATACTGCTTAGCACAGTGCCTTGCACATACTAAGCTCTCAAATACAGCCACCAACTTGAAGATGGGCTTTCCCAGGTTTTTTTATAGGTTGGGCATTAAGTCACAACTAGTCTCTCAAGCCATTTTACTAATATAAATATTTTATTTATGCCTCAGTGTCTCAGATTAGTCAAGTTAAACTCTTCTATCTCACTTGGTGTAAAAAAATTATCCTAATTTTAAGGGTTCTCTCCTACTGAAATGCCGTATATGAAAGGTCTACCCCAATATACCTGGTCTCTCTTCCAAGTCATTTATCAACTAAGCAAAACTCTCTTCCACTTACGCTGTCATAAAAACTAAAATTTATAAGAGCCACAAAATAAAACAAATAGTCCTTTGGCTCAGAGTTAACTTGCTAGAGAACAGGAAAAATTTTATGGTAATTCCTAATTGCTGCAGGGTAACTAAGAAACTTTAAAATAATAACAACACAAAAAGAGACTGAAATATGCGATGACAGCCCCCAAAAGCAATACATATACAGAAAAGCTTCTCATTAATGTATGGAATTCTTATAAGTCTTCCCTTGATAATAGAGTCTATGTTGTCAACAACCATTACCATATGCTATCGAAGGCTACTGTCACTTCCAAGTTGGCAAATTTCTTGAATACAAGCAATTCAGTTCAAAAGCTTTTATAAGTGCCTCCTCTATGCCAGGCAGGGAGTGGAAGCTAAGATGTAGATGAATACACCATACAGTCTTGCCTTCATAAAGCAAATAATCTCAATAGAGTTTTCTCCACTTAGTACACACTCTCTGCATTGCTTTCTTTGCCCCTTTACCTGATATCTCCATCAGCCATGATTTTGTGCAGATCACCAGTTATTTGTATTGGAAAAACAGGTTAAAGAAGTTTAAAAAAAAATTTCCTGCCCCATGAATCTCATGGGGCAAGGAAGAGACAGCTGGAAGGAAAAGAGGCATTTTCCCTTCTATTCCCTCGTGAAAAATCACCAATCGAGCATGCTTGTCCTTCAAAGCCCCCCTAAAATACAAGGAACACGTCAAACATCAGTAGGCCTCTTGTAAAACTGGCACTTAAAAAAGGCAACTGCATCAGATATTTCCTATTTTATTGCTAGAAAAGACTCTTTGCAGTATTAAAACACTTCAAAACACTCCAGGAGATAATGCTGGTATTTAAATTTTAAAAACTTATTTTACTGATCAAAAGATCCATGCAATGACAAAGCTAAAAATGTTCTCTCTCACTAATAAGGGTGAATCACAGCAGGCACCTACTCCACCCAACAGCCACCCTTGCTAAAACTGGACAGTTCAAAACCTGGAAAGCTTTCCTTGCCTGCTCCACACGAGAAATGAATTCAACACATTAGAGTTTACGTATAGCTATGTAATAGCAAGGAAATGTTAATAAATACTGAAATTTACCAGGACACTTTGTTCTTCAGACTTAGCTGCGCCTTTTCCACATTTACCAAACTCTCCCCCGTTATTAACAGGGAAAAAACTCAACAAATACTCTTACTTGAAAAATGCAGGATCTGTTCTATTTTCGAAGTAAATCTCCATTAGTTTGGGAGGAAAATCTACGGCATATACTGTCTCTGTGGAAAAGGTGCCTGCCTGCACTTTTTTTCAACTCAAGCCTATGAACTGATGAAATATATTTAAGGGGTCCCCAGATCTCCTCGGTAAGCCTAAAAACGATTTTCAGTCTTGCACAAATCTACTTGGATATTTCAAAGTTATATTGTGTGGCAGCAACGCAGCATCTGGGGAAAGATCTATTTACCCCTGAAAATGCAGCTTGTTAGGTCTCAAGAACTGAAATAACTCATTAAGGAGGCCAAGGCGAACCTTCCCAGACCCTTTCCGTCGGCAGACGATTAGGCAAGCCCCGGCCCACATTTCTTCCCTGCTCCCACGAAATTCTCCACGAAAGCCTCACACAAAAGGGCCTCCGCACGCCGAGGCACTTCCCCGGCTCCCGCCGCCCGGCGAGAGCGGACTCACCAGGACCGTGGTGCAGATGGACCTCAGCTCGGACTCCACTTTCTCCCGATAGTCCTTAATCAGCTGCAACTTCTTGTCGGAGGTGTCAGTCTTCTGCTCGATGCTCGAGATGACCCTCCAGGCGGACCGGCGGCCCCCGACCACGTTCTTGTAGGCCACCGAGAGCAGGTTGCGCTCCTCGTTGGACAGCTCGGCGCCCTGCTCCGTCACGGCCTTCATGCAGGTGGCCATGTCGTCGTAGCGCTCGGCCTGCTCGGCCAGCTTCGCCTTCTGGATCAGCTCGGTCTTCTCCATGGGGACGGGAGAGGAGAGCGAGGGCGAGCACCGACCCGGATCGGAGGAGGCGTGCGGAGGGCCTGCGGGCGGCGGACACAGGGCGGGGGCGGCGCCGTCAGACAATGCGCCCGCCGCCCCTTTTGTCTGTCCCCGCACGCGCGGCCCAGTTGAATTTCCCTCCCCCGCCCACGCTCCCGCCCGGCGCCCAGGAGGCCGAGGGGCGCCCGCGGAGGCGGCCCGCGGCGGGCGAAGGAGGAGGGGGAGGAGGAAGAGCCGCTCCCGCGCCCGCCCGCCCAAGATGGAAGCGGCCGTTGGCCCGCACCTTCCCGCCGGAGCCGTCCCTGAGGAGAGCGGCGTCGAGGCCGGCCGCTCCCGGGGGCTGGCCTCCCGCCCGGCCCTCAGGCCTGGCCAGACCGGAGGAGGGCCGGAGGCGGCCCTGGCGCTCACCTTCACGTCTCCGCGGCCGCGGCACGAGTCCCACCACTTTGATCCGCTTTTGGCTTTAGCGGAGGACCCTCCCGTCTCAGCCTACCCCAGAGCCGAGGGGCGGGCCTCCGCGCAGCTGCCCTCTCTCCCGCCGCCCAATGACACGCCGAGCTTCCCCCTAGAGTCCCGCCTCCCGCCCCGCCGCTGGCCAATGATAACTGAGCGCGCGGAAGGGGGCCAGGGAGGCGGGGCGGGAGGGGAAGTGGAGGCTAGGAGGGTGGGTCGGCTCGGGCAAGTTCGGTTGGCCAGCAGGCTGCGGCTTCGGCCACGGGGTTTCCTCCAATTAGATCCAGGGTAAAAGGACGTCACTGTTGCCATGGCGATGCTGTTACCAACTCCCCTCATCCTCCCGCCACCCCCAGCACTTGTGGGTGCGGCACCGGAGCGGGAGGCTCGCACCACCTCTCCTGCGGCGGCTGCGTCTCTTGCTGCAGCACCGCTGCAGATGGTGCATTGCATCTTTGGGTCAATGCAGCTGCGGCTCTAGTCGGCCTGGTGGGGCCGGGCCTGGGAGGGTGACACAATCGGTTGTTTTGTTGCACAAGGGCCTTTCTTTCCTCCACCTTCCTATTCGTGACAAAGGTTTGGAGCTCAGTACCTTGAACCCAGCCTTTAATGACGTTGCGATTGCGGCTGCGAATTAGAAATAATCTCATCCCCATTAAAGAGGAATTAGTTCCTGGAGAAAGTGGCTTAAATATGGCTTTTACATGATAAATTCAAGTTTTCAGATGGGCACCTAAAACCTGAAATTCCCTTGTAGAATTCCCAAGGAAGTCCAGGCAGGTCTCTCCGGCAATGCCAGTTATTATGATTTTCTTTAAAATGAGAAATGACATTAGGGATAATTTGGTGAAAAAACTACCATTAACTCCATCCCCCCAAAAAGCAACTGTTTTTATATTTCTTTCCAGCCTTTCCAGGTTATGCATCTAAATATGTATTTTTTCACATCGTTGTCGTATGTGTACATGCTTTTTAATTTCTGGTATTGTTTTTGAAAGGTCGCTTGAAAAGCTAAACTTCTCTCCCTAGATGTTGACTTCTGACATTCTCCTCCTAGCGAACGAACACCCGTCTGAAGTTAGGCAGATGGCCTCAGACGTCTTTTATGTCTTTTACTCAGGGTCATTGACAGACTTTCCTTTCTCTTGAAACTAGGCACTCCCTTCCTGCCACTCCCTTCTCTTCTGGCACTTCCCCGGTGCCCTACTCCAAATAAGGTCCTGGGTGTCTGGAAAGTGGCCTTTGTGCCATCTTAAGATGAAAATTGCCATCTGGGTTCATGTTACCATGATTCCAGTTTCAGCACGTCCAAGGGAGAATGGATCATTGAAAGACAAAGAATGCCACAGCCGAGAAAGAATTTCAACTTCCAAGTGGAGACTGGAGCAGATCTGGAGAATCTCTAGAATGGAAGAGTGCAGACAGATGGCAGGAGAAGGTGCAGACTTTCCAGAAATCTAAACTCCCTCCCAGCTATCCCTCCCTGTCCTGACTTGTAAAGGTTGCTTTGTGCTTTGACAGACAGGAGAGGCCTGGGTTGGAAAGGGCCTGTCTCTTGATGCAGAAATGCCTTACTATGTTCCAGTGTTCTAATGGAGGGCCCTGCTGTTATTTCTGGAATCCCTGGGGCCAGGCTGCAGACACACGAGTGTTTATGGCCATGTGGGCTGGGGTGGAGCCGGACACCAAGAAATCCCAATGGAAAGAATTTGCATGTGGAAGGTCAGATAAAATGCTTTCTGTATGACAAAATTTCAAGCTTACTGAAATTAGATACAGCCGAGGCAAGGAGAGGAATCAGTGGAGGTGGATGGGGGCCGGAGACCCTTGAGGGGAATTGCCAGGGGACCTGAGCTCTGTGGTAAGGAGGGAGGGAAGGGGCAAGCACACTAACTGTTTGTCAGAAAGTCTGGGCCAGACTGCCATCTCCCCTGGTGACCTTGGGCAAGTTTTTGCTGCTCTCTGTAACTCAGTCTCTAAAATTCCTGCTTTCGTTCAATCGTCAAAGATTTATTGAGCAGCAATTCATATAGTTAGGATCATATGGGATCATGGGTAAGAACTGCTTCGAAACAATGGCACACTATGAAATCATAAAGTATTTTATGAGAGACCAAAGGGATACGTGCATATGTAAAGGCTTCTGCACCTGAAAGAAGTAAGGTTGGAGAAAATTAAAGCTCTGGGAACTTGAAGTCCCTGGACATGTAAAGCCCTGACATTTATTGAGTGATTACGTGTGTCAAACACTTTTTTAAGTCTTGCAAGTATTAACTCAATGTGCTTAATGCCACCATGAAGTAAGAACTTGGAGGCACAGGGAAGTTAAGTATTATGCGCAGGGTCACACAGCTTGTGAGTGGCAGAGCCTGGATATGGACCCATGCACACCATGTGTGTGCTGAAGCCCATCCTCGTAAGCACTCTGCCAGAGCTTTGCTCTGTGCTGTAGGGATTCTAGGAAAAATCAGGCTAGTCTCGTCCTCTAGGAGTTCCCTCCTAGTAAACACGAAACGTGTTAAACATCCACATCCAACGTGCTGAGAAGAACTCTAGGGAGCAGACAGCTAACAAAGAAAGTACTGAGAATTTATTACTTTATTTGTTTGATGTTCTTGTTATTTTTTCTAAATTACTTGCTGAGAAGAAGCTGCTGCAGCAGGAGGGAGCACACTGAACTTGAAGCCAGAAGATCCTAAATCCCAGCCCTGCCATTTGTTTGAGGTTTGACCTTGGACACTGTGATCCTCTCTGGACCTCAGTTTCCTAACCAGTAAAAATAATCCCTACCTGAAAGGGTTGTTGTGGAGCTGTCACATAAGAAAATACTGGGCTGGCAGCAAGTGTTCAGTAAATGTTAGTTTTTCTCCTTCTTTCGCTCTGTTCCGGGGTGGGGTGCAGGGGGCTGGAGGGAGATGCCTGAGCTTTGTAAAACTGCTAGTGAAGGCTTATCTCTTGAAGCACATTGTAGTTAGTGGAGTCAATGGTCTGCAGAATGGCTACTTTCAGTGTACATTTCAGAATGAACGAGTCTTCCTGGTTGAGTTTACTCGCACAAATTGTTTCCATGGTTTGTTTGCCCAGAGCAGTGGGTCTTCTGAGAGGAACTTCTTCCTCTCCAGCCATATGGCAGATATTTTACTGACATGCAAACATTTGAGTGGGACTTTTCACTGTAAATTCCCATATAATCATTATCAATACTTCTGTTTCGTGGGTCGTTGAAGAGTTGCCCCCAGTATCCACTCCCCCGGAGGTGCTAAATGAGATTCACCTAAAGCCAGGATGGGTGGGGGAAATTGAGGGAGCCTGGTCAGGGAAGTCCTTCTCCACATTCCCTGGCTCAGGGCTGGGGTCGGGCCTATAGCATTCAGCCTCTCATCAGGCCTCAGCAGGCAAGGTTGGTTCATGCCGTCTGCAGGCATCTCTCTCTCCTCGTGGTTGCCCCATTTCTGGCATCTCCAGAACACCCCTTGGCCACACATTTTCCAGCTTTCACTGTGTGCACTCAGGGAAAAATCTAATCAAATCATTCTGTCATGAAAAACATCAGAAAGTCTTCAAACAATATTTCTTCTGCCATGATTTGCATTTAAGAGAAAAGAAAGCTCTTACATTTGAAGAATAAAACTAGATTTCAGGCATTCTGAACCAGCTTTTGGTCAGCCGGCCTCTTGGGGAAGGGCTCCAGCTTTCCGACATTTCTCCAGCATTTCCTATGTGCCAGGCAATAGAGTATTTTAAAAAATGCTTGATTGCTTTTGTAATGATGATAGTGATGATGATAATGTTAATAAAAAATGTAATAGCACTCATTATACAAAAAAATGAAACAATACGTAAATATACAAGGGAGAGTAAAAAGAATCTGAGAGCCTGCCTCTAAGAGGTGACCTCTGTTAGCATTTTAGTGGTCCTTCTAGATATATCCTTTTTCATTTGGACATATGTATGTGGTTTTACATGCATGAGATTGCATTCTTTGTTCAGTGTGATGGTTGATTTTGTGTGTCAGCTTGGCTGGGCCACATGGTGCACAGGTATTTGATCAAACATTATTCTGGGTGTTTCTGTGAGGGTGTTTTTGGGAGAGATTAATATTTAAATTGGTGGACTTTGAGTAAGCAGATTGCCATCCATAATGTGGATGGGCCACATCCAATCAGTTGAAGGCCTGAAAAGAACAAAAAGACTGGTCTCCCCTGAGCAAGAGAGAATTCTCCAACAGAAGGCCTTTGGACTTCATCTGCAACATCAGCTCTTCCTGTATCTACAACAGACAGCCTTCAGACTCAAATGGAAACATTGGTTCTCCTGGGTCTCTAGCCTTCAGGCCCACCCTGCAAATTTTGGACTTGCTAATTCCTTATAATAAATATCTTTATATATATATATATAAATATATACACACATATATATCTCCTATTCTGTTGCTCTGGAGAACCTTGACTAATATTTTCGTTCAACAAACGACATGTTATCTTTTAATAGCTTTAAGTGTATGTCTGTGACATAGTCTCTCCTCTCTCCCCTGCCAGACTGTGAACTTCCTGAGGGTAAGGGCTTTTCTTTTTTTTTGATCTTGTATCCCTAGCGCCTTCTCAACTAAAGTTAGGTATTATGACCCACACTGTACAGTTGAATAAACTGAAGCTCAGGGAGGTTAAATTACTTGTCTAAACTGTTAAGCTATAGAGTTAAGATTCAAAAACAGGTCTGTCTGATTTCAATCTTCTGCTACAATAAACAGGACTCTGCTACCTGCAAGGGAAGATGGAAGCTCCAATGCTTGCTGGCCTGGGAACAGTGTTTAGTTATTTGAGGCTGGTGGTGGCTAAGTATGTATCTACTGGTGAGTCAGCTACTGATTTTATTTTCATATGGAAGTCTCTGTTCTTACTCTCACCATATCTGCAGAGAGACAGTACCTCCTCATCCCTTGTCTGTTTCCTTTAATTAATTACGTCTGTGTCTCTCCTCCTCTCCCAGCTCCCCTGTTAGACTGTGACCTTTCAGTGGGCAGAGTTTCATCTGCTCTCTGTGTCCCTGGTGACTCTGACTGGCCCATGGAAGGCATTCAATTAGGGTTTGTTTTGAGAGTGAATCCAGGCCATCAAGGGGGACATTTCCAGTACCAGCAATTGTTTGCATTGCATGCTTACTTTGTGCTCAACCACATACAAAATCACGAGAACTGTAGTAAATTCACAAAGGAAAGCACACAAAGCAGAGCTATGTGTTCCGCAGGTATTCCATAAACACAGGATTGCATCTGCTATGAAGAGCGTGCAAAGAACCTTGAAGTTAGCACGGAAGGTCCCTGAACACTCAGAAAAACGTCCTCAAGTTCCTGTGCTAATGTTCATACACAGTATGCTCAAAGGAGCGCTCCCAACCCCTAACTCAGGCTGTTAGTTCATTCAACAAGATACTTAAGGGTCTGTGTGTGCCAGACACTGTCCTAGGGGCTGGACTTACAAAAATGATTAAGACACAATCTGTGCTTACAAAGAGCCTGACGGAGAGTGGGGCACCAAACCATTTCCAAGCTCAGGGAAGAGCTAGGAAGGTCTCCCTTCTTTTAAGTTCTTAGATGCTCAGCTGCCTGATAAACCCACAGCAGTCTAGAAGTGGCTGTTTAGAAGGAAGGAGTAGAATTACTCATGGGGTCCCTCTGAAATCCACTCCACCTTCTCACAAGATGATTTAGAGTAGAGGAGGAGCTGGGCTTTGGAGCCACCTCACGACTGTCCCCATGGGCTGACCTGGGATCTGGTCTATTTCTAAGGTCAATGCAAGGCAATCAGTTGACAGATGGAAACAACAAACCTACTAATGAAGGAGCCCAAGAGGTTAGCACCATTTAGTGGCTATGTCTCAGGCAGGGCTTAGGCGCATAGCAATGAGCCTTAATCATCACAAAACACATTCATTATGGTCTCATTTGTTGTTGTTGTTGAAGAAGTCAGTTATATACCATGCACAGTTATATGCTATATACAGTTATATACATATACACATACGTACACACACGCATATATTTACATATGTCTTTTTTAACAGAGTGTTGGGTTTTTTTTAGGTTTTTGTACATAAAGCAACAAATCTTCAACCATCTCCCAAATTATGACTCATCTGCAGACAATTCAGGATAGTTGAACGGATGACTGAACACAGAGCAATAAGAGAACAATGCACACAGGAATTGATTGTGTGGCCCTCACAATAAGTGCTATGGGAGTTGAGGGAAGGGAGACATGAGTGTGGGCTGGAGCGACTGCAGAAGATGCCAGGCATCAGAAGGCTACGGAGAAAAAGGGGTCACCAGAGGGAAGAGGAAGAGCTACCAAGATGATGATGGTCTGCATTTCCATCCTTTCCGCCGCCCCAGTGGAAGCCTCTGGAAGGGCAGGAAGGCCGCAGTTACTTCTCCTTGTGCGAGAGTCAGCTTTGGACAGGGCTGAACCCCAGGAAGGTAGCTCTGGACAACATGTTGACAGAACATGAATGCAGACCACCCGAGGAGAGCTAGCATCCTTAGTCCACAGGTGGAATCTCTTCTGTCTCTTCGCCTCCTTCTGCCGTAACCAGCTCAGCGACATATGGAGCTTCACAAGTGCAGGCCACGCCGGGGGAGGGGGGATTGTTTACATTAACCACCCCCCCCCCCCCCCGCCCCGGCCCTTCAGCAGGGATGATCTTGTAAAAAATGCAAGTCTCACCTTTGCATTACATTCCTGCTTAAAACTCTTCCGCTTCATTTAGCTGCAGCTCAACATATTGGTTGGACTCAGAAGCCAGATAACCTGGGGTGGAATCCTGGATCCTCTACTCACCAGATATGTGATCCTGGGCAGGTTACCTAACTTTTCTGTCTCTCAGTTTCCCCACTTGTAAAATGGGGATGATGATGATAATAATACCTACCTCGTAGGGTTGTTATGAGCATTCAATGAGTTAATATTGGTACAGTGCTTTGCACAGTGCTATTTATGTGTTGGTTAGATAAATAGAATGAACTCAAAATCCTTATGGTCACTCACAGCCCCCCAGTGATCTCACCCCAACTCCTCTCCTGTCTTATCTCTTGGCTCTCCCCTCCCTCTCCTGTGCTTCGGCCCCTTCTGAGCTTTGCTCCTACTGTCCCCTCTTTCCTTACATCTTCACCTGGTTAACTTCTCATCTCCTGAGTCTCAGCAGAAATGACACTTCCTCTTGGGGCTGTCCTTGGGTTCCTCTCCCATCCCAGCAAGGTGAGTTCCCTTTGTCCTGTGCTCCCCAGCAGGAAGCATGCGACCTCACTTCTCCTGGGTCTGCTTACCCGCTGGGCTGAAGGCACTGGGAAGGCAGGGCTGTGTCTCTGTGATTTGCTTGGGTAGTCCCAGTGCCTAGCAGAGGACTTGCGGGATACACTGGGTGCTAAGAAATGGGTGACTGAATGAGCAAATTAATGAAGGGTGGAAGGAGGAGTCACAGGCAAGCACACAGTGGCCCCAGGACAGGGTGAAATGAGGCTGCTGCTCAGGAAGGCTTCAGGCTCTGGCTGGGGTCCAGCCCCCAGCTGGAGGCACCCGTGACTCTAGCTGGGAGAGGCTGGAAGCTCCAGGCAGCCCCTGATGACCTTCCTTCCCTTCAGTCTAGTCCAGCTTTGTAAACAAACTCCCAACTCCACCAGAAGGCCTGGCAATTAAGAGAACCAGTGAAGCAACCTTTTGCAGAGGAAAGAACCCTTTGGAATATGAATAACACCCTGATTTCTTTGGACAATTTCTCTTCTGGATTTAAAGCCAGGAAAAGCCCAGGTAAGAAATTTGGAGGCATCAAACATCTAAACAAAATACATGAAAGCTTGTTCCAACAAAAGCCACCCCTGGAAGAAAGGAGATGGTGCCACTCTGCTCAGCTATTAATATGCCATGAGGTGCCTGGAGACAGCGATTGCTCTAATCAATGTTAATGAGCAAGCGATCCCCAACACTCTCCCCGTTCCTGGTTCTGAAACTCAGAGATGCTGCCAGCCAGACTGATGAACCCAGCATCACTTTGAAGGATCATGCGGTGGGCAGATTGCTGAAACGTTTCCAAACAGAATGCAGTAGCAGCAGCTGCTACAGCTGTCGCACAAGCTTCCCGAAATAAAGGAGAAAAGGCGGCAGCAACTTGTTCTTTCTTGAGCCAATGGATTTAGAACAGGAGACCAAATAAGAGAGATTAAAAAAAAAAAACAAAACATACAGGAAGTTGGTGAAATGAGAACTTAGCTCACCAGGCCAAAGTAGGCGGTCTTGGGTCTTTGAAGGAAAGTTGCAGCCATACACAGGCAGCCCCTGAAGGGCTGGGGATTGGGGGACTGATGCTGAAGCTCAGCTTGGTCGTGATGAAGAGGAGGCGGAGATTTGGCAGCCCCTACCCTCTCACAGGGTCTGGCCAGCCCAGACAAGATCATCACTGTGCCTCCAGGGTCCTCAGAGCCTCCATGAAAAAACTACGTTTAGCCACCTTAACTAGTTGGTGCTCAGAAAATGCATGTTTCTCTTCCCCTTCTTGAAGACCAAGGACCCAGCTTGGTCAAGGTTAATCACTACATCAGAGTCCTTAGTTGCAAGAGTCCTGACTCTAATTGACTTGAGTGTAAGACCGTTACTTCTTACTGATTGTGAGGAAGGCTGGTGACCAGGATCCTAAAATGGGTGGGCACTGGGCAAGTTGTGTGGCCAGAACCACGGCCAAAATCACACTGCAGACCTCCCCACAAAGATCCCTGTTGCTTCTGCCACTGGACCCCAGACATCAGTCCCTACTGCACTGACTCCGTGGGCACCAGACACTGGACCATGGACCCTGCATTGGGTCCATCCTTATTGAAATCCTAGGCAGCCTTGCAGCTGTCCGCAGAAGGATTCTCCATAATCCTTCCTTCTTTGGCTCCCTCACTCTAGATTCAAAATCCTGAGTGGGGTGTCTGGCCAAGCCTGAATCATGTGCCACATTGCCCTACGAGACAAGCTGGGGAAGTAGGTATCTGGATTATACACCTTCCAGAGAGGAAGATGGGCTCTGCCTCCCACTAAGACTCGTAAAGTGGGAAATTCCTCAAAAAGGAAGGGGCTTCAGATGCTGGGCAGCCCCAAAATAGCCCACATTCCCTGCAGTTATACTTGGGCTTCTGGTCTGCATGATGGAGAAAAGCAAAAGCCGTGGAGGGCACATGAAAGTTGGAGCCTGGAAAAAGCCTTAGCCTGGATCTCATTTTTCTTTTTCCGGAAAAGAGAGGGATGGCTTTGCTATCATTGACACCTCTACCTGAAAGGCTTGCCGCCGCTCAAACTTGACCTCCCAGACCCACAAAGATCTCTCTCTTGTTGAAAATGCTATTCCACCTCTAGATTGCATCATCCTGTTTAGAAATGAATTACTTCATTTATGTATGTCTTGTAAAGCTCCCCCAGGATGGAGACAAAAATCTTATTCATTAAACAGTTAACAAACATTCATTGAGGCCTTGGGGAGTCTGAGGGGACAAAGACAGGGCCTGTGCCTTAGAGAAGAAGGTCATATCTGGTGCCAGGTGTGTGGAGGTGACAAGGCTTCCCAGAGGAGGTGAGCTGGTTTAAATGGGTCTTAAAGATTAAGATGTTCTTGGCCATTGAGGGGAGGGGAAGAAGTGCACTCTAGAGAGAGGGAACAGCATAGACAGAGGCAAGGAGTCATGAGAAAGTGTGGTGTGCTTGTTAGGTGCCCCTAACAGAAGGGGCAGGACATGGTACATGTGTAGCCCAGGCAAGAAGGTGGGAGATAAGGTTGCTAACGAAGATTGGGACCACATTCTGAGGAGCCTTGAATGTCTTTCTGAGGAATGAGTATTGTATCCTGAGAGGATTAGGAACCATCAGGTACTCTTTATTATTTTTAACATTAAAATAATATAATTATTAATTATTTATAAAATTATTAGTAATATTGGTTATTATATTTATTCTTATTGTGATAAAATATACATAACATAAAATTTACCATTTCAACCATTTTTAAGTGTACAGTTTGGTGGCACTAAGTACATTTACATTGTTATGCACCGGTCACCACCATCCATCTCCAGAACTTTTTAATCTTCTGAAACAAACGCTGTGCCCATTAAACAACAACTCCCCCTTCCCCACTGTCACCCAGCTCTGGCAACCACCATGTACTTTCTGTCTCTTTCATCAGATACTTTTAAGAAAGAGAATGACATGATGGGATTTTCTTGAAGAATCCCTCTGCCTACGATATGAAGAATGGGTTAGAAGACTTGAGGTAGGAAATGGTTGCAGAAAACTCCAGAAAAAGATGAATCAAAGTGATGGTGATGGTGGTGGATGGGAGGGGAAGGGATGAGAGACCTTTCAGAGACATTGATTACATGTAGCAGTTGAGAACCACCCAAGATTACTCCAAGGTGTCTTTTTCTATTTTCTCTATATTGACCCCCATACCCCTTCTTGTGTGAGGAAGAGAGAAGATTTATGATCCTATAAAATTGATTTTTAAATAATCCTCTGACCCTATTGGCTCACAAATATGTCAAGATCACAACCTATCTAGATGGTGAATTACATCCCCACATTGTTACTGTAGGATGTGCAAGATGACTTTGGGACAGATTTGATCATGGCACCCTTTGATCAATTTTATAAAGGAGAAATAATTTACAAGAGTAGTTTATGGTCATTAAATGTACAATGGCAATTCAGAACAGTTTCTCTGCTAGGAAAAATTATCTGAAGCTTGTGTTCAAAAGACAGCTGACAAAACATAGGGTCTGCAGTGGATCTCTGAAGACCTGCCCAGTTCTGCCATTCACCAGTCTTGTGGCCCTGGGCAAGTTACTTAACCTCTCTGCATCTCTGAGTCCTGTTTAGTAAAGTGACTGTTGTGAGGATTAAATGAGCTGATTTGTGTAAAGCACAAGAAGAGTGTCTGACCCACAGTAAGTGCTCAGTTCATGCTGGCTATTGTTGTGGTCATGATGATGATGATCATCATCACCTACAAGGACCCATTTAGTGCTGGAACCCTGTGCTTTGCAGTTGTTCTTGGAGGGAGATGGAATTGTCCATTCCTTGTTGTTCTGAAGAAGGAAGGGGTCACCCTCTCTCTGCGGGGTCTCCCTCCCTCCCTGAAGACTTGGCCTCAGCTTTCCTGCAGCATGATGTTTCTGCCAGTCTCATTCTCCCCCTTCTTGTTTCTTTTCTCAGCTTGCTCTGGTCCCAAATCACCCTGCCCAAGTCTTCCTTAGCAGCTGAGATGTTTCCTTTCCTGCCCCCATGATGCCCAAATCTCCTGCTGGGTCTGGGAGCACAGGAGGTGGAGGAGTGAGGCCCTCCGCTCTCTCCTCTCTCTTGGACCACAGCCAGCAACCTGTGCAGCTCTGCTGCCTGCTCTCCTTCAGAGCCTGCACACCAGCACCTCTCTCTGCCTTCCTTGCCCTTTGGAGCTCTCCTTGGGTACGCTTTTGAAAGGAGTGTTCTGGGCATAGGATCTTGTCTAGAGCTATGGATAATAGCATATCTCTGTGGGCAGCCAGGCTGCAGCAACCAGCGGGATACCCTGAGCTCTGAGTGGGCTGATGGTGTGTGAGTAGGTGCAGGGCAGCATCCGGGACAAAGCATGGACCAGTGTGGACTCTATTCATTGAGAAGAGACCAGCAGGTGCTAGAGTGAATGGGGCACGGGTTGGAGGCAGCTTGGAAACTCACACAAATAGGAAATGGCTCGAGCTTTGCCTGTTCCCACCGGGCTGGGCTTTCCCTGCTGAGGGAGAACCCACACATTCTTCTTCAAGGTGTGTAGGGTGTGTAGTTTTAAATCATTTATTTTGCAGGCAAAATTCACAGGGTAGGCATGTACCTATTGACCCATTGATTAGAGAATCAAATATTTGTTGATGGAAAATCTTTAAGGTGCTTTTAAAAAATTGCTCATGAAATTAAGCATCATAGATTCTGATAGTATTTTGACAGTGAGGCTTGAAGTTCTATATCGCCCTATATAGTTTCCTTTTCAGGTCCTTACATCTTTCAGTGTCTTTGAAAAGCGATTTATTAAATATGTGCTGTGGTATTTCCCCAACTTGAGGACAGGGGCTGTGTTTGTCTCTGTCCCAGCACATAGTAGGTATTTAATAAACATGATTGTCAGGAATCTTTTATAGCAAAAATTATTCATTCCAGACAATTAAACTCAGAAACTCGTTCAACTTAGTCACGGCCACATCTGATTCCTTGCTTTAAGCAAGCGAGAACCCATTTGGGGCTGCCCGTGAACAGGCATGTGCGTGCTCATTGTGTCCTCCTTGATCCCAATGTAGCCAACTGATGGATGGGTGTGTGGGATCAGCAGGCATCAGAGGAACTGACACTTCACCAGAGGCCCATTTCACACATGACCTTCACTTTGTAACCGGTTTCCTAGTTTCTGCTGACAGCAAGTATGTGTCTATAGTTCCTGGTGCAAGATTCTAGGCCCCTGACAGCTTTCATGAAAAGTTCAGGCAGGAAAACCATTATACCTTCCAGAGTTCTTTTAAGGTGAGTTTCATCATTGGCCAGGATTTTGAGTACAGAGAGCTGTTCTATTGGTTAGCAAGGAAGAATATTTCTGATAAAAGTTCCTTCCAGTTCTGCTTTTGCTGAGTTTAACTTGACCTCTGCTTCACTCAGACACGGGCCCTCACTGTCCATTGCTGGAAGGAGCATTAGCGAGCATCTAGTCCAGGTCTCCACCTTGGAACCGTGAGGTCACGGGCAGGCACATGGGGCCAATGTCAGGCTGTATGTGCCCCAGGACAATGGTGTGGGTTATTAACATATTGAAATGTGTCTGCTCCTATGAGTAAACAGTTGCTGCCTCCAAGCCTCATGAATGTGCCTCTACTGCTCCAGCTCCTCTCTGGGACCCCATAGACTCCCCACGCCCCTTTCTAGCAACAAAAGAGTTAGTACCCCTGGCCTAGCCCTGGGGGTGGGGATAAGGGGTCCAGCTCTGCAGCTGGTGGGACCCTGCCATGCTGAGTGGTTAAATATTTTGGATATCACTCCTGGGCAGTAGGTTTTGGATCCAATGCACTAGAGAGCTGCATTGATGGGTGCACATCAGAGGAAGTTGTGAGTGACAGTTGCTTTAGGAGAGCAAGGTCAGCTGCTGCTGTGAGCTAATCCCTAGCTCCTGTGATAGAAGGAAGTTGAGGACTTATACAATGGTACTTGAGTGGTGTCCATGAGAAGCAATGGCTCTACCTGCAGAGAGCTGAGAGGTTGTGGCAGAAAAGATTAGAAAGAGGGCCGGCCCCGTGGCTTAGCAGTTAAGTGCATGCGCTCCGCTACTGGTGGCCCGGGTTCGGATCCCGGGCGCACACCGACGCACTGCTTCTCCAGCCATGCTGAGGCCGTGTCCCACATACAGCAACTAGAAGGCTGTGCAGCTATGACATACAACTATCTACTGGGGCTTTGGGGGAAAAAATAAATAAATAAATAAAAATTTAAGAAAAGATTAGAAAGAGAAACCGAGAGAGGAGAGGATGGTACCATTCCCTCACTTAAACCTCTCTGATGGCTCTCCATCACACTAGGATAAACCCAAACCCAAGGTTTGGCATCGAGCCCCCAGTACTGTCCTTGCCTACTGCTACCGTCCCTTCTGGCTGTCCTCCTGCTCCCAGCCTCCCTCCTCTGCGCCCTCTCATCCCCCACATACTTGCTCTTCCCTCCACTCAGAATGTCCTGTTTCCTTCGTTGCTGACCAGGATCTGCTCATCCTCTAAGAACAAGGCTATTCTCTTTCAAACTTGCCCCCATTCTTTTCCAAACTGCCCAGAGCCTGGGGCCACCACTCGTCCACATGGCACCTTTGCAAAGTTCAGGAAGAGACATCCCGAGAAGAGACACTGCCAACGCAGCCCTGATAGAGCAGGTTGTCTCTGAGCCCCCCACCTCCTCAGCCTCGGCCTTGGGCCAGGCACAGCCACCCTGCTGATCACTCCCTATTACACGCTTCTATCTTGGTGGACCTCAGCGCTGCATGTCTCGCCCTGCATTGCAATTGTGGGTTTCCTTCCTGCCAGCTCTCCAAAGGTAGGCCGTGGTGTTTGTTTCTCAGTCCCAAGCACCTAGCTGAGTAACTGGACCACATGGTAGTTTGTCCACAAATGTTTGCTTAAAGGAGAAAGAGAGCTAGAGGGACAGAGAGGAAGGAGTAGAAGGGAACCATGTACAATTCTGTTCCCCCAGGGCCCTGGGTGCTCTGCTCCTGTAGTGGACGGTGGCAGCAATGGAGGAAGAAGGGAAGCGGTGGGCACAGCCGGGGACTGGAGGGTGGTCTCCGTGCTTCCTGGCTGCTAGGAGGGCTCCTCACCTGCTCCACCTTGCCCAGCCATAGCCTCAGGTAGTGTTTAGAGGTGGGGAGAACAGAACGAAGTGCAGGCTCCCATCTCAGGGGCAGTGTTTGGGGAGGGAGGGTTTCCTGGACACAGGAAAGCCCAGACCCTTCAGGGGACCAGCCTCAGAGATTAAGGGAGGAGGAAGGGACTTTCTCAGAGAGGGTATCTGGCACATCCTTGTTCTTGGGCCTCCTCAGAAAAATAGATGCTGTAGGGCCTGTCAGGACTACACCCACTTTCCTGAGCACTGTCCCTGGCTGAGGCCACAGAGAGGAGCAAGGAGCCCCTGCCGTTGGGGAGCTCCCAGGTCTGTGGGGACAGGACAAAAACCTGTTGCAGTACTATACAGTAAGTACAGGAGGAAAAAGTTTGCGCAAGATGCTGCAGCAGCCCCAAAGAGGAAGAGGTGAATGCTCTCTGGGAAAGGAAATTCCTACGTAATGTGGAGGAAGCGGGGGTAGGGGAGGACTTCCCAGAGGAAATGACATCTAACCTGGGTTTTAAAGAATGAATAAGCGTCAGCCCAGCTGGTGCAGGGTGGAAGGGAATCCAGGCAGGGGGAACAACATATGCAAAGACACAGAGTCATAAGTGGAAAAGTAACATGCAGGTGATAACATCAGGAGCTTCAAGTACAGGGCAGGGAGAGGAGAGACGGGGCCAAAGAGGGAGGCAGGGGTGAGAACAAGCAAGGGTATAAACAGATTTCATATTTGCAGAGGGATCTATAAGTTACATGTTACGTTCATTTAATTCACGATCATTTATTGAGCTCTTTCTATGTGCAAGATACTTGTCTTCTGATCTCGGCAATCCTCATTCACATCTGTCATTAAGTAACGGGGACATCTTAGACACCACACAGTCTAAACCCATTTTATAGATGAGGAAACTGGATTCAGACTAGTTAATGTGATATCTGAGAGCTCCCAATTAGTTAGTGGCAGAACCAAGACTAGAACCCAGATCTCCAAATTTCCCGGTACTTGGTTCCAGTCCCTTGCAGTGTGTGTGCAAAGCAAGCCCTTTGGAGCTGAAATGGCTTCTTATTCATTTAGGAGCTGAAATGGGTTATGAGATGACACTCAGAGCAATGAAATCCAGAATCTCATCTGAAGTTCAGAAAATCAGTGGAACACATGACTCGTTGAACAGACTTCCACAGTAAAAGCATAATTCTTAGTTTGAAAAAAAAAGTGCTTGAAAGCACTGAGTTCCCTTCCAGGCTCCCTTAGAAGCCCACTTCTCAGGCTGGCCTGTCAGTTGCTCAATAATGGTGTCAGTATGCACACGATCTACCTGCAGAGCATTGATCCCTTTCCCAATTCTCCCACTGACTTCATTGCCACTGAGTGAGCTCTTTCAGGCCTACTCCTGTTCTTTTTCAAAGTCACCCCCAGATGCCATCGATCCTATCAGCATTCGTTGCCGGCTTCAGCCTTATTGGTTTGCAGAGACAGCAAATATTGGGAGATTAGAAGCTATGCGCTTTTCTGGAAAGTACAGGGCCCTGCAACTGGGTGGGTTTGCAGAGACAGAAGGAAGAGGCAGACAGTGGCTGATGCTTGGCCAGAGTCTGTGAGAAGGCCTTGCCTGGGTGAGTGGTCCCAGGTGACAGCTTTATTCCTTAGAGCCTCCTTGACTGCTTTAACACAAGTCCTCCTTGCAGCCCAAGATCGTGACTGCATCTTCCTGCCTGTGGTTCATTCCTCCCTACTCCCACTCCAACTTAAGTGCCATCTTCTTAACTGGAAGTCAGTGGGAAGCACCTCTGCCCAGCCTATGTAGGATGCTTGGAATTGGTCACAGATGTGTACTCTTAGGCGCCCTAGTTGTGTGGGGTAGTGGGCAATGCCCAGGTTTGGTGTCAGGCAGACAAAATGCATATCTCAACTCGACCAGTTACTAGCTATGTGACTTTGAGAAGGTTGCCTCCCTTTTCTGAACCTCTGTTTTTGAAATGGGTGTAGACTAGCACTGTCTGATATGGTAGCCGCTAACCACATGTGGCTACTGAACACTTGAGATGTGGCTAGTCCAAATTGAGATGCACTGTAAATGTAAAATACACACTGGATTTCCTCCCCCACCGGGTCCAACAGTGACTGGAGACACCATTGGGAGGCCTGGGCTGGAGGCCTGCACAGCATTGGTGTGGCCTTTACGGAAGACCCTCCTGACCTGTCACACTTATGGAGACACCAGATGTCCAGGAGGTCAGACAGGTGCTGCAGATGGCAGCCTCTTGGTGCCAGGCCTCACCTTGTACTTGGCATGCCCATGGCATGGCATGGAGAGAGGATTCCATCTTTCTACACCTGGCCTGGTTCCCAGGGTGCCACGCTGGGGGGCAATGGGGTGTAGATTGTGCCAACAGGAATTTCTAGCTCTGGCTTTGCCACCTACTGCCTGGGTGAACTTAGCTACTCCTTCCAAACCTAAACTTCCTTATCTCTCAAATGGACTGACCTCCCAGGGCTGCTGCTGAGTAATTCTCCAGGTTTTTTTTTTTTTTTTTTTTTTGCCACTAGATGCTCCTTGGCTTATAGATGCATCATTCTCATCTCTGTCTCTGTCAACACATGGCCATCTTCTCCCCGTGTGTTTTTGTCTTCACATGGCATTCTCCTCTCTTATAAGGACACCAGTCATATTGGATTAAGGGCCTGTCCTACTCCAGTATGACCTCATTTTACTTAATTATATCTGCAACGACCCTATTTCCAAATAAGATCACATTCTGAGCTACTTTAGGTTAGATTTCAACATATCTTTTTGGGGGACATAATTCAATCCATAACACATCAGGAGGAGCTGAGGTCAAGGTCTCTTGCCTGCTCCCTGGTTTGGCTGCTTCCCTCTACTGGAAGCCACAGCTTGCTCCCCTGTTAGCTCCTCTCTCTGGGTTCTGGTAATCACTTTTTTCCCTTTGCCCTGGAACTGCATCCATATCTTGTTGATTTCCCTCAACCTTGCTCACTGCTTTGTAAATAGTTCTTGATTAAACTCTTGTCCAATTTCCCAATTTGTACATCTGTTTCCTGACAGTGTCTTACTATCTATCCACCTATCCACCTGCCTACCCATCCATCCACCTATTCAACAACCTATCCATCCACCCATCCACCCATTCATCCATCCATCCATCCATCCACTCATCCATCTATCCGCTCTTCCATTCTGCACAGTGTAGAATTTATTGTGGGTGCTCAATACATTCAGCAAACACTGAGCACCTATGCTATGGACAGTGCTAGGTCCTATGCCAGGAATGTAGTAAGTAAAACACAGTCTCTGTTCTCCAGAAGCTGATGATACAGTCCAGGGATAAGAATAAAATATACACATCTCATTTTCTAATAGTTCTCTGCATCTAGTGGCCAAAAAAAAAAAAAAAAAAAAAGCCTGGAGAATTAGTCAGCAAGATTTGGAGAGGACTTAGAAGGTGCGTTCTGGGCTCTATTATTTTTAAATTTTGAAGTAGTTTGGGTCTGAAATTTTCTATTTGTCTTCTAAGAGACACAGAGAGAGACCAGAATAAATAATCAACATATCCTTCTGCAAGAGGCTTCCTGATGGCCAGCTGCCACCTGACAACGTCCTGGGAGGATGGCTTTCCCTGGGACCCTGAGCCAGCCCTCTCTTCACTCTTTGGTCCATCCAGGAGGGATGCAAGTTCTGAGATCAAACACGGGTTCAGGGGATGGAGGCAAGCCAGAGGCAATTTGGATTCATGGCGCAGCCCCTGCAATGGCTTCTCTGAACAGTTCACTGTGTAACTTGTAAGGGGCTGAGCAGGTAGGACAGTATCACAGAAACCCGCCAAGGAGAAGAGCCTCCTCCAGGGATGAGTCAAGTTGAGTCAACTCTATAGGCCTCAGCCAAGCCCCCCGAACAGCAATTCACATGCTGGGCTTGGCAGTACAAGGTTAAGACACTAGCCTGTTCCCAGCAGTCTCATAACCTAGCCGTCTTGAGAATGATGCACAGGGGGCATCCAGGAGACTTGCCCAAGGTCATGCAGCCAGTCAGCGCACATTAATTTCAAGGTAGTGGTGAGATTTGTTCGATAAATACATATTGAGTGCCTACCAAGTGCCAGGTGTTGTTTGGGTGCTAGGCGCAATGGATGAGATGCAGGGAGAGGGCCTCTAACTCTGGAGGCCTTTCCTTTTGGGGGTGAGGGAGGGAGGAGGGGTATATGAAGACCACATGGCTTCACCCTCCACAGGCTCCAAAAACTGCCAAGAATTGAGCTGGGTGTGAGCTCTCACACGGCAGAAACCCTGTCCTTCTCTTCTTTGTACCTCCAGGCCCAGCACATAGTAGGTGCTGAGTGAACCCTGCAGAATTTAATTGATTCTGACATGATGACAAGGCGCTACAAAAATGGAGATGTGGGGAACAATCCGCATTCTAAATGTTACAGTAACAAGCAATCAGTAAAACTGCCCAGTGGAAAGGGGGCTCCCTCCCTCTCTCTTCCTGTCTATCTCTATGGTGACCATAACCAGGACTGGTCAAGGTCAAACATGGTCAACCAAGCAGCAATACTCCCAGGGACTTCAGCAGCTGCGTCTTGGGTTTATCCTACTGCGTGAAGATCTTTTGTATTTCACATTATGAATCTCTACACACAATGTCAAAGTCTTTTTGTTATGACACAAATATGATAAAAACATTACATTTTTAAGAAAGAAAAATAAGCCATCCCTTTGCTATAGAACTGATTTAATGCTTGCATTTCCCTTGCAGCCTTTGTCTATATGCATGCACATTTTATACTCAGTGGTAAGCACAGTGAACGTGTAATTTTGCATTCTGCTTACGAAGCCTGTTTTTTTTTTAAGCATTTGTTCCTTCATATAGATTCTGTGCTTGGGGCCAATCTTTGTTGGCATCTCAGTTTTTCTCTTAGGAGCACATCACTGAAAAGACAATGGAAGATGTTTTCATTGCTTGTGTTGGATATCTGTGAAATGCTTTGTTTTTCAGAGTCCTACAGACTAAGGAGTAAGCACAAGAACAGAACAGAACAGACTTTTCATACAGATTATCTGTATTGTTATCTAAATGGGGTGTGCTATCTGTGTGGGAGGAAACTTCCCACATAAATCGAGTGGAATCCCAGGCCTGTCACTCACTAGCTGTGTGACCTTGGGCCATTTACCTAATTCTCTGGTGAAGTAAGGGCAACAGCATCCATCTCATCGGGCTGGGGAGAGGACCACGTGAGATACAGACTGGGCTTTGACCCTCAGTATGTATGGTCATGTATGTGACCATGTATAACTATAGTATGATGCTCCCCATGTGATACCAGGATTGACCTTGAACAAGCCTCTCTGAGCCTCCGTTTGTACGTAAGTGAAATGGGGAAACAAAAGTCCCAATGAGACTGAACAATATAATGAAGACAAAAGGGCTTTGTTAATTAAAACATGTTCGTCCATCCAGCCAGTCCTCATTCCACCCATCTTCCTGTGTCTCTTTTCCCTCGGCCCTAGTATGAGGGGTGGAAATTTGAGGGTGAGTTCTGAAGTGTGTCCCACAACTGCAAGCAGAGCAGCCACCAACTGCATTGGGCCAGCAGCTTCCCTGGGCTCCTTTCCTGGGCGCCAGCTCCAAGTCCTGGGGTGCTGTGCAGAGCTGCAGCTCTCCTAGCCATCTTTGTGTGCTGCTGTCCCTCCAGGACCCAGCTCCCTGCCAGCCTGAGCAGAGATGCTGAGGACTCCTTCAAGAGCCAGTCTTCTGAATAGCAGCGAGAGGGCACACAGTGGGGGTCCTGGGGACCCGAGGACAGCCCAGCCAGCCCAGGCTGGGGAGTAGCGTCAGCAGCCAGAGAGAAACGCCCTGCAAGTGTGGATTGAGAGTCATCTGCCCTCCCTCCTTCCTTTTCTTACCCTTTCACTTTCTTTCTTTTCTCCTCTCCTCTGCCCCACTTTTCTCCTTTATTTCACAATGCTTATTGCCACTGGACGCCACTGATACAGCATGCAGTCTCCTCCACAGTCTGTAACCCTGGGGTGGGGCGTGGTCCCCTCCACAGTTCTAAAAGTTTTACAACAAAACAACTTTTAAACAAAACAAAATCAATTATCAAGTTTTGAGCCACCTCTCTTGCAAAAATAAACTTTTTTTATAAATTGCTTCTGCAGGGAAAGGAAACCAGGAGAAAACGATTTACAGATTATCTCAGACTCTGAAGTGAGAGCCACAGGGCTGACCTCAGTTCACCTACCAGGCTGACTGTAAACAAGCCTCTGGGATGTGTGAGTGTGAAGCAAGCCTCACACCTGACACCGAGCCCTTCCCCGCCGCCGAGCTCAGCCCAGCCCCCTCACCTGGACAGAACCCAGAGAGACTAACCTGCGTCTGATCCAGAGTGGGTGCTCTGTGACTTTCCCTCTTAAGAACTTCTTTATTGAAGTGCCACTAAGCACACTTCTGACTGACCCCCCCTTTGTGAAGCCCCTGTGCTCCTTGTTCCCGCACTGTGTGTTAGTTTCACTTTTCACACTCTAGTGCAATTTTACACCTGCAGGTCTAGCTTTCCCACTGGGTCAAGCTCCTTGAAGGCAGGTGCTACTTACTGGGATGTAAAATAGACGATGCTGTTCACCTGCTCTGCCTCCAGTCTCTCTTCTGGGACAGCCTGTTGGTTTTGTTTGGTGGAACTGTGACTCAAAGGGCCCTGCCCCTCTCAAGCCAAATCAGTTAGAATCCCCTTCCCCTGGTTTGGATTTGAGTGAGGTGACTGAAAGACTGAAAATGACTGAAGCACAGGGGTTTTGAACAGCCCGTCCCACCGCTCCTTGGGTTTCTATCCTCTCTGAAGCTGGGTTCTTCAGCTTTTCCATCAATGCTGTGAGTTACCCTGCAGCCAGGGGTCGATTCTGTTGCTTACAATCAAAGAACCGTGACCTGACAGAGAGATGGTGCCCTCTTCTCCATATCCCCAGGTCCAGTATGTGGCTTGACACACAGAAGGCTCGAGAAGGTTGAACTGAGTTGAATTGTGTTGACTCCCCCCTTGCAGTCTAGGGGGCTACAGAGACAGTCACCTGGACGTCTTTGATGGAAGAAGCTCTGAGTCATCATTATTTCCTGGTTACCTTGGCTTGAACAGTGCTTGCCTGGAGCTCTCTCCAGTGCATTGGGTCATGGGCCTGGGGTTCCAAGGACTCCACACAAAGCTGGGCAGAAATTAGCAGGACCTTTGTTTCATCTTGAAAGTTTGGTCCCTCCTTCCCCTTAGGCGTGGGCCCAATCCCAGGGCCCTGTGGAATTCTGACCCAGCTTTCCCACTTCCAGGCTTCCCAAAATATCACCTACTTTACCTCCTCTCTGTTCAACCCCTAACCACTCAATTCCGCTTTTTCTAGGAGTTCTCAAAACACTAAATAATACCATTTGAGTATATTAGCTAACAGAATGTACAGATGTCTTAAAATTCAGAAATCAGATAGGATTTTTTCAAATCGGGCTTTAGAAGGAAGGTTTTAATGCTGGCAATTAAGTTACAGGCTCCTGATTGGGGAAGGTTTGAAGTCCCACACCTTTTCTCTCTTTTCCAACTCAGGGTCAATCCAGTCTTTCTCAAGCACTTACTGTCAATATTACTAAAAGAAAAAACCCTAGTTTCCTTTACTCACGCTCACACCAATACTTCTGACACCAATGTGTCACCAAACAATTCTCCACCTCTCTGGACACCATGTGGGTGTCCTACAGTTCAATTCTGACACTAATTCCCTGCAGTTAGTGCAGACCCCACAGGTTAAGGGCTCAATACCACAAGATTGCCCCCACTTCAGATGTCAATGGCAAGTTACCCACATTTCTGTCTGACTTGGCTACAAATTGGGGGTTCCCACAACCCCCTCTTCAGGTTGGATAATTTGCTTAAATGGCTCACAGAGCTCAGGGAAACACTTACTTACATGGTTTATTATATAATAAAGGATACAGATAAATAGCCAGAAGCAGAGGTCCATAGGAGAAAGCCTGGAAGGGTCCCAAGTATGGGAGCGTCTGTCCCTGTGGAGTTGGGGTGCGCCACCCTCCCAGCTCATGGATGTGTTCACCGACCTGGGAGCTCTCTGAATGCTATACTTCAGGGATTTTTAGGGCTGCTTCACCATGTAGGAATGATCAATTATTAACTCAATCCTAGCCCCATTCTCCTCCCTGGAGGATGGTGGGGGGAGGGGCTGAAAGTTTCTAATCATGGCTTGGTCTTTCTGGTGACCCTTCCTGGTCAACTCCCTTCCTGGGCTATCCAGTAGCCCACAGAATCACCTCATTAGAACAAAAGATGCTCCTATCATCCAGGACATTCTAAGGGATTTAGGAGCTCTGTCAGGAACTGGGGACAGAGATTAATATACATATTTCTTATTATTTCACAATTATTCACATAGAAGTTAATTAATCACTATTGTGAAGTGACCTCCTTTAGTTGTCCAAATATTGTCACTTAACTACTGAATGGCGTGCAACTTTTGAGTACTTTGCTTTCTTAAACTCACCCCGGGTAGAATTGTTTCAGTCATTTTTGGACACGCAGCAAAGCTGCTCCATAAATGAGCAGTGGAGAGATCCCTGCTTCCCTGAGCCTGTTATTGCTTTCTTTCTTTCTAAACTGAACTTTTGTTTATAGACATTATTTTTACATAAAAGTAGAGAGCATTACATATTAACCACCATATACCTATCACCAACTTCAATAATTATCATTTTGCTATTTTTGTTTCATCTACACTCCCATCAACATTTTTTGTTTTTTGCTAGAGTGTGTTACAGCAAATCTCAGTCATCAGGTAATTTCAACCGCAAAGACTTCGGTATAGATTTCTAATAGGAAAGGACAACTCAACTACATGTCATTTTCACACCTAACAGAATTAACAATAATCTCTGAATATCATCCTAATACTTAGGCCAGATTCAATTTCCCTCGATTGTCTCAAAAGAATCTTCTTACAGTTGGTTTGTTTACATTAGGATCCTTAAAAGAGTATGTGCAGTATTGGATTGGTACATCTCTATGTCTGTTTTAATCTCTAAGTTCCTCTCTCTTTTTTTTTTTAGTGAGGAAGATTAGCCCTGAGCTAACATCTGTTGCCAATCCTCCTCTTTTTGCTGAGGAAGATTGGCCTTGGGCTAACATCCATGCCCATCTTCCTCTACTTTATATGTGGGATGCCTGCCACAGCATGGCTTGATAAGCAGTGCATAGGTCTGTGCCTGGGATCTGCATCTGCAAACCCTGGGCTGCTGAAGCGGAGCGCGTGAACTTAACCACTATTCCACCAGGCCAGCCCCTCCTTTTTTTTTAATGCCATTTATGCGTAGAAGAAGCCAGGTCATCAGTCCTGCAGGTTTCTCCCATGGTTTGGACTTGGCCGACTGCACCCGCATGGTGACATTTAACATGTTCCCCTGTCCCAGGACAGCAGGTGCTTGTGATGCACTGGGCCACCTGGCTGAGCCTGCCTGGTTTCAGTGAAGCTTAAATGATGAAAATTGTGGTCCCACATTAAGCACTGCAGCTGTTGCTCTGCTTGGCTGCCTCACAGGTTTCTCCCAAACGTTGTGTGCGGGGGAGGAGAGGTAGAGGGAGGAGGACTAACACTCCTGGGCACCCTTCACCAATGACAGATAAATTCCCTAGCCTCTGGTGGGATCATTTTGAGGCATGTTCTTGATGGTTCTTAGAGAGTCCCCAGTAGGACTGAACCCCAGTTATCCATAGCAGTAACCATGCTTCGTTGGCCCTTTGTTATCAATTTATTGATAAAGGTTAACCGCCCTTAATTATTAACACACACACTTCATTGTCCTTTCTCCCAGGTTTTACTTTCTTCGCTCCTTCACTTCTTCCTGAGACCCATCTCCCAAATAAACCACCTGCAACCAAATCCTTGTCTCAAGCTCTTCTTCTGGTGGGACTCAAACTAAGCCACCTCCCTATTTCTGGTCAATGGTGGTTACATCTGGAGGTTTGGCTAGATTCAGGTTCCTTTTTCTTTTTGGCAGTCTGGCTTCTTAGGTGGTGCTGTGTGCTTTTGTATTGTACTACATCTGCCACTCCAGTGTGTAGGAGGGGGACCTGCTAGCATTTTGTGCCTCCAAATGTTAGGGATCTGCCTGGAGGACTCAGGAGCCTTCCTCTAAGGTTTCCTTGTAACCCATTTTGGAGCCATCCTCCCTGCATTTATATCTAAGGTCTTCCAAAGCTGATTGCTATTCTCCGCCTGCAGGTAGCATGCTATTCTTTTAACAGGAGGAGATGTGTCTGGCTGCCCCTCGTATGGAGCTTTCAAAGCAGCCGAGTTTGGTTCCCTTCATTTCTCCGGAGCCTCCATGTGTGAGTCATTTCTGCTAGGAATGTGTACGTTTTAAAGTTCTCATGGAGGGCCGGCCCCGTGGCTTAGTGGTTAAGTGCGCGCGCTCTGCTGCGGGCAGACTGGGTTTAGATCCCAGGCGCGCACCGACGCACTGCTTCTCCGGCCATGCTGAGGCAGCGTCCCGCATACAGCAACTAGAAGGATGTGCAGCTATGACATACAACTATCTACTGGGGCTTTGGGGGAAAAAATAAATAAATAAAAATTAAAGTCCTCATGGATGGAACACTTGGTATCACAAAAATAGAAGCTCATCAAAGGTGTGCTTTGCTCGGCTGGGTGGCTGTTAACCAATTCATATGAGGCTTAGCACCTTGTAATGGAAAAGCAGAGAGGGAGGACAGGTGCATGTATGTGTATGCGTGTATGTACACCCAAGACCTCTTTCCCTGTAGGTGGCACAAATCACTGCCTACGGGGTATAATTTCTCCTTCTGAGAAGCCTCCTTCCTTCTGTATTTCCACCCACTCTCCCCAGTTATTTCCCTCCTGTCTGAAATACCGGAAATGGAGCACGTTAAGGTGGGAGGGAGCTTGTAAGTGAAGATAGCACGGAATTTCAAGTTAGAAGACCCAGTGATTCTCTGTGTGACCCTGGGCCAGTCACCGAATCACTACGGGCCCTATTTTTCTTATCTTTAAGTTGGATATAATAAAAACATATGTCAGAATGCTTTGGCTTAACAAATCAAAAGAGAGAGTGCATAATGAAAAAAGCATGTTGCGAATAGTAAGTATGAATGAGAGAAGGTATATCTTTGCCTCAGTGGGAACAGATTTTCAGTTCTTTCTTGGACAAGTTTTGACAGGAATAGAAAATGAGGATTGAACCAGATAGGGGGCTTAGTTGCAAACAACAGAAACAGACTCAGGTTAAAAGAAGTGGACAAGAGACTTATTGACAGTATACTGAGTAGCTTTTAGACTTGCCAGGAGGCTGCAGAGCCAGGTGTGGAAAATGATCAGGAGGGAAGAGCTCTGGGCAATGACCACAGTCATGGCCAAGACCACACCTCGGAACTGGGACACTGGCACAGCTGCTTTTGAACACAGGAGAACACAGCTTGCTCTGCAGCTGCTGCGGCCTGGAATGTTCCACGGCCCTGCTGCAGCTGGTGCCTCCTGCTACCAGACGGTTCTCAGTGGTCCCTGCTCCTTTGCATCCCTTGCTTTTAGCCAGCATCTGGGTGGGTGGCTGAGAGGCAGGGCCCAGTCACCACCTACGACCCTCTGCTGGAGGCTGGGCCTGTGGGCCTCTGCTGTCTCCACCTCAGTGGTGGGAAATGCTCTGAGGGAGGAGATCCTGTATCAACAAGCAGGACAGGAGCGGGGTGAGGCAGGAGGCTGACAAATGCCAGGATAAACGTTGATGTTGTCATGCTACTGATTATTGATAAGATACAAGACTCGCCGACAGATATTTGTTGAGGATCTGCTGTGGCCAAGTATCATAGTGCCACATGGTAGATGAGACTGCTTCTGCTTTGAACCTAAAAAATAAATCTTGTAAATTATGGTATACCACATGATGAAATAATTTGTAACCATTACTATGTAAACTCTTTGTCTCCGTCTCAAAGATCTCATTCATTCTCATGGCTTCCATCTCTGCTATTTGATTAACACCTAGTCCCTAATTAAGTAGTGCTACATGTAACTCACTATCACTCGGATGTGCAAAGTGAAATTTTTAATTTTTTCATAATTAATATGATCTTCCTCCTGAGGTCCCTCCATCCTCCACCCATTGATTAATGGAAAAAGTTAATTTACTATCCAATCCTGTTTAAACATGGTCTGATATGTTCATTAAACTGGCCCCTTTAGGAAATTGTCTTTCATTTGGGTAAAGATGCTCCTCTGAGTGAAAAAGAAGAGCCTCCAAATATGTCATAGTGGGGTTTGGGCATCCAGAGGAGCCTTCTACAGGGAGATTTGAATCAGGGTCTTCAGTTTCTTGCTGGGACCAGTTGGGCCACTGCAGAGAGAGTATCCCAGGTGATCTGGGTGTGAAACAGCTCCACTGCAAAGCCCTAAAGAAGGAGAAGTAGAATGTGGACAGTGCTTAACCCTAACTGTTCTAACTTAGGGATCTTTCGATAAGGAACACAGAAGAAACCCTGGAGGAGGGAGGTCTTCCATTCAGCTCTAGAATATATCTTTTCCCTGCTTCAAGACAAGGAGGTCTATGAAACATCTGCCAACCTCTGCAGCTGTGACAGACATTCATAGAGGAAGATTTTCAGAATCATTCCCATTAGAAGAGAGCGCCTGGAGAGAGACCCATCGGCACTTCAGCTTCACATTGGTCCTGCAGAAACAAACAGAAATGGAAATACCCAGGGCAAGAGGACAGTGGGTAAAGTCTGTGCCATTGAGAGGAAACTTGGCCGACAGAGAGAATGAGACCTCTCTGCAGTTAATATTGTTGATGCCAACGAAGTTTGTAACAGCATGGACTCTGTGGGGCTGGAATGGATCACACAAAGAGGTGATGAGAAAAGCTGATCTGGGCCAGAACCAGGGAAGACTATACTAGACTCTCCAGTTGGGGATTCAAGCAATATCTAGTGGGGTGGAATTGGCTCGTAAGTCCAGCCTCCCTCTGGAGTGATATTTTTATTTGACATGTGTGTTTATATCTGCAGTGACATTTTAATTTTACGTGTATGTTACTGAGTCTGAGTACTAGAAACATACATGCATAAAGGGGCACACCTGGACAGTTCATTCTATAGCATGGGTCCAATTCTCTGCAGCTAAAATCTCAGATCCCAAAGCAAAGTCCAAAGGGTAAGAACGTCTGTAGGAATTGTTCAGGCAAAGACACGTCGTGGCTGCAATTTCCCTTTCCAGAGGGGAGCCTGGGAAGGGTGAAGTCTGTTGGGATGGGCCATGCCTTGCCCTTGCTCAAAATGGACATGCATTTACTTTCCCTGGGCTGGTACCAGCCCACGTCAGAGAATTCAGTTAGGTGATGGGCTTGTCCTTCTTGGGGGCCATGGGCAAAATCTGAGGTTTGGGTGGAGGTGCTGAGGCAGCACCTGGCTGCTGCCTCCAGGTCATGGTGACTTGAGGCTGAGGCCAGGGTAGCGGCCTGGAGATGGATCTTGATTTAGAATGTGTAGATTTGATGCTGTAATCAGCAAATTTGCACTCTTTTGCCCTGCTCGCTTTGACTCTCTAAGGTTTTGTTTATTCGTGAATACAAAAGTAGATATTTACTCTACTTAAAAAGTAAACAATTTTGGGGCTGGCCCGGTGGCATAGTGGTTAAGTTCATGTACTCTGCTTCGGCAGCCCCGGGTTCACAGGTTCGGATCCCAGGCGCGAACCAATGCACCACTTGTCAAGCCATGCTGTGGTGGCACCCCATATAAAGTAGAGGAACATGGGCATGTATGTTAGCCCAGGGCCAATCTTTCTCAGCAAAAAAGAGAAAAAAAAAAGTAAATAGTTTTATGCAGCTGAGTAAACACTGACAGACTATTTCACAGAATCTTTGGATGGCCTCAAAGACTCTCAAGTTGAATGCTCTTATTATACAGCAGGAACCATGAGGCTCATGAGTAGATGAATGAATGAATGAATGAATGAAATATATTTTGAGCCCCTGCTTGTGCTTCTGAGCCTCCTCTGTCTAAGCTGCCTGGACTTCTTGCCTGCTGCTCTACCCTTCCTCCCCTAGTCTGGGCAGCCTCCCCAGCCTCACCCTGTCCCCAAGGCAGACCCTCTCTGGCTCCCAGTGCAGCTTCCCCTCCCTGATTTCAGATTTCTGACTCTTTCTGAGAACGCCTCTCAAAGCCTCCTTGTCAGCACGTAGAGATATAAGCTTTCATTTTCTCACCAGGACAGATTTAAGGTACTGTGAGTCTTGAATTAGAATTGTTCCCTTGATATTCTTTAATCCGTCATAATACCCTTCTGGGCAGCCACAGCCATGGGGACAAAGCCATTAGTTATTCTCTGGCCACAACACAAAGTAGCTGATGGATTTCTCACAGGCCCTGTCATTTTTTTTTTTAAAGGACTAAACGCCCTTGCAGCGTCCAGCAAATAGTAAACGTCACTACAGATGTTTGCTTTGCAAAAGTTCAATTGAAGCTGAAATTTCCTAAAATGTGCTGATTTTATAAAGCGAGGGACACCAGCATGTTGCATATGGACCGTCTAAGTACAAAAAGGCCAGTGAGGCAGAGTTGGGGCTGGCCTACAAACGTCCGAATGCATAACCGGGTCACTACTGCTCAGCGCGTTCACAGAACTCATCCATTCTCATACAACCTGTATGTTTCCCCTGGTTGGGATTTTTTTTCCCCCATATTTTTGTGTCAGGCCATCTCAGTGTCACTGGTACTATTTATCATTTACATAATAGTTTTCTTTATTTTAAAAGCAAACTTTCTATCAGTGTTATAAATGCTAACAATATTTATTCTGATAAACTAAAAATATTAGAATAAAAAAGGATCATCTGTGTATGACCTAAAATTGTTTCACACACTACTAATGTTATACACACCTCAGTTGGATAAACAGTATGACTACTGCAATAATAGAAGTCTCACAAGGTGTAGATTTAGTAAAGAGGCAGGCAAAAATGATACTACCCAGAATCCTACCCCTGGACTTCACTATTTTAAGAATGTTGTAGCTCCACCCTATATCATATCCCACATTAAGCAATTTTTTAATATATATAGACTTTATTTTTTAGAGCAGTTTCAGGCACACAGCAAAATTGAGAAGAAAGTACAGAGATTTCCCATACACCCTCTCCCCACCCTCCTGGACCCCACACAGCCTCCCTCATTATCAACATCCCCTGCAGAGTGGTACGTTTACTACAATTGATGAACCTACATTGACGTATCATAATCACCCCAAGTCCACGGTTTATAGTAGGGTTCAATCTTGGTGTTGTACATTCTGTGGGTTTTGACAAATGTATAATGACATGTATCCAATATTATGTATCATACGGAATATTTTCACTACCCTAAAAATCTTTTGTGCTCTGCCTGTTCATCTCTCCCTTCATCCTAACCCATGGAAACCACTGATCTTTTCACTGTTGCCGTAGTTTTGCCTTTTCCAGAATGTCACATAGTTGGAATCATACAGTACGTAGCCTTTTCAGATTGGCTTCTTTCACTTAGGAATATGTATTTAAGGTTCCTCTATGTCTTTTCATGGCTTGCTAGCTCATTTCTTCTTAGTGCTGAATAATATTCCATTATCTAGATGTACCACCGTTTATTTATCCATTCACTTACTGAAGGACATCTTGGTTTGCTTCCAGGTTTTGAATAAAGCTGCTATAATGATTTAAGCAATTTTAAGAGATTATGAACAAAGCTGCTAAAACATCTGTGTGCAGGTTTTTGTGTCGACATGTTTTCAACTCATTTGGGTAAACACCAAGGAGCATGATGCTGGATCATGTGGTAAGAGTATATTTAGTTTTGTAAGAAATTGCCAAACTGTCTTCCAGAGTGGCTGTACTATTTTCATTCCCACCAGTGATGAATGAGAGCTCCTGTTGCTCCACATCCTCACCAACACTTGGTGCTGTCCGAGTTTTGGATTTTAGCCATTCTGATAGGTGTGTAGTGATATCTCATTGTGGTTTTAGTTTGCAATTCCCTAATGATGTTGAGCATCTTTTCACATGATAATATTTGCCATATGGACATCTTCTCCAGTGAGATGTCTGATCAAAGCTTTTGCTCATTTTTTCACTGGGTTGTTGATTTTCTTACTGCTGGGCTTTAAGAGCTCTTTGTATATTTTGGATAATAGTCCTTTATCATGTACGTCTTTTGCAAATATTTTCTCCTAGTCTGGCTTGTCTTCTCATTCACCTGACCGTGACTTTCATAGGCCACACTAAGTCTTTAATTTTGAGTTTTGTTAAGAATACTTAATTCTTGTAATTTAAACCTAATAAAATTATATAACTCTGTAACTCAGGTTGAGGATGACAAGTTGATATGATGTTATGCTTTAATTAAATATTTAAGAGCCAGCCCTGATGGCCTAGTGATTAAAGTTCTGCATGCTCCACTTTGGCGGCCTGGGTTCGGTTCTTGGGCACAGAACCACATCACTTGTTTGTCGGTAGCTGTGCTATGGCAGCGGCTCACAGAGAAGAACCAGAAGAACTTACAACTATACAGAACTATGTGCTGGGGCTCTGGGAGGGACAAAGGAGGAAGATTGGCAACAGATGTTAGCTTAGGGCAAATCTTCCCCTGGGGGAAAAAAAAAATTAACAGTTTGATTTTGTCATATCCCCAAGTCAATATAATTTTTATGGTCACACACATTTTCATATGTGTGCCCCATTCTTGGGGCACATGTGGACCCTTTGCCTGTGGGCCCTACCAGATAAAATAGTTGTCTTTGACAGCAATGGCACTCTTGGCTTAATGCTCAGTAGGTGTTATAGGGCAGTCATCAGAGTCTTTTATGATTGGCGTTGGTGGTGACAGACTGAACTAGAAGTGCTCTTAAAGCTCATCAAATCCAACCCCCCAATTTTATTTTTTTTATTTTTATTTTTTTTTGGGGGGAGTTAAGATTTTATTTATTTATTTTTTCCCCCAAAGCCCCAGTAGATAGTCGTATGTCATAGCTGCACATCCTTCCAGTTGCTGTATGTGGGACTCAGCCTCAGGATGGACGGAGAAGTGGTGCCTCGTTGCGCGCCCGGGATCTGAACCCGGGCCGCCAGCATCGGAGCGCGTGCCCTTAACCACCAAGCCACGGGGCCGGCCCCAACCCCCCAATTTTATAGTAAAGAAAGCTGAGGCCCATAGAATGGCAATGACTTGCTATGTCATTGTTGCCATCATTATTATCACCGTTATCATCTACCATTTATCTAATACCTATCTAGTGTACGTATCCGAGGCTACAGAGAAGAATAAGATGAGGTCTTGCTCTCCAAGAGGTTGCAATCTGTTGAGATGATGGGTCTTGCAGGGAGTTAGTGGCTGAGCTCAGACTAGAGCCCAGGTCTCTCTCTGGACTCCCAGGGCAGTGCTTATCCCATTATACCATGGCTTCTTCTATCACCATGGTCACATAGGGGTGGGTATCACTACATGATAGGGCAATTAGGACTATAGATCCTTACAGGTAAAATGATTATGTCCTTGACAGTAACAGTGATCTTGGTTCAATTCTCAGTAAAGGTGTTGGGGTGTGATCTGGGCTGGGTGCCAGACAAAATGAGTTATTAAAAATGCCTAGGGAAGGATCTCATAGGCCTGGCTTGGCTCAGGTGGCCAGCCAATCATCTGTGGCCAGGGGACAAAGTCAGTAAGGGCATGGAAGCTCCTGCTGGAATCGAGTGTTAGAGTCAGAGGAGCAGTTCTCAAAAGGTGAGGTGCTTTTCCTAGAAGAAGGAGGAGGTGCCAGGCAAACAAAGCAATAAGTGACCTCTACAATTGTAGAAGCTGGTTCAAGAAGACACTAAGGATGTTTAGAGAGGAGAGAGGTTCTGCCCCATTGGGGACCAGGGATGGCATACTAGACATGGCATTTAAGAAGGAAAGTGAGAGGAGAAGTGTTTGCAAAGACCCGTGGGCAAGAAAGCAAAAGGCAAAGCAATGATTAGGAAGTAGTTGAGTTTGACTGGAAACTAAATGATACAAAAAAGGGAACAGTGAGTGGGAAATGAGGTTGCAAAGTCAGGAAGGGGCTAAATCCTGGAGAACTGGATACCAGAATTTGGGCTTTAGTTTGTAGCCATTGTGGATAGGGTTGCCAGATAAAATACAGGATGCCCAGTTAAATTTGAATTTAAGATAAATAGCAAATAATATTTGCTTGGACACACATACTAAAAAATATCCATTGGATATCTGAAATTTAAGTTTAACTGGGCATTCTGCATTTTTATTTGCTAAATCTGGCAATCCTAATTGGGGAGCCAATGAGAGGTTTTGAGCCAAGACATGCATGAAGCTGTTGATTCAGTCCAAACTCCAGCACCTCTTATGTCTAGAATCCTGGGCAATGAAACCTGATGCCTATTACAATGAGTCAGGCCTTGCCAGCTACTGGATTTCCTTGAGTTCTCACAGAGAGACCAAATCCCCATTGTGGAGTGAGTGTTAAGTGCACTCTTTCAATGTCTTAATGCTCTCAGCTCTGGCACATCCATCTTTTGTCACTGTTGTAACTCAATTGGAGCCATAAAATTCAATTAACCAGATGTCCCATTCCCTTGAGGATGACTCAGGAGTCAAACTCCCTGGGCTTGCTGATGTCACTCATGATTTATTCCCTCAGTGAGCCTGCATATAAACACAGGCAGAGATTAATAAAGAGAAATCACACATTTGTAAATGTGTTGCCTGCTCTTCTGTCCCCCATCCTTCCTCCATGGCTGAGAGGTCACAGGGCTGGTCTCAGGAAGCCACACAGCCCCAGGCATCCTGGACAGCTGTGAAGAAGGAGCTCATTAGCCTTCACAGCGAGGACCCTGGGGGAGATATTAGGAGCACACCCGAGAGCAAACTCTCTTAGCAATTTTCACTCACAGCAGCAAGGTGTCAGTTGGGAAAACATATCTTCTTCAAAAGAGTTCTCAGCTTCTGGTTCCTCTCTTCTCAGCCTTGCACACACTCCCCATCACAGTAAGACTTTTAAAAAGCCAACCAAGAAGGAGATGGAGTTTGGGATCTTGCTCAAACAATCTTAGAAAGTGCCAGAAGAAGCCAGAAGAAGCTTCTTTCTCCAACAGGCCTCCACTTTGACTGCAGCCCCAAATGACTCCTTCCTCAGAACTCCTGGTGAAAGTGGGGGGCAGCTGCCTGCTCTGGCCTCCTTCTACAGCTATGCGTCTCACCTCATGCCTGCAGCCACAGCAGGCCACTGCGGTACCCTCCAAGCACCCTGCCTGTGGGCCTCCATGCCCTTGTACATGGTCTTCTTTCAGCCTGGGGTCCAGCACCTGCCCTTACTGAGCCTTCAGATCTCAGCTCACATATTCTCTCCTCCAAAAGGTGGGCTGCCCCCTTCTTCTCCTCCTGGAAGTCCGCCTTTCCCCGAAAGTGGCAAGTCACTGACAATACCCCAACAAGACTCTTCCCCACGTTTTGCCTGGTTAGTACATGTTCTTCATATGATTAAACTACCATTTAGTGAGTGTCTGCTATGTGCTAGACACTGCTCTACGCTGTACACATGTTATCTCCTTTATCATTCACCAGCAAAGTTTTGAGAGTGATAGTGTATCCCCATTTCCAAACCAGGAAGCTGAGAGTCGGGGGAGTCTGTTGTCTCAGATGGCAGAATCTTGAGGGAGTGAGGCCAGGACTCCGACCCAGTCTCTCTGCACCTGGAGTCCTTGAGGCCCCTTCAGGCATCATGCTCCACCTGCTGAAGGGAATTTCCTTCCAGGGGCTGCTGTGGGCCTGTGCCCCTGGGCTTTGCCCTCAAAGGGAGACCAGGAGTTCAGTCTAGCCTTTCCTGGCCCACCCATGAGCCACCCACAAGCCACCCACAGCCATCCTGAGGTAGGAGAGTTACTTTGCCTCTGTCCCTGTTGGTTTTACAAATGTTTTAAACTACAAGGGGAAAAAGCATCCAGTTCTTCCTCCACCTACCTCCCAAAGTGAGAAAAGCCAGGCTGTTCATAAATCTTGAAAGCTGCACGTGTGGCAGCCCCCTGGCCACTTAGAGGCCTTCCTTACAGAATTAACACTACTGAGAGACCAGCTCTGTGCCCGCCCCACACCCCCGGGCCACCTCATTCCTCCCAAGGAACAGATGTAGTGAGATTCCCTGGGAAGGAGCAGCTGTTGAAGAAAATCAGGTTGACGTTCCTCCTGTGGCCTACCAGAGACTCAAGGCCTGAAGGAAAGAGGCATTAAGCTGAGATAATGGGCTCTTTCCTCCCCTTTGTATCATCTTAAAAAATTGTTTGGTCATTGAGTGAAACAACATATGAATACATTATTATAATAGATTCAAATACAGACATTATAATAAAAACTTGAAGGTCCTCAGAAGACATTACTAACAGTATGGTATATATTACATATATAGCTAATTACTAATTATAATGTACTAATTATGAATTGTAATTACAAACAGTATGGTATCATATATATCACATATATATATAGTTTAACATAAGTGCGATAATATTCTAGTATATAAAATACTATTGTCTCATGATTTTAAAAAATTTTTATTTTCACATATTAAATTTGACTTGGAAAAAATTCTGTTTGTGAAACTATATAGTTCTACTTCATTGTTTCTAATGGTTATGGCATATTTTACAGTAGGATTAACCATCATTTAAAAACTCTTGGATTAGTGGTTCTCAAATTGTGGTCCTTGAATCCCTAGGGAGATCAGAAACCCTTCATGGAGTCCTTGAAATCAAGAGTATTTTCATGCTAATATAAGATGTTTTGCTCTTTTCACCGTGCTGACAGTTGCCCTGATGGTGCAAAAGTAATGGTGGGAAAACTGCTGGCATAGAGACCCCAAACTGCTCTAGTGGCCGTCGTGTTCTTCATCACCCTGGACTGGCAGTGAAAACAGAAAAAGAAGCCAGTTTCAATTAAAAATGTCATTGATGAAGCAGTAGAAATTACTCGTTTGATTAAATCTCAATCTTTAAATACATGGCCTTTTAATATTCTGTGTGAGGAACTGGGAAGTAATCACAAAGCGCTTGTATATATACTGCAATATGATAGTTGTCTGAAGAAACTGAAGATGTCGTGTGATTGAGTTGCCAGCTGAATTAGCTGCATTTTCATGGAACATCATTTTTACTTGAAAAGAACAACCGACAAGCAAGGGATGGTTATTCCAACTTGGATGTTTGGCAAACATTTCCACAAAAATGAACAAAGTGAGCCTGTCACTTCAAGGAAAGCAACTGGCAGTATTTGTTGCCAATGATAAGATTTGAGTTTTCAAGTGAAAAATTCGAATTTGGTAAACTTGTATCTGCCGCCTTCAGCTTGCTAGCCTCCAGGTACTTAAAGACTGATGAGATGTGGTTCAAGATTAATGAGTGTGGTTTTTTTAATACTGTATGATGAAATATGTCAACATTTGGAAGCTCTGTATAACTCAGTGAGCCGATGTTTTCAGAACAACAAATGCACTATGTTACAAAATCGTGCATGGATAGAAGATCCATTCAAAGTACAAGATAGAACAATGGATTTTAAGGGAAGAGTATAAAAAGTTTATTGATATGGATTCAGATTCCACATTGCAACTATCTTTAAGAAACTACCACTTACTGAGGATTTAAGTAATGTTGAAGAAGAATATCCACAATTGTCTGAAGAAGGCTGTTAAAATATTTCTCTCTTTTTAAACTACATTATCTCTGTGAGGCCAGCTGTTCTTTAACTACTTCAGCCAAACCAGTATATCACAATGGATTGAACGCAGAACAGTATGAGAACGTAATGTAAATGTAAAACAGTGTCACTCTTCTCACTAAATTTTTGTGTTTGAAATATTCAATTATTTTTCATAAAAATATATTATTTATGTTAACATGTAATAATTATTATTTTAAATTCATTAATAGATATTTTAAAACTTTATCAGTTCTAATTTCCAATATAGTAAATATTGATAGATATAACCCACATAATTTAAAGCTCTTTGTGTTCTTCAATAATTTTTAAGAACATAAAGATGTCCTGAGACCAAAAAGTTTGAAGACTGCTGCTGTAGATAATGAGCTCTTAGACCTGAAAGCGAGTTGTTACACTTGACCCTGCTTTGGCCAGAACAGGCAGCTCGGGGTCATTCAAGGATCAAAGATCCACAGTACAAATCATCTATGTCCCTGTGTCTGGCAGAACCTCCTCAATACCCAACACACACACACTTCTGATTTTTTCTGTCCTGGGAAACCAGATAAACAGGTTTGCTAAAATTAAGTATAAATTTGAGTCAATAGGCTCTGAATGAGGAGGAAGGAGAGTAAAGGCCCTTGATTTTTTTTTTTTGACTTCTTATTTAACACCCATTTAGGAAACTCAGAATTCCTGTTTTATGAACTTGCAGATTTCCAGTGTTTTCTTGGAAAATGTTTTCTATAGCTCTGCTACTCAGAGTAACAGTCCACAGACCAGCAGCAGCAGCATCTTCTGTAGCTTGTTAAAGATGCAAATTCATGATCCCCACCCCACACTATTAAGTCAAAACAAACATTTTAAGAAGATCCTCAGGCAATTTGTATGCACATTAAAGTTTGTGAAGCACTGCTCTAGGATAACATTTTAAAATCTAGAGTCTAAAATTTAAAAGGACTTCTAATTTCTAGAACGGTGGCAGATTATTTAGATTAATTCTCCTACTGAAAGTAACTAAAAAATATGGGTAAGCTGTATCTTCATAAAAGCATTAAAGAGATTTCAAGACAGCAAGAAACCACCACACCCAAAATGAAGGAAACGTTCATTCAGAGAGGTAAACCTGAATTAGGGATGTTTTTGCCCTGAGGTCATTTGCTAAACCCAGAAGATTAGAACCCAGGTTTTGACAGATTCTTGAGATGAGAGACACAGAATTAAAATTTGGGAAGTGGAAAATCTCCTTGGTCAGAATCTCTCAAGCCTTGAATTTGGTAATGTTCCCAGGTGCCTGGAAAAACAAGTGGAAATCCTCTCTGAGGAAGGTGTCTTTAGCATGGGTGAAATTATTTCCAAAAGTAATTTTTACAATATGATGACCAGAACAGTCCTAGGCTCCATGATCGAGAACCAGATTCCATGAGCAATATCCAGACTATAAGACAACTATGCTCCTACACTTTACAAAATAAAGGCAGGCTTGAAAATATCTTCAGGGACTAGGAATCTATCAAAAGTTATAGAGTCAATTTGAAAAAGAACCTAATAGAACTTGAGGAAATAAAAATATTCAATAATTGAAATGAAAACTAAAAGGATGGGTTCCACTGCAGACTGTACATAGCTGTAGAGAATACGTGTGAATTGTAAGTTAGGTGAGAAGAAATTTTCCGGAGTGCAACATGGAAAGACAAAAAGATGGAAAATTCAGGTTGAAAAGGAAAGAGAGAGACAGGGCCAGCCCGGTGATGTAGTGGTTAAGTTTGCACGCTCCACTTTGGCAGCCCGGGGTTCGTGGACCCAGGCACCGCTTATCAAGCCATGCTATGGCAGGTACCCCACATAAAAAGTAGAGGAAGATGGGCACAGATGTTAGACCAGGGCCAATCTTCCTCAGCAAACAGAGGAGGATTGGCAACAGATGTTAGCTCAGGGCTAATCTTCCTCACACACACACACACACACAAAAAAAAGAGACAAAGAGTGAAAAAGTCCTATATGTGTATATATAGTCCTATATATATCACTATCTAGGATCTGTATATACTATGTACTTGTGTATATATAGATCCTATATAGTCCTATATATATCATTATATATAGTCCTGTATATGTAAAATTTTATAAATTTATATTTATAAAATATACATATATTTTATACGTATATGTATATATAATTGGAATCCTAGAAATAGAAGAGTAAGATAATGTGGCAGAGGTGATATTTGAAGATAATGGTTGAGAATTTTCTAGAACTAATAAAAGACACCAATCTACAAATTTTAGAATCAATGAATCCCAAGCTGGATAAATAAAATGAAATCTACATTTAGATATATCGTTGTGAAACTCCAGAAAAATCACCAAAAGTGACCATCTTAAAAGCAGGTGGAGGGGAAAGTCACATGAGCAACAGTAGGAATGAGAGCTGACTTCTCAAAGCAACAGTAGAAGACAGAAGACAATAGAATTCAATCTGCTGAAAATAATTGCCAACTTTGAATCTTACACTCAACAAAAATATCTTTCAAGAATAAAGACAAAATAAAGACAAATTCACATAAGGACAGTTGAGAGAGTCTGTCACACAGAGCCCTATACTAAAGGAAATTCCAAAGGATGTACTCCAGGTAGAAGAAAGATAATCTCAGTCGGAAAGACTGAAGTGCAAGGAGAAATGAGGAACAAAGAAACTGGTAAATGTCTGAGTAAATTAAGTGAAAACAGACTATACTAGGCAACGATAACAATGTCCTATAGGGTTTAAAAACAGAATTAAAATACGTGATGGTGATTGCATATAAATTGAGAGAGGAGTAAATAGAATTAAAGAGAGGAAGGACGGCGAAAATATTGATTAATGTTAGACTTGGTTAAGCTAAGAATGCATGTTGTAATTTCAAAGGTAAGCTCTAAATTCAAACAGAATATGTAACTTCCAACTGAATAGAGTGAAAAAAGTAGAATGCTAAAAAATAGTCTAAGGAAAGCAAGACATGAGAGAAAAAGAAACAAAATAGGCAAGACAATTAGAAAGTATAAAATAAGATGGCAGATTTTAAAAACTTTATTATAGAACATTTAAATAATGCACAAAACTAAACAGAAAAGTATAACGGACCTCATGGACCCGTCACCCTAACACTTAACAATCTGGTTTCATTTCTTTCCCTCATTTTTTTTCCCAGAGTATTTTAAAACAAATCCTAGACACCATATCATTTTATTCATAAATGTTTTAATATGTGTCTTTATCAGATAAGGACTTTAAAAATATAGCACCACAATACCATCATCACAAAGATGGTATATTTAAACAGAAAAACATTTATGTTAAATGTAAATGGATTAAATAATCTTCTTAAAGACAGAGATTGTGAGACTGGATGAGAAACAAAATCCCACTTTATGCTATTTACATCTAAAACATAGAGATTCAGAAATGTGGAAAGTAAAAAACCGAGAAGGACATATTATGTAAATATTAACCAGGAGAAAACTTGTACAGATAAAGAAAGAAAAAGATGTTTTACATACATGGTGGAGAAAAAGTTGGGCAAAGTTCTTAGACCAACAGCTTAAACGCCACTCCCCAGAAGTGAGTTCACGTTGTTTATCTCACCTGAGATAGAAGTAAACCTTACCTCTGCTTACAAACGAGGAATGAGGACTCAGGGAGCTGACTGGCCAGCTCAGGGACCCTCACCTGGTGAGGAACAGAGGCAGGACTTGAGGTGAAGGCCCCAGCACCGAGACCAGTACCCCTTCCACATTCCACGACACATCCCCAGGCCTGAGAAGAAGAAGGAGAGGAGGACTCGAAATTTGAGAAGGTGGACCTCTGGGCCCCTGCCACAGGTAGAGCTTCGAGGTCTTTAAAGCTGAGGGCAAGAGCGGGGGATGCACTGGCTCCAGGGTCCCTTAGCAAATGACGAGTGGGAGAGGGACAGGAAGACAGAATGGTTGTGTGTGGACCTCGTGTCCGTGCCCTTTGAGCACCTGTTTAGTGGGGTCTTTCCTGGCCAGGGGCCACAGGAGGGAAGCGTGTTAAGGAGGCAGCGCTCAGACCTCGGCCACCTGCCAGGAAGAGCGTGGTTGAGTTCCAGTGGCCCCGACACCCCAGGAACACAGCGGGCTCTGAGGCGACCTCAGGACGTTTCGTTTCAGGAGGCTCCTACAAATGCAGGCTCAGTCTGATTTTACTCTGCTCCTTCCAGCAGACGGAAAGGAATTTTACGAAGGAAATGTGGCCCCCAGGGGATTCAGAATTTGTGATTCATCCAGACCTGTCCAGACCCATCTGGGAGGAATGCAGTGCAGCTTCACAGCTAATCCTGACAGATTCCTACCAGGAACCTGGTAGTGCTACCAACTGCCTCACGCTGGCTCGAAGGAGCCGCTGCTCCAGCTACAGGGGCCTGAGCTGAAATTTAGCCTCACTCCTCCACAGACAGACAGACAGACAGACAGACAGAAACATGGACACAAACAAACGAACGTAGGTTAGGCTACACACACACACACACACACACACACACACACACACACACTCCCACTTGGGACTTATCCACATAAATACTCACCTCCTCCGAACAGTCGGGTTTTGGCTACATGCACGCGGACAGACACAAGCATCCAGAGTTACGTAGACAAACTCAAGCACACGTACTGCTATTTCAACGACCTGCCGTTCCCAGCTTGACCGTGGGGCCCAGCTAGGAAAGACAGGAGCAGAGAAGACACAGTAGGCGTGGGCTGGGGCCACTCCTAGCCAAGAACAGTGGAAAGAAACATACTGTCCTCACCCATTCAGGAAAGTGGGGGGCTCTGAGCTGCAGCCAGCAGCCACTATTCCTAGCGGGGCAGGCATATGGAATAGACCACAGTTATTTTTTCTAAAGGGACAAGTGCAGTAAAATCCCTCTTACGCGGGAGCTGTAATTAGTGCAGTTAACTACACTGCCTGGGCTTGACACGATATGGGAGGGCAGCACAGGCTTCGGGGCTAAACTGACCAGACTTTTGGCCCGGATTTGATGCTTTCCACCCTCTGATCCTCAGTCTCCTCATCTGTAAAAAGGGTATATTACCCTCATTCAGTTGTAAGGATTAAATGAAGTAACATACATAAAGGAGAGGGCCTGGGACACAGTAGTTGCTCGATAACTTGATTTTCTCCCTTCCTGGTTTCCCATCTACTCACCTGGGGCTTTAGGGCAAAGAATGGAGTCAGGGCCAGTGGGGACCCCACCTTTGACAATGCCGGAATTGACAGTCTGGTCATCACTCTTTCCCTCCCTCCCACCACTGCCTCACCCCCCTTAGCCATGTCTTCATTGGCCCCTCTCCAGCCCTCTCCTAAATTACACTCTGTGCTTCAGTGTGAAAAGGTAGAGGGGCAGGGAGGCAGTTTGAGGGGCAAGCTCAGGGCTGGCTGCCCCCGGGAGGTACAGACAAACTGCAGGGCTCCGTAGGGGCCAAAGCTCACCCACAAGGGAGAGGGCAGCGTGGGACGCAGACTCTGACAATGTCCCCCAGAGGTCACAGGGTCGTGGTGAGGAATGAATGAGATGATGTCCATGAAGCTCATGGCTCAGGGCTTGGCACTCAAGAGACACTGAATAAACAGCCACTCCAATTATACTTTTTTTTTCATTCCCTCGACTTGACAGTCCTTCTGTACGGGAGTCACTCTGCAGATGGGGGATTGTAAATTGGTGGCCCACAAGCTGGATTTGCTTTATTTGGCTTGTATCCAAGTATTTCCCATAGAAATCCAGATTTCTGGCTTCTCTTGAAAAATCAGCAACTCTGGGAACCCTGATCCTGAATTCCCTCATGGCAAAAACTAAAATACAGCAGGTCTATTCAGATGCACGTGCTCACACCAGTTCTCCACAGTCCTCACCATTCCCTGTTGCCTCACGCTGGGCCCTCTTTACTTGTTCACATCACCTCCCCTGCCCTGTGCATATCTGTGTTGCAAACCTTGCTTTAGATATTTCCCAGTCACACACAGCGGGGCAGGGAAGGGCCTTAGATTTGGAAGGACCCTTAAAGGTAATCTTGTCCAGTGGTTTTAAAACTTTTTGGGCAGAAATAAGATCTAACCCAGAGGCATAAATAGACAACAGCAGAGCTATTCTGGTTGAAGGAGGACTTGCTATAACCCCACTCATCACTGAATAGGTGGGGAAACAGGCTCAGACTGGAGACACGGCCCCTCTGCAGGGAATTTGCGTCTGAGCCAGAATTGAGCCTTCTGAGCCCCCGCTGGAAATTCCATCCTGCCCACCCTCTGAGGGCACGTCCTGGTTGAGGGATGGTGAGAGAACACGAGGAGGATGCTGGAACCACAAGGTGGGACGAGGGCTGTCGGGGTAGGGGATGGACGCAGGCATGGACCCAGAGGACAGATCTCTCCAACCTCATGATTTGCCGGGGTGGGGCCTGGTGCCCAGCACCACTGAGGGTTAGCAGGAACACTGGGATAACACCCACCCATGTAAACAACACTCATCGCGTCTTCCAGCGTCGTTGGGCTGGCTGACCTCACGACCTAAGTGTGATACGCCTTGAACACGACACACAGGCCTTGGGAGTGAGGGGCTAAAAGGCTGCGTCAGGAAGTTTGCATAGAAGAGGGAGCCTTTACCGGATTAATGAGGTTGCACCTTCCTTTGAAAGGGCCTCAAGGAGACTCAAGCCCTGAGTCAGTCTCAGCATTGAAGGTAAAATTACCATGTACTTCTGTTCGGACTCATCCGTAGCAGCTAGAATGATCTGGGCTTCAAATATCAAAAGCCCCCACAGTAAATGGCTTACATGACGAGGAATTCGTGATCTCATGTAGTAAGCAGCCACAGGCAAGCCCATCTTCGAGGACCCAGGTTCTTTTCATCTTTCTGCTCTGCTGTCCTTTGCCCTCAGTTTGACCCCCCTCATGGGGGGTCACATTTTCATGACAATATCCAGGGACCATTTCTTCCCATGTGCTTTCTTTTTTCCTTTTACTCAGGGAGGAACCTTTCCTGGAAGCCCCCAGCAGATATCCTTTCATCTTTTATTCCTCAGAACCATGTTGCAAGCCCACACTGAGCAGTTACTGGCCAGGAGAGTGAGGTGGCTACAACTGTCCTGAAGCCCTGGCGCTGGGGGCTGACCACCTCCCTGAAGCACTTGGCATGAGAGTGGGTACTAGACACAACCTGGTTCTGCTTGGAGCCGGGGAGGGGGACTGGCTAGAGGCAAGTTTCCAACAGGTCTCCCACACCACCTGGTACACCTCCTTCCTTCCAGAAACTCCCCCAAGTTGGCAGAGCAGGAAGTTACGTTTATATATCGTCTCCTTGGAATCTCACAAAAGCCATAACATCCTGACTTGAGAAATGCGCATCACGAAAAAGGTAAAGCGGCAGATCCACGGTCACCCAGTTTGTAAGTGACGAGCCCGAATCGGAGGCCAGGCTTTCTAACTCCCCGTGTGGCAGCTGCGATCTCCACACTCGGCCTTATCCCACGCTGGAGAACTCGAGACGGGCGTGGCAGCCAGGGCAGGGGCTGGTGGGCAGGCGACAGGGCCGGCGTGGGGGAAAGGATGCGGGCAAGGGGCCTGGATGGGGCCCAGCTCTGCCACTCACCTACGTGAAACTGCCCTTCTCCCAGCTTCGGTTTCTCCGTTAGTACAAGAGAGGGAGTAGACTCTGAAATCTTTAAGGTTCTTTCTAGCTCAGATATCCTTTGATTTAATACCTTCTAAAAGAGGTCTCGGGCCCCAGAAAAAAACGAAAGAGAACCCACCACTTCTGTGGCTTGTCAGCACAGACGCCCCACGACCAGCGTCTGAGGGCTTCAGCTCCACCTATTTTGGGCTCATGAGTTCATCCTGAGGCCTGTGCCAGCCCCCGTGGCTTCTCATCTTTCCACTCTGGTCTGTATGACAAAATAACTAAAAATACCACGCTCCCACAGGCCCGCCATCCGGCTAACGCCCTCCCTTGAGTCAATTTATTTTTCAGTTTTAGGTGCCACAGTGAGAGCCTGGGCAAGCCACACTCGGTGGTTCCGACTGCCAGCAGCCCCACTCTGGTTGTCAGTGTGGTCAGGTGGGAAGAGCCCGTCCCTGCTCTGTCACTTTCCACTTTCCAGCTGGGCGAATTTAGCATGTCAGGAGCCTTGGAGCCTCAGTTTCCTCATCTTGAGAATGGGGATAATTATTTCCAATGTATAATATTGTTGTGAGAATTAAATGAGCTGGCCTGGGTGAAGAGCCCAACCCAGGTTGAGGGCTTGATCCATGTCTGTTCCCCTTCTCTCTGGCTTTGTGAGGGCTCAGACCCCATGATCCCGTTGCCCGCCTCCAAATCTAATGTGGGCTGTGTAAAGAAAGCCCTTCCCTAAATTGCTTCCTGAGGCGGTCATGGATGAATCGAGTGTGGTCACTGAGGGGAGGGAGGCGCTCATGAGCAGGCCAGCAAATCGCTCCATTCGGGTCTGTACGCACCATTTCACTGCACCGTCCTGTGTCAGAGCCGCTCAAGTCACCTGGTGCCTGCGTGCCTCCCGCCTCGATCCTCTCTGTTGGTGAGTTCTGGAAGCGCTGCTGGAAGCCAAATTAAAACACGACATAGAAGGCAATCAGATGGTCTGTGGTGGAGTTTGAGAACATTTCACATAGGAAGGCCATCGCTAGAGCAGAGATGGAAGAAAGCCATGCCCCTCTCTTCTCTGCTCTCAGTTTTATGCGCTGTATCTATCAAGGAGTGAAACGGCTCTAAAAGTTCTGTTGTGAAAACAACAGGCCTCCCCTGCCCTCTCCCGCCCAGTTTCCCTCTCTGAAGCAACCACTCCCATGTTATTTCCCTGATTATTTGGGGGGGCCTCTACATCTCTAGATAACACGCTTTCATAATCACTCTCTAATTTTTCAGTGTGGACACTGTCTACTGAGTTCCCATTACGGAAGATGGAGATCAAGCTCATTCTCCACCCCTGCTCTCCCAACCGTGGGATCCCTTCCCGCACCCATTCCTCCCTATTGAATTATGACGTAATCTTGCTTAGATCAAGTCACTCTGCATTATTAAGCCATGGAAACACTTTCTATAGTTAAAAAATGCGGTAAATTATGACTCCTTTTCCCTCTCTACCGACCTTTGCTGTCTCTGAAGCTAATCATTGTCTCGTTCCACAGTCTGATTTTCTATGTATCTATCACTAATTCCTCTCCAGGCTTTTCATTAGTTGTCGAAATGTCCTCACGAGACGTTCAGGTGCGTCAGGGGCTGTATCGGTTTCAGCTTCCTGAAGCCCGTCTCTCTGGAGCTTTCTCAGCTGCCCTGATCTGGATGGACCCGTCGCCCTGTGTCCAGAGCTCAGCTGTTGCCTGGCGTCTGTCTTCACCTCATCTGGAGAGCTTCCTCTGCTGCTCTTCTGTGTTGGGTCGCCTGTTTCCTGGGTCCGGTGGCCTCTTCTTTCTTGGATTACTCCTTCCTTTTACGGCAGCACATTCTCTAGAGGTTCCTGAGAAGTGAGCCATTGTAGGTAAGTGTTTTGAGTCCTTGCATATCTGAAAACATCCTTGTTCTATTCTCTTACTTGATGAAGAGTTTCGTTGTTTATAGAATTCTGGGTGGTAAGTCACTGTCCCTTGAATTTTGAAACTGTTGCTCTCCTGTCTTCTAGCTTCAAGGGTTGCTGTAAGAAGCCAAATTCATTATAGCTCCTAGCTTTTGAATGTGATTTGTTTCCCCTCTCTGGAAGCTTGTGGGATCTTCTGTTGGTCCACCATATTCTGAGATGTCACAGTGATGAGCCCTGAATGCACCGGATGAGAACAGACGCACACCGGGGTTCATTTCTCTAGAGAAGACATTGTCAGTCTCGTCCCAGACGAGAAGACTTAGGTCCCAGGCTTCAGGCAGGGGGTGTGGGGGCAGTGGACTTGGCATTCAGAATTCATACATTTACTTAATCCCACTGTTTAGGATGAGATTGTATATCCTCAGCTCTCCCTGGCATCCTGCAACCCAAAGAGCCCCTTTTTACTCTTTTCCAGGGTGTAAATCTCATCTGTCTCCTGGTGTGGGAAAGGGCAGAGGCCCACTAGTGGGGAGCGGAGGGGACCAAGGCCCCACCTACTTCTGTGGCTACTTTATTAATTAATAAATTAATAAATAAATCCTCCTATTTCAGCTGCCCCTTTACCCCGAGGTCCTGAGGTTGCTGATGCTTCTAGTTCCTTGAGAATTTTGAGGTGTACATCTATGTTGTTCTCAATTTTCTTCACTGTGGGTTTGAGATTTTACTTTCTTGGGTCTGCTAAGTCAGTTACCATTCTTCCATCTGTTTTCCAGCTTCTAAGCATTGTTGTGGTCTGCCCTCCTGGGGTGTGTGTGTGTGTGTGTGTGTGTGTGTGTGTGTCCCTTTCATATCATTCTAGGGGGGTTTTGGGAGGGAGTGAAACTAGATGTTTAATCTGCCCTCTTCTCCCGGAAGCCTGGTTGAAATATTATGAGTGAAGTCCAGGCCTCAGAACTCAGAGTTCATACCACCAACCACACAGCGGCTTGCCCATCACAGAGATGGTAAGAACATTTTCAGGCTGGAGGAAAGGGTTTGGAGGGAATCTGAGAAGAAAGCAAGTGAGTTGTTGTGGTCCCTGAGAATATCCTGGCAGGAGTGAGGGTGGGAGTGGCACAGAGACCCCCAGACAGGGTTGGGAAACTCGTAGAGGTACCATCATGGAGCAGCTCTGCAGGGCAGAAATGGTGGCACGGTGGGTACAGCAGAAAGAGGGCCTGAGAAACTCCTGCTTGCCCGGCACGCCCCCATCAGAGGGTTCCAGAGAAGCAAGGGAGAGGACTCCCTGGGAGCCACAAGGAAAAACCGAGTCGAGTAAGCCCCACCTTCGGCTGGGGCCAGCAGGACGGAGGCCAGCCTGGGAGTCAGACAGGCGAGATGTAAGCTCCCTGGGAAAATAGGTAACCCTCAGAGAGAGGGGAAACAAGACCCCAGAGTCACAGAGTCATGATGTTGTCAGAGCTGGGAGGGCCCTTAAGAAACATCTTCTCCAGTGACCCCATTTTATGGAAGGGGATTCTGGGGCTCAGGGAGGGAAAGGGGCTTGTCCCTGGCCATCCAGTCAGTGCAAGACAGCGTTCCTTCTGCGATGCCTTTAAAGAGGGTTGAAGGAGAGTAATGGTTTACTCATCCCGGGAGTCCTGTCCTCGACCAGACCCCTTCCCGCTGTCCTGATCTGCTTGTCTGGAGCTTCCTCGAAGCCTTTTGGATAAAGCTTATCACTTCCATTGATTACCCTGAGCTTACCTCAGCACAGTCATGTGACCATACAAGGGGCTATTTGAAGTGGATGTTGAGGTTGGAGGAGTTCACCAGCCAGAGGAAAAAGGACTGTCCTGGCAGAGTGTACAAAAGTGTACAAAGGTGTGTGCAGGGATATAAGAGATTTGCTGAATGAAAGAATAAATACCTGCGGAACCAAGTGGACAGAGGACATGCCCTGAAGGGAGGCCAGGCCCTAGGCGCCCCTAGGAGGTAGGCGTCTGGCGGTAGCGGGGCAGACTCGGATCTTAGACCTCAGTCCTCCTGGCAGCCCTGCTGTGGCACCCACTGGCTGGTATTTGTGGAACAGTCTCCACTATGTTGCCAGGGCAATGAGGCATCCTGTCACCACCACTCACCGCCACTGGGCTGCCAACACCCACCACGCCCAGCTCAGAGGCTTTGGTTGGCCCTGTTCTGCCAGAGTCACATGCACACTCGTATTTATATCCTGGGTTCGCTTGCTGGGGTGGGGCTGCTGCCTGGGTGAGGGCATTACATCTGGTTTCCGAGTGTAGCCCACCGGTGTCTCTTGGCACTGAGTTCTGGGCAACCAGCTCCAGGGAAGGTTTGGATGGTTGATGGTCAACACTCATGGGTCATGGTCCCTGAGCCCCCCTTTACTGTTCTCTGGTTTGACTGGCACTATCTCCCACCTGTGGCACAGACCACACAACACACACTCGCACCCCCCCACACACAACCTCCCCCCACCATACATGCACACACACAAACCACATACCATATACATACACACCACACATATGCATCATACATACAACCCCCACACACACCACATACACACCATACCACATACCACACATAACATGCGTACCATACTGGACAACACACATACCACATATACATACCATACTATGTACTACAAACACACACACCATACCACACCACACATACACATGTACTGTACACACAACCTCCCCATACCATACATGCACACACACAAACCACACACCATATACACACCACACACATACCCCACACCATGTACATACCACACACAACACACCACACATAACACATACATACCATACACACACACCACACCACATACCACACACTCACCATACACATACCACACACACACACACACACAACCCACATAGCCACAGAGTGTGATTATGTTGCAGGCCAACTCAGCAGAGAATCTCACAGACCTAGCCCTCTAACTCGGCTCCCAGAAGCCATGGCTTTGGACCTAGATAAACCTGGTTCGAATCTTGGCTCTGCCACTCTCTACTTGTACGAACTTGGGTGAGTAATCACGTCCTGCTGCACTGGTTTCCTCCTGTGTCAAACAGAGTGGCACAGCAGTTTCAGGGCTGGGGGGAGGACAAGCAATAATAGCAAGAGCCGGAGGCTGCTCTTGGGCCAGGGGCTGGGTTACAGCTTACCTCAGTTTCCCTACTTGGGGCCAGAAGCTCTTTGGAAAGTGCTCTGAGAACTGGGGTAGACAGCAAACAAGGCTACACATGTGTCCTTAAGCTCCCCAGAAGCTTTGTCTCCCTACGAGACAGAGGCTTGTTCTCTGCCACAGAGGGCAGCTCTGGCCACTGCCCTGTCACTGCAGCACTGACCCAAACAGGGAGCACCATCAGCACCTGCGCCTCCAGCCTCCCTGCATGCCAGCCCCTCAGAGTGACAGAGAGGGCTCAGAGCAATCCCTTTCCTTTGGATTTCACTGTGATTTATCATCCCCTGGAGATGACATGTTCTGCTTGGAAAGGAGATTAATTGGAAACACACACATTTAAAGGGCAAATCATTTCATTTAAAAACATTCCAGCTGAAAACCCGTTGCAGACAACAGTTGGAGCATCCATTCTCCCCTCAGCTGAGCAGCCTCTGTCGTAGCAAACCAGGCTGGTCTGGGCTTCTCTGGATGTGCGTTTGGTGTTATCTCTGCTGACACCTCAGGCAGGGTTTCCTGTGACGCTGGCAGGGCTGCTCCTGAGCAAACCACCCCCATTTACACAACAGTTCAATGGGAAGTCTCTGAGGATGGCTGGTGAACATACATGTTCACACACACACACACACACACACACTGAAGATGCAGAATATGCTTTTCTTGAACACCTGAATATGAGCTTATTTACATGCAGGTGTGTGCTCTATGGTAGAAAGAGCATTGGACTTGATATAAGAATATCTAATTTCCAATTTTGTCTCCACCATGACATTTAATGTCTCCGACCAGACAGTAAACTTTCCAAACTTCCATTTTTGCATTTTTCAAGTGGAGATGGAGGGTTGTTGTAGGCATTAAACTGGACAAAATCATGCATGTGAGGACCTGGCCCAGAATAGCAGTAAGTAAAGAATGGCATGTTTGTCCCTCCTTTGAGAAATTTATCAGCTATTAATCTTTTGGTTTGGGAACATATTTTGGAAAATGTTGGTCTAAATTTATATTTTGTGCATCCCCTCATGTATGCGTTCAGTAAACATCTCTCCATCACCTGCTCTGTGATGGGGCACGACCTGGTGTTGAGGAAACAGGAAAGGCACGGTCTTACTTTTTGGAGGTTCAAGGTCTAGTGGGGGGTAGGATGAGTGAAGTGCCTCCTGCCCAGCCCCTCGGTCCAGCCCCACACTGCCCCATGGCGCAGCAGTCCTGAAATGCAAGTCTGAGCCGCCACCCTGCTCTACACTCTGGATGACTCCCCAGTGTGTTACGGTAAAGCCCTTGCTGACCTCAGGCCCTGGGTGCTCTGGCCCCATGGGCCCCTCCAGACCCACATCCTACCTCTTGCTTCCTCCTTGCCCTGCACCCTCTGCAGGGCCACGCCTCTGGAACTCACCCTCTGTGTCCTTGCGCCCTGTTCCCTTGTCTGAACTGCCGGCTAGCTCTCCCACCGCGTGGCTCGAGCTCCTCCTCCTCCGAGTGTCCCCGGCCCTTAGACCCATCACAAGGTTCTGATGTCCAGTGTTGGTTACTGATACTTGTCTTGCCTGGGGGCCCCTCCAGGGCAGGGGCTATGTTTTGCTCACTTTGATTCCCCAGAACAGAGTCCAGGAACTGGCGCAGGTGCTCAATCAAGTCAGTTGAATTGAAGATTTGTTTTAAGAAACAGACTTCTTATTTTGAATGCCCCTTATTAGTCAGCAGTTTTTGGAAAGAGAAACGGTCCCCCAGAAACATGTGACCCTCCCACCCCGTCTGAGGCGGGAGGCGGCACCTGGGAGCCACGGAGCCGTGGCTGCCCTGCTGCCCCGAGCTCACACATGCTGAACCAGAGTAACCCGCCTAGCTTCCTCTGCACACCTCCCCCCACCCTGCATGTTCCATCTCCAGTTCTGTTTTCTGCATCTTGCCGCATGGGCCCTTTCTGCCAAGTCATCTCGATCATTTCAGCAAGAGGAGGGGGATTTGTTTTTGAAAGTGCTTCCTGATATTCCCAGAGGCCCACGGGGAGCACCTGCGACAAAATTCAGCATTGTCTGAACCTTTCTAAGGCACAGCTCCGCTCATGTCTGTCCGCTGCCTGGAAGCCTTTAATAACTAACAACAAACACAACATCAAGAACAACAATAATAAAAGTGGTCAGCCATTGAGAGCTTCCTGTGTGATAAGCTCCTTACAGATCTGATCTCTCATCCTCACACCCACTCTGAGTTCGAGTTCTTACATCCATTTTATAGTTGAGGAACTGGGGATTTAAGGATTAAGCCATTTGCCCAAAGTTATGTAGTGTAGGGGCCACATGTGTGCACCTCTTAAATCTCTGACTACAAGGAGCATCATCCACGGACAGCCCAGCTGCTGCCCTACAATCTGTCTCCGCGAGGCCACGCTTTCCATGAGCTGCTCCCAGATAGCCACTGAGCACTCAGGGAAGCAGGAGACAGAGAGCTGCAGGTTTACTCTGCTGGCGACTTTGGCTCAGGATCCCTGACTGCCTTGGTGAACTCTCAGACTGCATTGCACTGTGAGATGCTCCCCCTCAGCCACCCCCTCCCCTCCTCCTTCACTCGGGCTCACACCTGCTTCGTGGTCTGACTGCTCTCCCAGCCTCCCCCAGCTCCCGCTCCATGTTTCCTCACTGGCGTTCACTGAGAAATCTCATGCATTGCTAATCCCATCTTGGCATCAGCTTTTGGAAGACCAGGATGAATGCACACATCTGAAAAACCAGTAGCTTGAAGGCCTGCTGGTTGAACCCCAGCATCAGTTCTATCCTTCCACACTAATGGAACATGAGCCTGCCTCCCAAAATAGACTGCGTGCTCAGCCCATCTTGCCCCTGGGTGTAGCCTCCTGCTAAGATCTGGCCTGTAGGACCTGAATGCAGGTGGTCTGAGGGACTTCTGGGCTGTGCCCTAAACACAGGATGTGGTGGTCTGTCAGGAACCCTGCGAAGCAGGCGACACCTTAGGGAGAGCAGAGCAATAGGACGGAAAGAGCCTTGGCCTCTTTTGCAGAGCAGAGCCGCATCCCTGCTGGGACTTCTACACCAGAGAGAAAGACTTGCATCTTGCTTAAATCACTTACTTTGAGTGGCTGTTACACTTATACAGCCAAACCCAATATCCCAACCTACTCAGATTTGAATCCAGGCTTAGTTGACAAAGCTCTGAATTTTAAAGGGCCTCAAAAGTCACATCATTTGTGGAAGGCATCCCAGCATGGAGGGAGGTAACTGGCGAGAGGCAGGGAGCATAACGGTCAAGACCCAGGGTGAATGGGCCTCGCGTGTTGCGGGCACAGAGGAAGCGCTGAGTACGTGGTAGCTGTTATTACTATTACTGTTACCATTGTTGTTATTGAAGCCATTTAAGCAGGGGCATAACAAGATGAGCAGGAATGTGGAGCACTGTCTGCCATGGTCTGAGAGCCTGAACTTAGGCAGAGAAATACTTTATGTGAGTTGTGGAGCAACAAGTTGACAAGACAGCAGGAAAAAATTCAACCCCAAATCAGTGGAGGTGGGTTTCCAGCCCCACAGGAGAAGGCTCCAGTCCGGGCAGTGAGCATCATCTGCCTGTGAGCTTGAAGGCCCAGGGACACAGAACCAGCTACCAGAGTTGAGAGGTTTGGGCTGGGCATCACCCGCCCCCAGGCCCCCCGAGCACTGTGGGATTGGGGAGGATTTCTCGTGGATGCCAGTCCCACGGGGGGATGCTGGAAGTCAGCTCTTCCGCTTCCTTGTTCTGGGCGCAGCTAGAGTTAGGGACTCAGTACGTCTGACCTGCCATCCCCGCTGGAGTGACCTGGAGGACAGGGTAAAACCAGTTCTCCAGCCCAACACCAAGGCTCTTCACAACTTGGGGCACCCCACTTCCTCTCCCCCCTTTCATGTGCAGCCTGGTGGACTTCTCACTGTCACCTCAAACTCCATCCCTGTAACTGTGCTGTTCTCTTGAGCCTTTCCCCACATTTCCCTCTGGCCAGCTCCTATTCGCACTGCAATGCCCAGGTCCCAGTGTTCCACCGTGAGGCTGAGCCTCCCCGTCTGCTGCCTCCTTTGTACTTCCCTCGCTCCCCTGGGGTTCTGCTCATAGGCATCTTTCACTGGACAGAGGGCTCCCAAAGAGCAGGGATCTCACCTGTTTTCCTTCTCTCCATCTCCAGGAGCCTGCAAGATGCTCGGCACAGGGAGGGATTCAATAACTTATTGATGGATGAACAAAGACTTGGGCCACTTGTCAACAAGCCCAGATGATTGAAAGTGGAGCAGTTTACCCACATGCTCATGCAGAAAATGACAAGAAATCACCCAGGGACACTTGTGAAGGAGGTGAGACCTGTCCCTGTGGAGTGGGCAGTGGGGATGGTATCAACGGGCCACTTCTGGGGAGCTGAGTGTCGGGGATGCGGCCACATTGACTCAGGAGCAGGCAATTCCCTGCCCTGTGACAGCCTCCGCCGTGACGGAGCCGAGCCTGCTGCGGTGACACAGTGTCATCCATCCTTACACCCATGGGGTCTAGCTAATGCTGCAGAAGGGGAAACTGAGGCCCCAGAGCTGAAGAACCAAATTACCAGGGTTCTAAAGGCAGAGTTTCTGACTTCCTGCTCTGCACATAGGCCACGGACCACTGTGTGCTTGTGGAGAATGTTCTGGACTTGGAGTGACAGTACCTGGGTTGGGGTGTGGCTTCTATCCCTTACTGACCTTGCATTGATACCTCTCTCCCCTGAGCCTCAGTGACTCACCTATAAAATGGGGATAAATGGTTTCCTTCCTGGTGACCTCACTGAGATGTTGGATCATGAAAGAATTATGTGAAAAGCTTTCATAGGTTATAAGGACTTCCTTCAAACACAGATCTTATTTCATATTTTCATCTAAGGGTTGCAAATTAGATGAAAGACCAGAAAACCTAAAGTGTATGATCAGTGAAGTTATGATTCAAAAAGAGAAAAATACTTGGGAAAAAGCTTACAGATATGACAAACATCACCACGTGATTAAATCTAACAACCAGTGTGCCATGGGGGAGGGATTTTGGTTTCATCCTGTATTTGCCTTTTAAAATCTATTTAATCTGACCTGGTGACTTCAGGACACACCCACACACCCACACAGACACCACATCACACCACACACACACCACATCACACCACACACACACGCACACACACCACACCCACACACATACCACATCACACACATGCACATACCACCCCCACACACCACACCACACCCACACCCACACCACACAAACACATGCATACTCACACCACACCACACACACACACCACACCACACGCACACCCACACCACACCACATACACATACCCACCCACACACCACACCACACACACCCCCACACCACACCACACCCACCCACATACCACACCACACACACACCCACACCACACACACACGTGCACACACACCACACCACACACACACACACCACACCACACATACACACCCACACCGCTCCACCCACACACACACCACACCACACACACACACCCACACACGCCACACCCACCCACACACCACACCACACACATACCCACATCACACAAACACACGCATACTCACACCACACCACACACACACACCACATCACACACATGCACATACCCCACCCACACACACCACACCACACACACACCCACCCCACACAAACACACGCATACTCACACCACACCACACACACACACCATACTCAGCTTGGCCAGATCTTCTGCCAACGCAATAGGAAAATCCTAGTTTCAGGCATAGCTTCTTGGACAGAAGCTGTTATGATTATTATTATTATCTACTATCAAAAACAAAAGTGGGAAAATATTTGCCTCATATATGGTAACTATTGGATTTTTATACTTAATATAAAAGAGCACTTAAAAATAAATAAATCAGGAAAAATATTTTAATAGAAAAATGGACAAGGCCCAAGACAAGAAATGCAATGCCCAATAAGCATTCAAACAGACCGTAACCACATCAGCAATAAAAGAAATGCGAGTCGAAATAAGAAAATATAATGCTTTGTCTATAAAACCAACAAAAGTAAGAAATACGGCAATATCTATCAAAAGTCACAAAAACACATTTCACCACAGAAATTTTACTTCTAAGAAAATACGCTAAATAACTAAGAAAATGCCCAAAGATTTAGCTACAGGAATGTTCACCCCTAACGCGTTGTTTATTACAGTGATAGATTGGATGTAACTGAGAGAACTAGTGATAAGGGATTGGGTAAAAAAAAATCAGGACATCTTCTTTTGATGGGTTACTTGAGAGCCAGCCAAAGTGATAATACAGAGGACACACACACATGTACAGGCACACACGTGCACACCACATACATGCACACACACAATGTTCTAGCAGGGTGTACACAAGGGTGTTACATGTTTAATCTCTAGACAGTGAAATTATGGGTGACCTTTATGGGTTTTTTTCCGTATCTTTATTTTTGTACTTTATCTGCCATGACCATGCAAAATATCTATAATAAGGAAAAGTTTGGGAATGGTTTCCTTGGTGGAGTGGCCTTCCCCTACGTTATCTTCTTTAATCCTCACTAGAAGCTTGGAGAGGTCCGGTGATTGCAAAGATGTCACAGCTGGCCGGGAGCAGAGGGGTGGACTCAGGTTTGCCCGCCTCCTTCCACAGCCAGTGCTTTCTGCCCTCAGTGTGTGCCCTTACCTGGCTGGTGGGGAGCAGTGTGCATTTGGAAATGGGTCATTCTCCCTGGTTCCTTAGAGAGTGGAGGTTCCAGATGCTTCCCTGCTAGGAATGGAGTGACTGTGAGTGAGGGGCCTTTGGCACCTCTCTGGCGCTCTATTGAAACCAGGATCATTAGAATCCATCAGACATGGTCCTCCTGCCAGGAGCTCTGCAGCATCCTGGAGGCCTGAAGCAGCGTACCCTCTCACATTTCAGAGCTACTCGGGACCTCCAGGAGCCACAGTTTGGTACATGTGAATTTGCAGAGCCCTAGATCCTATGAGGCTGAGCTCTGGGTAGGGAAGAGCAGGAGCCGGGGACCTTTGTACTGGCCTGCCTCCGTGCCTCACGAGCTGGGAGATCTTGGACAAGTCCATTTACCTCGTTGAGTTTCACTTTCTCCTGCTTCAAAATGGGGATAGCATTTTCTATCCCATGGAGGCCTCGAATGCCACACTAGGGAACTCAGGTTTATTCCAATGGAGGAAAACTCCACAGGTGATCCTGCTAAGCACAATTCCAAGAGACCCATTCTACCCATGAGGGTTTGCTGGGGCCTCAGCTATAGCAGGCAAGGCCAAGCATGAAGGATTTCTACTGTAGAGAGCACGTTCTCAGCTCAGAGGGAGGGGTGGAGGGGAAAGCATGGCGTCTGATTCTTCTCTGGCCCTGATTCAGTGCTGTGACGACCTTGGGGTCAGGGGTCATGTCAGCCTCCCCCACACAAGGGGGTTTCTCAACTTAGGAATCCTGACAGCACCCAGGGAAGAAGGACTGAGGTCACACCTTTGTGGTTAGCAGATGCCTTGCTGAATCCTGCGGATTTGGAAGAGGCAGAATTCTCTCTGGGAAAGTTTTTTCCTGATGTTTTTTGAGAACAGGGAGCCATTTCTATCTTTCTAGAAAGACAAGAGACTTCTTCATTAAACTCTCTGTGGGCACTCAAATGTTTTCTCTCTGACTCTGTCATCCTTCAGAGAGCTAGAGAAGTTTATTATTATTCCCAACCAGTGAGATATGGAAGATGGGCTTATTATCCCATTTTATGCACATGACACACACTGAGGCTGGGAGAATTAGGAGGCCCTCCCCTAGTCATAGCTTATTTGTGGTGGATCCAGGAATCTAGTTCTGTCTTTTAAGCTAGTAAATTTTTCACAGCCTGCCCACACCCATGAGGATATTTTTTAAATCTTTAAGCCCTGGATGAAATACTTAGGCAAACTCACCAGTTATTTTACCCTCAAAACGAAGTTTATTTGGGAATAGCCATAAGAATTGCAATTCAGGAAGCGCACACTATGGCAAACCATAGGCAATCCAGAGAACAAAGGAGGAGAGCTGCTTTTATAGAGAAAAAGGGGTCGTAGGGAGGGGCTGTTCTAAAGGAAAGTCCATTGGGGGAGAGTAACAGTTCAGGGTAATAACAGCTTCTCATTGGCTGAGCTGCAGTGTTTCTCATTGGCTGGGCTGTTGCTGAGTCAACAGGGAAATCTTCCCTCAGTAGTAAAGTAGTTGTACTTCCTGAGAAGGATGCTAGCATAGCTCTCTTTCCATTTGGTGCAATTGACGATGTATGATAGGGCTTGCAAGTTTCCCCAACAGGCCTTCCCAACTCCAATTTAGTTAAGGTTTCTTTTATTAATTTCTACAAAATGATGACTTTTCCACTTACTGGTTGTGTGATCTTGAGCATGTTATTAATAGAGTGGCCGAATAAAATGCAGAGTGTCCAGTTAAATTTGAATTTCAGATAAATAACAGATAGTTTTTTAGTATAAGTATGTCTCATGCAATATTTGCTAACTCTGGTGCTATAGAGTGAATGTTTGGGTCTCCCCCCAAATTCACATGTTGAAATCCTAATCCCCAATGTGGTGGTATTGGGAGGTGGGCCTTTGGGAGGTGATTAGGTCATAAAGATGGAGCCCTCATGAATGGGATTAGTGCCCTTATAAAAGAGACCCCAGAGAGCTCCCTTGCCCCTTCCACCACTTGAGGACACAGCAAAAAGAAACCTTCTATAAGCCAAGAAGCAGGTTCTCTCCAGACATCAAGTCTTCTGTCACCTTCATCTTGGACTTCCAGCTTCCAGAACTGTGAGAAATAAATTTCTGTTGTTTATAAGCTCCCCAATCTTGGGTGTTTTATTATAGCAGCCTGAAAAGACTAAGACACCTGGCAACTCTAATGATTCCTCTGATGTAAAAAGGTAAAAGGCAAAAGGGAGCTGTTGTGAAGAGTAACTGTGATAATGCATTCAAGAATCTGCCACAAAATAGCCTTCAATGAACGTTAATAAAGAAAATACCACCCCCGGTAGAAGTCAATACAAATTATCTCTGGCCCTCTCCTCCCCTCCCCTTCAAACATTTCATACGCGGGGTTTGGTAAACTTTTTCTGTGAAGAGCCAGGTAGTAAATATTTTAGGCTTTGTGAGCCATGCGTACAATTTCTGTGCAACTACTCAGCTCTGCCATGTAGCACAAAAGCAGCCAGAGACAATACGTAATAAATGGTTGTGGCTGTGTTCCAATAAAACTTTATATTTATAAAAACAGGCAGGGGCTAGATTTGGCTGGGGGCAGTTTTCTGACTCCTGCATTCCTGGTGGTAACTGGGTGCCTGTTAAGTGTTTTGATCCTCGGTCTCCAGCTTCTGTCACTATTTTCTCATCAGTCACTAATTGCCAAGCACAGATGTTTTGTTCTTGTTTGTCGGAAAACCACACACACAGCTGTGGAGACCACAGGCCTGGGGCTGTTGAAGCCCCCTTGCCCAGCCACCCCAAAGTCCATGAACAAGGCTCCTTGCTACCACAAAGCTGCCCTTTTCACAGCCACAGACATGAGGTCTGCCCACCCCAGCCAACTGCCAAGGCTGCAATTACCCCACTCTCCCTCAAGAAATTGCCATGGCAACCTCTGCTGCAGCCGCCGCCTCCTCCTCCAGCTCAGTGCTGAGGGGTGTGCATACTTGAAAATGAAGTCCCTGGAAAGAAACAACCACTTTCACCCATCTTTAGAGCAGTCATTTGGCCCAGGAGACCATGGAAAGGAGTTAAAAAAAGTAATACCAGGCCAATAATAATTATGGTAAAAGCAATATCAAAATTATCTGTTGTGTTTGTATACGACTCTGCATTGATCACCTCAATTTATCTCTACCATCTTTAACATTTCCTCTAGTTGTTCATCCATTTAGCACCTACCCTGTGTCAGGAATTGCTTGAGGCCTTGGGGTTTCAATGATGAAGGAGACAGACATTGTCTCTGTCCTCAAAGACCTTATAGTTTAGTGCAGAGTTGGGGGGGAGCCAAAGAAAAAAATGAATAAAATAATTACAAATTGTGACAAATGCAGTGAAAGGAAAACACACAGTGCAGAGTAAGAGATGAATGTCTGTGGGTAAACCCACCTAGGTAGCATAGAGGGCAAGCCTCTCAAAGGAGGTGACATTTAAGCTAAAGGGCTAAAGGGTTAGAATGAGTCACCTGTGAAAAGATCAGGGGAAAGGGCACCTCAGGCGGTAGTAATAGCATGTGCAAGGGCCTTGAGGCAAGAAAGACTTGTGTGTTCAAAGAAGAAGGAGACCAGTATGACCGGAGTATAATGAGTGAGAAGGAGAGTGGTAGTAGATGAAGTCGGGGGAAGATCACAAAGCACATTTTGGTTACGTAAGTGTATCTGTCAGTGTGACGGACTGAAGGTTTGTGTTCCTACCCAGATTCATATGTAGAAGGCTTTATCCCCAAGGCGATGGTATTTGGATGTGGGACCTTTGGGAAGTAATTAGGTTGAGGTGAGGTTGTGAGAGTGGGCCCTGTGGTGGGATTAGTGTCCTGATAAGAAGAGAAAGAGACTGGAGCTCACGGGCTCTCTGCCACGCGAGGACACAGCAAGAAGGCGGCTGTCTGCAAGAGAGGAAGAGGGCCTTCCCCAGAACTGGACCGTGCCAGCACCCTGATCTCAGGCTTCCAGCCTCCAAAACTATGAGTGACAATTTTCTGTTGTTTAAACCACCCAGTCTGTGGTATTTTGTTACAGCAGTGGGAGCTGACTAAGTCAGTGTATAGTCCAATGTCCAGGGAAACAGAAACCATTCTAGGTACTACAGAGGGAGTTTAATATAGGGAATTGGTTACAAAGTGTCGAAAGAGTTAGAAGAACAAAAAGGAAATGAGGTGCGGGTGGAGGAACAAAGGAAAGAAAAGGATTGTTTCCCAGAGGCCAGGAAGGCGCCAGTGTCCCTGGGCTAGGGTCTGTGAGCCCACACTGCTATTGAGCCACCTTATCACGCAAATGAGCAAATCAAAACAGAACTTTCCAGTAAAATTAAGGATACTGTTTTTATTATTTACAGCAAAAAAAAAAAAAAACCTAAATAAGTATCATAATGAATAAATGCTAAAATAAATAAAGAGCACCTACAAATCATTAAGAAAAAGAGTAACAAATACTAAGAAATTAGGTAAGGGCTACTAACAAACAGTTCCCACAAAGAGAAACATAAATGGATCCTAAACATATGCTCACTGCATTGATGATAAGAGAAACAGAAAATAAACTACAGGGGATACCATTTCTCATCCATCAGATTGGTAAAGATCAGAGAGTTTGAGAGTGCCCTGACACAGAGCGAGGGGCTGAGTCTGCACGCCCCTGTATTCTGGTGGAGTGTGAACTGGTCCCACATCTAAGGAGGTCAGTTGGCCACAGCTATCATACCTGGAGTGTGCAGCCTCTCCGACCTGCCATTCCTGCTTCAAGTGTTCATCCTCCAGCTGTCCTGGCACCTGGGGAAGTGATGCGTGTGCAAGCGTGCTCACCACAGCACTATTGGAAATGACTTCAGTGACCATTGGTAGGGGGCTGGTTAAATAACTTAGAGAATAAGATGGGGCAGAAAAAACAGTGAGGAAGCTCTATATGTACTCAAAAGGAAATTTCTCCAAAAATATTTTTAAGGGAGAAAAAGGAAGGTGCAATATAACAGTTCTGGTCAGACCAGAAGCCAATCCCAAGCTGGGATTAGATGTGCAAAACATTTATTGGGGGAGGGAGTAGGAGAAGGGGGGGTAGGGGAACCTTCAGGCTGGGGTGCAGGTCTTACCCTGTGGGAGGAGGATAAGAGGTTAGGAAAAGTCTTGGATGGCAGCCCAGGTGCAAGAAAGTTTCTACCAGGCTGATGGGGAGTCTCCCAGCTAAAATAGCCTGTGGGGGAGTTTCCCATCTCCCTGGAGAAACAGGCCTGCCTCAGTGCCCCTGCTGGCAGTCAAGGGCTGGGAGCATCCTCCTGGAAGCCGGGCCTCAGGGAAACAAGGTGGTGTATCCAGAGAGCAGCAGCTGGGGCGTCAGCCAACTGTGCTTCCTGCAGCAGAAGATGCTTGGCACGATTTCATGGCCCTCACACGCAGGATGCTGTGTGTAACACGTACTATTGATGTGGAGAAACATATATGCATGTTTGTAATGTATAGTACATCTCTGGAAGGATGCCCAGGACATTAGAAGCAGCGGCTGCCTCTGGGAACTGGCCAACAGGAAAGGGAGAGGGACTCCACTGTAAGCCTTCTGTGCTTTAAAGATGCTGTACCATGTACGTGAATACCTAGTCCAAAAAATCAGTCAAAAATAAAAAGGGAAATTAAGACATGGGATTATTAAGACATGGGAATGGCTGACGTTACCTAGGGCGGAAGTTTGAAGGGGATAAGAGAAGAGGGCTGGGACCAAATCTGCAGAATCTCAATATCTACAGCAAGGGGAGAGGAGGAGGACCCCGCCAGTTAACCAGGCCTGACCAGAGAAGCAGGAGGGGAACCCCAAGCGGGCGGCGCCCCAGAAGTCAGTCAACTGTGTCGAGTGTGGCCGAGTGCTCAGTGGGGAGGGGACAGGCTCATCCACTGGGTGGGGCAACACGAAAGTCATTGTGACTTTCAATGTTGAGTGACCTCAACAACAGCAGGCTTGTGTGGAGGCGAGGTCCTGGAGGAGCAAGTAGGAGGTAAGGAAGTGGAGACAAGTGCCTAGGCAACACTTTCTGGACGTTTACCTTCAAGGGGACCAGAGAGTGGGAAGGAAGCTAAAGAGGGATTTTTTAATTATAATTTGGGAGGTCATAGTACATGCTGCGTGCTTATGGTGACAATCTAACTGGGACAGCAGGAAGAGTTATGCAGAAGAGAAGGGAAGAGCCAGAGGGGCCAAGTCCAGAAGGTGAGAGAAAATTGACCCAGAGACGGTAGGAAGGTTGCACAAAGTCCCACAGCTCACTAGCGTCCCCAGTTTTTTCCTCCTCATTTGAGAAGAAAAATAGAAAGTTGGGTTTCTTTTTCAGATTCAAATATAGGAAATTTTCCTAAGTTTATCTTATGGGTTGAAACTGAAATTAGACATTAAAATGAGAAACCCCTAGAGGGAAAATAATTTGCAAGTGGGAGACCAGCTGGTTCAGCGTCAGGAAGGACCTGGAGCTTCCAGGATGAGGATGCACTGCAATGACAGTTCTTCCACTGTGGAGCCATCTCTAGAAAGGTTTCTCCATCTACTTTTTAACCCACCCACCTCTATTTCAAAAAACAGACTGCCTGGAAACCAGCTTTAGGTAGTCCAGGTCAAAAACCCAAGTCAGTCATAAAATTTTGGAAATAAAAACTCTTTGGTGTAAAAATTAAATTAGATGAAGTATGGACATTTGCTTAGCTTAGATCCTGGCACACGATAATCGCTCAGTAAATGGTAGTTGTTAGTACAGTACTAGCCTGTGATTAATGGAAATTCACATAGCAGAAAGTTCTGAACTTAGACATTGATGTCTATTCACTGCTCAGTACTCAGAGTCTACACAGGTGCTTCATGTACACAGATCTACCCAGGTTCTACACCTGTAGAAGATGCTTAATCCATGCTTGTTGAATGAATGAACTGTACCTTACTTAGCCCCCCCATTCTCATGATCAAAACCGAACCTTGTCAACACCAGTGACAGCGAACTCTCAGTAATCACAGCCCTAATCCACAACCGCCAAACTCGAGTCACAACCCTCGCTCACAACCACTGAACCCTTGAGGTGCCAGAAACCCTGTGTTTCCCTCACCCAGTCACTTCTCCACTCTCCCCGGGGACGATCTCAGACTGCTCCCCGCTCCTAAACTCCACCAGCCCCTCCACCAGCCTTATTCCGTGAACTGTCCACACCCCTTCTCAGGGCACAGATGTGCACCAGATCCCGTGCCCTCCCCTCTCTCCATCATCATCTTTCCCTCTGTGATGGATTATTCGCATTAGCACATACATGTGCTGTTATTTTGGAGATCTACACTTGAGACCCCAGCCCAGCCCCTTCCCGAGCTCCAGACTCATTTCCAGTGTCCTCAAGGGCCACCGTTGGACATCTACTAGGCGTCTCAACTTATCTCGTCCAGAGCCACACTGCTGAGCTTCGCCCTCACAGTTTCCTCCCCAGGCTCCTCTGAGGCCAGCAGCCTGGAGTCGTCCCGGCCCCTCCTCCACCCACGCCCTCTGCCTTCACTTCCCTCAGGCACGCTGGTGACCTTGCTGTTCCTGGGCAGACAGACAGGCTCCCACTCCCCGGGGCCTTGCACTGTCTGCTCCTGTCTGAACTGACCCTCCACAGACATCCAGGGCTGCTCCCTCACCTCCCTGATGCCAACGCCACCTCCTCAGGGAGGCTTTTCCCAGCAACCTCTAAAGCCGAATCTGCCCCAGCTGTTCCAGTCCTGGATGTACACTCAATAGAGATGCGTTCATGTGCTCACCAAAAGACAGGTACGGGGATGTTCATAGCAGCACTATTCATAATACATTTGAAACATTTCTAATATATCTTTGAGTTACTCCAACACCTCATTCTAAATCCCACACAGATCCCCACAGAGGGCCAAGGCCCTGTCAGGAGAAGTACCCAGTCCTCCTTCACTGTCTTTCCGCTTTGCTCCCTCCACAGCTGAGTGTACTTTCTCTTTTACCTGGGAAGGCAGTAGGGTGAAATGTTGAGGGCCAAGCTCTGAATTCAGCCTGCTTGACTGAATCCAGCTCCTTCTCTTACCTGCTGTGTGACCTTGGGCAAGCTACTTGACCTCTCTGTGCTTGTTTTCCTCATCCGTATAATGGGGATCATAACAGCACTCACCTCATGGGACTGTTACGAGGATCAGTTGAGTTCACCCCTGTAAATGTTTAGGATGGTGCCTGCTTCAAGGATGATGGGAGTTGTTATAAAATCGCAATGGCTAACATTAATTGAGAACTCACTCAAACCGTCAGCCATTTCATCATCGGCACCATGTCCGCCATCTCACCCCGGGCAGCCTCTGGGTAAGTCCTCTGGCTCTTCCTATCCCAGAAGCCACTGGCTGTGTTGTGCTCCAGGAGCCCACAGAATGTCTGTTGGGGTCTAAGATCTGAGACTTGCAGCCGGTCAAGAACCAGCTTTGGCTCCAAAAACCTGCCTCCTTATCTCTGCAAGAAGCTGGCATAACCAGAAGCCTCTTGGAAACCCGTCTTTGGAAAGAAACATTTAAATTAGAGCTGAAACTCAGTGGGGTTTGTGTTGAAGCAGAGCCTGTCATCTGAAGCCTGGGCTTTTTTTTTTCTTCCATCTTAAACGAGGGTGTTTATGCAAATTTGTCATCAAGGTTTAAAACTCTTGACTTGCCCTGGAGCCAAAATCTGCTTTCCTAATTGGATAGGGAGTAGTTGTTAAAGCTCACGACCAATGTTCTTCTCAAAATTGCATGTTTTACAAGAGCTGCTCTTGAAAACATGTAATTCCGATGTTGTGAAACCATTGCATCAATGCAGAGTCCTGAAAACACGGAAAAGTTCACTCGGGGAACTGAGGGGGTTATTATTCTAGGTCGTGACAGTCTGTAATACTGTCTGGATATTATGGGGAAGGAGACACACGCATTTGCGGGTTGATTTCTCAATAATACCGGAAGGTCCATAATTTGGGGGTGGGACATAAAGAGACAGAAGGGAATCGGTTTCAGAGACCTGGGTCACACTCTGCCCCAGGCTGCGGGCAGCTCAAGGCCAGTCTTTTAAGCTCACTGGGTCTCAGTTTCCTTGGCTGTAAAATGAGAGGGGTGAGCTAGATGCCCCCAGTGACTCAGGTTTACTGAGAAGCCACTTCTCTGGGCCTCCTTCTTCCCACCTGGCAGGGGAAGGTGTTGACCTAGAGGACTCCGAACAGTCTGGTCCTAACATTCCACAATCGCTGAAGTTTTCTGATGGTCGTTGGATGATTCCCAATGCACAGGAGGCTTTGCCGGGCATTCACCTTCATTACGTCTCCTCCTTCCCAGCGAAGTTAGTAGAATATTTTCTCGAGTAACCACACTTGGTTTGAGTCTTGCCAAGGCCAGAAATAAAGAAGGATTTAGGGAAATTTCATTTTCTCCTTTCAGAGTTAGTCACAGTTTACTCTTATTCTCCATTCTAAACCAACTGACCTACGGGGGAGAAAAGGTAGTGTGCAGAGCAGGGATGGGGTCACGTTCTTCCTCCTTTGCCTTGAAAAGAAATGAACCTTTGGGACTCTTTGGAGGGCTGAGAGTCTGCCAGAAACCTCTCTGCATCTCTGGACGCAGGCGGGAGTCCAGGGCTGGCCTGAACCATCCTGACAGGCTGGGAATGGCCAGAGCTGCTGCTGCAGGACGTTTTCAGTGCACTGTCTTCTCTCGAGGTCCTAGGAAGGCTCCGCCAAGTCCAGGACAAGACACCGGCTCCCACTGCAGGCCCAGTGGCTGTTGGGGACCCCACCGTGGTGGCTCCTGTCACTGGGAGAGTTTCTCACTATTTAGTTCCTTCTGATTCTGGTTCCTGGGAGGGTGCAAGCTTTCCCCTTTGCTCCCAGCTGCCCTTCTAGTTCACGTTGCATCCATTCTCACACTTCAATGCCAGAGTATCTGCCTCAGGGACCCTAGGAAACCAAGGCTTTCTTGTTTGGACCCCAACTCCCTATTTTGGCTCCAGCTCAGCACTGGCTCACCACACCCCACCCCACCCTGCCCCCACATAGTTCTACAGGGCCCTGCTCTGCTTATGGAAGCAGCTTGCATGACAATCTCTGCCCTTGTCTGACCTTGCCCTGTTAAACAAGGCTGGCCCTTGACGCGCAGGGAATCGGTCTCAGTCAACAGTGCCTGCTCCTGATGCTTGCACAGGACTGTTCCCTACTACTCCTGACGTGTCGCTCCTGATCAGCTTCACTCGACCCCCTGCCCCTCCAGTGCCCGGCTTAGAGCCCTGGCTTCCAAGATCTGCCTCTGTTCTGCCTGGACTAGCAACCAGTTCCGACCCCTCTCTTTATTTGAATGGACGCAGCCTTCTGTTGGGTACTTGGCTCCGTGTGTCTTCCTTATGTGAGTCCCTAAAGCTCCAGGCAAAAGTCTCCCTCCTGCCACCCAGGGGTTCCCAGGGCCCTGGCGGGGAGGGGCACATGGGTGGTTGCCAAGCAGCCGCCCTGATACACGTCCAGAAGAAGCTATTGTGATCACCCATTGGCCCAAGCATATTTTTTTGCCTGCAAGTCCTATGATCGGTGTCTTTCACCTTGGACCCTTCCAAGCTGCTATAGAAACCATTTACTTCTAAAGAGAAACAGAGGAGTCTCGATGTACAGAATGCATACAAATGCTGGATAAATTCACTGGATAAAAATGTAGGACTAAACTGGCAGAAAGAAAAATCACTGGAGGCTGAAAAGTCAAGAAAACACAAATCTACAAAGAAAAGTGGCCCCTGAGACTGGGTTTGCCGGGGCTGATCCCTAATGGCCTAGAATGTTGGCTTTAATTGGGCCACATAGGTGGGGCACTGGCGACCAAGCCTGAGACCCACTCAAGGTGGAAGATCACGTCAGAGACTCCCCCAACATAAAGCCAGAGGACCCTTCCTCCCAACTACCAAGGGAGACCTTTGGGATTCCTGCCTCTCTATGCCTGGACTCCGGGTGTACAGGGAAAAAAAGAACAAGTGTCTGCTGAACATTTATGTTTAAGCCCCAAACCTCAGTGGGGTTTGGTGCCAGAATTCTACTCACTTGCTGCCACTTTTAGTAAATTTTTGGCTTTGGGTTTCTTAGGCCAAAAAAAAAGAGAAAAAGAAGTATGAAAGAGAAAGTAACAGATTTGAGTGGTGGAGTCAGAAAGTCTAATATAGATTTAATAGAAGTTTCAGGAGAGAACAGAGGGAAGGGAGAGAAGTGAAGAAATAATGGGCTGAGAATTTTTTAAGAAATAATGAAATACACAAATCCCTAGATCCAATGATCGAGACATAAACACAAATACACTCCTGGACATATCATAGTAAAGTTTCAGAATGTCAAAGGCAAGGAGACGATCTTCAAGGCAGGTAGATTACCTGCAAAGGAGCAATGATTAGATGGAGAGCTGGCTTCTCAGTAGCAACAGTAGAAGCCAGAAGACAATGGCATACTCTAAATTTCAGAGAGAAAATAACTGTCAGCCTACAATAGGATACCTAGTGAGGCCAACTTTTAAGAAAGAAGGATAATAATTACATTTCAGTCAAATAAAGGAAAGAATTTATTACCAATAGATTCTCATTAAAGGGACTTCTCAACTAAGCATGTTCCTCAAAAGAAGGGAAATGGTCCCCGAAGGAAGGTCTGAGATGCATGCAGGAACGAGGAACAAAGAAAACAGTAAACATTAAATCTAAACAAATATTGACTGAAAAGCGTGATTATAATATCCAATTTGTGAAGTTATAAAAATTAAAAATGTAGAATAGAACTAATATACTGCCCTGCAATAGTATTTAGGCTGAAATAGGGTAATTCTAACCAGTCCAGTGACTCCCACAGGAGGAGCCCATGTGACAATTTATGCCCTTTCTGCACACACACACACGCACACTTTCCTTCAGTCTAATAAGTAGTGGAGACGGCTGCTACTGATGGAACACTCACTATTTCCCCAGTGCTTACTAGGTCAGGATGCTTGTGCCTATAAAAAGCAGAAAAGCCTCAAAATGGTTTTAATAATAATAGCTCCACTTACATGGCACAGACACTGTTTGAAATACTTTCCATACATTAACCTGTTTAATCCTCACAACAATCTCATAAAGTAGATATAGTTATTATCACCATGCCCATTTTACAGATGAGAAGACTGAGAAGAGAGAGGTAAAGTAAACACGCCGAAGTCACACGCGGTAGAGCCTGGATTTGGCAGTCTAGCTCCAGAGCCTTTGCTCTTGACCATCACTGTGCTGTGTGCTGAACCGTAGGATAGGACTCTCTCACTTAACAAGATGTCTCAAGGTGGGGACATTCAAAGGGCAATTAATTCAACAGCTCAACTTTGTCACCCAAGACTGGGGTTCTTTCAACCTTAGCCTCTTGGCTTTTGTGTTCAGTATTATCCCTTTATGTCACAATATGGCTGCAGCAACTCCAAGTATCACATCCTCACCCAACAACACCCAAAGCCCAGCAAAAGAGAAAGTCCCTTCCTTCTGGTTCTTTTCAAGAGTGAGAGAAACTTTCCCCAAATTCCCCCAGAGACTTCCTCTTATGTCCCCTTAGCCAGAATGAAGTTAGATGCTCGTTCCTAAACTAATCACCGAGAAGAAATGGGGTCACAATTACTGGCTTACACCAATCAAGACCTAGCCAGTTGGGCTGGGAAGGGGCACCACCTCTCCTGAAGCATAAAGCTGCCTGAGAACCTGAATGAGACCGGCTTCTGGTCTGTTGGCAGGAAACGGGAGTGGCAGGGGCGTGGGCCTGCCACACCCACCTTATTTCTAGTTCTCACCACAACCTTACAAGATAGAGGTTATTGTCACTTTATAAGTAAGGAAACTAAGACTCAGAGGGAAGGAGTAGATTGGCCAAGGTCAGCCACGAGTGAACAGTAGGTCTGCATCCTCAGCACCTCCTCAGGCAGTCTGGCAAGTCTGCAAGTGAGAGCCTCTCTTTTCCCATCCTAGACCAACTGCATTGGAAAGATTCTTGGTCCTGTCTCTTTCCAGTGACTGCATCTCTGACAACAGTTGAAAAGGCCAGAGAAAACCCCTCACCTGGTGTTCCTCTCCCTGCAAGGCATGGGGACGCCCCAGAGGAGCTGCGGGGACAAGAGGGCTTCTCCCACCCGCCTTCTGGCGGGGGCGTGGTCAGGAAGCCAGCGCCTCGGTTCTGTTGATTAGAGATAGGTCTGCGCTCGCTCATGTTCTGGGTCCCAATCCAGAATGCTCCTGCAGAGAGGAGTGGCCCAGGGCAGCTTGTGCTCCTGCTGCTTCCGCTTCTAATTCTCTTAGGAAGGCAGCACCTTCAATTCTCTGAGCCCCCGGAAGGAATCAGCCCTCTCACTGACCCAGGTGCCCCTTCCTCCTGAGAGGGTGGCCCCCACCAGGGCTGGGGAGGGGGTGACTTGGCACCCCAAGTCCAGCTTTCCACTCCCTCTCCCTTCTCTGTGCTCAGAGCGTGGACTCTACTCTCTGTAGGCCACGTGGACGCCACGTGTGACCCCTCTCCAGGCCAGATGTGTGCACAGGAAGTTGAGGCTGCTTGAACTCCTGTCAGGCCTGTGGCTCCAGGCAGCTGTCTGTCCACACGCATCACAGCAACATTGAGAAGGTCATGGGACCCCCTGCCCAGGTACAAACGTGCCCGCAGCTCAGGGGTAGCAGGATTCTTTCCTGGAAACTAGCAAAGACCTTGATTTTCCTCTTCCCTCTACTTGTGTATTTTTTACTCATTCATTCATTCATCCATTCATTCATCCATTCATTCATTCATCAAACATGTACAGAGCCCTTGCTGTGGGGCAGGCAGGGGAACACAAAACTCACATGTAGCTCCTGCTCCCCACCCCACCACCCCCACACTCACATTCTAGCAGGGGACACTCCACAACCAACGAGTATTGAAGGTTTTAACTCCCCTGTGGGCATTTGTGTTTGAACTAGGGTCTCTGCAAAATGAATGCACAAAAATGGACGATTTAATGGTGGTCTCTGTGGCATTGCACCAAAGTGAAGCTGGGGCATTATTTTTCAGAAGGGGCTCTGCCTTTCTAGTATTTGTTAAATCTCTCCAGGGTCAGTCAGATCACCCCTGTTCCTGGGGGTCTTGTACAGCTGCTTCTGAACTCCACATCTCAAGGAGGTTAGTGATCCCAGCCCTGAAAGGGGCCTCTGGAAGTCACAGGTGAGCACTGAAAGAGACTGGAGGGGCTGTCTGCCCAGGCGAATCAGGGAGTCAGAGCTATGGCAGCGGGTGGCCAGGCCAGCTGACTGTGGGCTTCCTTTCCAGCTGGGTGGGCTGAGTAGGGTACCCACGGGGGCCTGAGTTGGGGACCGCTTGGGAACCTTAAATGTGCTGTAGGAATAACTGTTCTCCTGGGGCCAAACTGCCTCATGGAGGAGCCCTCCAGCACCGGGAGAGGGACTGAGGCTGGTCTGGACCTGACTAGGGATCCAGCAGGACTTCGGCACGGGGATGCTTGGTTTCTGGTCCGGTGGTACCTGGTCGTGGGTGATTTGTTTGCCACCAGTCTCCCTTTCCTTGATCCTCAGCTCCGACTGAGGGATTGGCACGTTTCCAAGCCTCACTCTGTACTTATGATTATTTTAAACACATCTGTAGAAGCTATTGTGTTTAATAAAATATATCCCTTTAAGGTATTACTAAATTTATAGCAGCTTGTCATCCTTGCACATTTTCTCAGTTGATGGGACACTAAAAGCATAATCATCATTACGTGGGGCTTTCTTGCAAAACGGTGTTATAAAATGTCGTGAAAGGGCATCCATACTCAAAATGTTGGGAGCCTGTGCTACTGGAGGGTGATGCCCTCTGTGACTCACCCTCCCCAGCCCAGGGCAGGAGGCCCTGCAGGCTGGGAGCCCCCTCCTCCAAGGCAGCCCGTCTGCTGTCAGCTCTGGCTGTTGGAAAGTCTCAAGTCACATTGCGTCTGCCTCTGCATCCTGTCACTACACCCAAGGATCCCACCCTCCCTCCTGGATCCCACTCTTCCCCCCTGCTGTGACCTTCAGGGTCACTCCCTTAGCGGTGGCCCTCAGCCCACAGTGGACCTGATTGCAGAGCAACACCATTAGCTGGTCTCCACTCACCTGTGAGTTTCCTGTCTTTGCAGCAGAAGAAAGGATCCAAGATGGAGCCAATAGGTATCCTCATGAATCCAGAAGCACTTCCCCTTCCCACTGCCCTGGGGAGGCTGTACGTCCTCCTTCTGCCTCCCCTCCCTCTTTCTGTCCCTCTTACCCTGTAGGAAGCAGCGTGGTGCTGTGGAAAGACTGTAGAACTTAGAATCAGAAGACTTTGGGTTTGAATTCCTTTTCTAACAGTCACTAGCTTTGAGACTTGGGGCAAATTCCTTTACCTCTGACCCTCAGTTTCTTAAAATGAGATTAATAATTCCCCCTTGAAGGGCTTTTGTAAGGATTAGGTTCATGGTACTTAGTAAGTGCTTGGATAAACCTATTATCCAAACTAAGTTTGGATAAAACTTAGTAAGTATTGGATAAACCTGGATCATATTGAAAGTTCATAATGTTTACCTTTGGGAGAATTTACACTGAGAAGGGCACTTAGCAGAGGTGAAATTCATATTGACAGAGCACCTGAAGGAGAAGAAAATGATCACAATTAGCATTGCTCTAGAAAATTGTATTCTCACCTGGAGGCCCCCCAGCATCCTTCAAAGATGTCCATCCTCAATTACTTCCAGAAGTCCTCACAGATATCTGCGTGTGCCTGGACGTGGTGGGGTGTGCACATGGATTGTGCCCCGGCTCTCCTTGTGGGTGCTTGGGGCTATTGGGGTGGGGTAGTGAGAAATCGGAGGCCAGTGTATTATCTGCTTATCCACAGTTTATTCTCTCCCACAGTTTTTGAGGGTCAGGAATCCAGCAGTGGTTTAGCTGGGTGGCTCTTGTTCAAGGTCTCGCACGAGGCTGCAGTCAAGCTGTTGGCCAGGTCTGCGTGGATGAAAGCCTTGAAAGGGCTGGAGGAGCCACTTCCAAAGGGACTCACTCACACGCCTATTGGCTGGACCCTCAGTTCCTCACTGGCTGTTGGCCGGGGGCCTCCCTGTACCCTCAGGGCACCTCTAGACTCCACATAGGTCTCTCCAGGGCAACTGGCTCCCCCAGAGTGAGATGTCTGCTCACACATGTACAAGTGAGTGAGAAGGAGAGAGAGCAAGCTACCAGAACGGAAGCCACAGTGTCTTCTATAACCTAACTCAGAAGTGACATACAATCACTTCTACTGTAGTCACTAAGTCCAGTCCATTGCAAGGAGAAGGAGTTACATGAGGAGGCAAGATCACTGGGCGCCAACTTGGAGTCTGGCTGCCATGGCTGCTAAGCGTAGAATCCAAGCTGAGAGGCCTCGGCATTTCTAAGGGACATTCCCCTCAGCCTGTGGCAGCGTGAGGAATTGTCCTCTACTCTGGGCACTTGTCTATCCAAGGGGTTGGGGAGCCATCTGCACCTGAGCTGACCGGCCTTTCCCTTGGGCAGTGCCAAATAAATCCAGGCAGCTCTTCCTCGGTGCATTTGTGGACTCGTAGACTGGGGGGTTTGGCCAGTTACCCAAAGCACTCATCCTCATGCCTACCTCCCACCCCTTGGGTTGTTCTAGCCTGGGGGTTCTAGAAGGCAGAGCATTCCTTCTGTGACCGATGAGGCAAAATTACTGTCATGCCCTCAGGACCAGGCTACATAATTTGAGGGCCCAGTGCAAAATAAATTGTGGGGCCCCTTGTTCAAAACTTATGAAGAATTTCAAGATGGCAACAGCAGAACATTAACCCAAGTACAGGACTCTTGGAAGTATAAGCCTGATATAGTTTGCGTCTCTATCTTAGGGTTTGAGCACTCATCTTGTGACATCCTGTGATATCCACCCTCGGCCAAGGCTGCTGATGCCCCCATCCTTTGTAGGGATGCTGCCAGTGGATCAAAGTGTCTGCAGACACCTTCCCCTCCCCCATGCACTCACTCTGCTGCAGGGGCCACAGGGCCAGGCTACTTCACACCCGAGTCTCAAACCTTTGTGAAGCCACTTGTTAATTCTTGGTTTTAAATACAACCCCTCACTCTATGGCTCAGACATAAATCCCCTCACCAGGCTTGAGGACAATCTAATTTCCTACCCAATTTCAGTTCCCTCTTCCTTTAAATGAGGTCTTTCCCAATAGACTCCTCAGTTTTTTTTGTGCAAATGGACTGCGGGGGCCCTTCCTCCCAGAGTCCTTTGGTCGTGCCTAAATTAGGGTAAAGACAGCTCATGTTTAAAACGGATCTCTTCCTCCCCCCATGAGCTTGTAAGATTTTCCATAAAAATTAGAATCAACAGGGGAACCAGGACACCCCAGTTCTAGAACTCATTCTGAGTGTACGAGTGTACGGCCTTACCATTCACCCGACATTTCGTAAGCACCTATTTTGGGCCAGCGCCGTGCCTGGTGCTGGGAATCTGGCAGGGAAGTGGATGGCCACGGCCGCTGCCCTAATGGAAGCTCTCCCTGCGTCTGAGTCACCCTTCTGTAAAGTGAGTAACTGAACTCAACCAGGGGCCTAGGCCTTGGATGAGAAAAAATGCATCTGTTTTTTCCCTAATCTCAAACTGAAATTTAGCATTTTTTCCATTATAAATGTAGCCAACAAGCCAAAGCGCTTAATAGTGCATTACTAGTGTCTTTATCACCAATACGGTCACAGATATGTTCTTATCACATGACAGTTGTTACTGTCTCAAAATCTCGTGTGCGTCCATCATTACACTGTCAGACCAAGTCATGTCAGACCCGCTGCTGACCTTGTTGCCTGGTGCTTCATGGAGACGCTCCTATACTGCTACATGGCAGAGCTTTATACTCTGCCAACTCTTTCAATATGATTGGTTTCCTTTGTAATCCGATGTATTTAATTTCATTCATTCAAAAATAATATTGGCAGTCACCAGACTACCAAAGAGGTCCGTGGCACAAAAAGGCCAAGACTGCGACCAGATGATCTGCACTGTCCCCTCCATGGTTTACATCCCATGGGCAAACGCAGACCTAACTCCTCTCCCACCAACACCAACGGGGGAAAGGAACAGGCTTGTGCTCCCCACCCCCGTTAACTTGGTAAACGGCTTGCTCTGGATTCGTTGTTTGCTTTTCTTTGATGGTGCTGCTTGTGTCTGAGCTGGGAAGGTGACTCAGTGTCCTGGGCCTCGATGGGCTGGAGGTGGATCCCCCAGCACACTCTTCTTGGAGAAACAGCTGCAGAGAGTTCCCTGACTGTGTCAGGATCTAATTTTTCTAGGGAAAAAACCCGCGAAATTCTTTATGTAAATGTGAAAGCACAGAGCCTGCCTATCTCCTCTGGCCGGATCCACCTGCCTTGTCCTAGTTCTGCTTCAGAGGCAGGCCAGCCAATTGACACCTACCTACCGGGGGGAAGGAGGGGACGTCTGTTGAGTATTTATATGCATCTCTCCATTTAATCTTCCTAGCCAGTCTGGCACAATTGTTTTCTATCCCCATTTAACAGATGAGGAAATTGAGGCTCAGAGACATTACGGGACTTACTCCAAGTAACCCTGTTTGCAAGTGATTGAGCTAGAACTTGACCCTAAAGCCTGTGCCACACTGTTCTCACCACCTCTGTGCTGGGCCTGTGCTGGGCATGGAGGAGAATACCATGGTGTCTTTGGGTGACTCACTGGTGTCCGGGAATCAGACAAGGCAGAGTATAGCAAGTGGACTGGTTAGTGGCGTTGACAAAGGAGCCTCAGAAATTCAAAGCATGGGCCGGCCCCATGGCTTAGCGGTTAAGTGCTCGCGCTCCACTACTGGCGGCCCGGGTTTGGATCCCGGGCGCGAACCGACGCACCGCTTGTCCGGCCATGTTGAGGCGGCGTCCCACATACAGCAACTAGAAGGATGTGCAACTATGACATACAACTATCTCCTGGGGCTTTGGGGAGAAAAAGGGGAAAAAAAAAAAAAAAAGAAATTCAAAGTAAGTGATTGCTTTCATCTGGGGTGGTCCAAGAGCTCTTCCTGGAGCTGGACACAACAGATTCAGACTCAGGGAAGTGGAAAGAAATCTGTGAGGCTGAGCATAGGGGGCTGGGGGTAGAGAGGAGGCCAGTGTGGATAGATCAAGGGAGGTGAAGGGGACCAGTGAGAGAGAAGGCTGGTGGCCTGGGATACACTTATTTCAGTAGGTTACTGGGGAACCACCAAAGGCTCTAGAGGAGGGAAGCCATACAATAGGAGTTTCACTTTAAGAAATGAATTGGGAGCTGGAAGATGATTTACAAGGTGGCAGGCCTGGAGACAGGAAAACTGGTTAAGAATTTATTGCAACTGTTCAGGTGAGAAATGCTGAGGACCTGAAATAAGGTGACAGAATGAGGGCAGGAAGGTTAGCACTCATGGGGGCAGAAGTGGGACGTCTGATTGCATGAAGCGTTGCTGAGAGGACCCAGGGGGGCATGTGGATGACGGAGAAGTCATGGGCAGGTGAGAAGACCAGCCACATGGCTGTCAGGGTGGCCATGGGAAGTCTTAGATCATTCATCCCTCAGGTCCCTCTGGGGAAGCCACGTGGGCCTGCCGCTCTGGAGCCCGAGCTCCCAAGGCTGGCTCCTGGCGCCCAGGAGAGACCAGCCCTTGCTTGACGCCTGCTGTATTGTTTTTTTCTCCTCTGACACTCTAGCCCCATAAGTGGTGGGAGCAGATGCTTTAGCCATAAGCTGGAGCCGTGAAGCCAACTGTGGTTGCACAGAATGACCTGCCTCAGACATGGGGAAGTATTGCATCAGTTTATGGGAGCTAATAAAAATAGTGGCAGGTGCATTTTCTTCCTCCTTTCCAAAGGGCCAATCACACTGAGTTTTCCTCTAAAGGAAAGGGCAATAGAGGATAATGGTTTATCTTCCAAACTCTGGAGCCCAACTACTTGGGCCCAAATCCCAGCTTGGCCTGTTGCTCACCGGGAGACCTTGGGCAATTTACTTAATCTCTGTTTCCTGTTTCCTCATCCGTAAAATGGGAATAATGCTGGTATCCACTTCCAAGTATTTCTGAGGTTGAGTTAAACGATGAAATGCTGCTAGTGCCTGGAATGTAGTTGGTGCTGAATAAATTGGTGTTGAATGGACGAGGGTTTCAGAAGGAAGCATCCCTAAAGCAAAATCAGAGCTGGTTTTTTATTTTTTGCATACGAAATGGCAAAATCTAGATAAGGAAGGGCCCAGCTTTGTTCTGACTACTTCTCAATATAGTCCATTTAAGTGTGTGTGGGGGTAGTTACTGGAAGGAGTACATTAAAAACCCATAAAAATTATTTCCTTTTTCTGCTTATTGAAATTCTCCCTTCAGGCTCAGTATAAATGCCACCTCCTCTGGGGAGCCTTCTGTGGTTTCCACCCTTCCCCATCCCCTCAAACATAGCTTCTTCCTCTATTCTCTGGCAACATTCAGCTTGTGGGTTTATTGTAGTCCTTACTTAATTCTGCCTTATTTTGCCCATAGTTGCATTCATGGCTATCTCCTCTCACTGGACAGGAACCTTCTCTCTCAGGCAGATACGTCAGAGTTTTGAGTTGGGCAGGTCTGGATCATGTCCTGTCCACCACTTACCAGCAGGCTAGTCCCACAGGTATGAGCCCCAGGCCCGCCTGTCAGGAGCTCTCTCAGCCTTGGCCCTGTGCCTTCAGACCCAAGGTGACCAACACACGGAGTGGGCAGGACTTGTGGGGTGAAATCACAAAGGAGCTTCTCCTCCCTGCGTCTGTCTTGATTTCGTCATGGAGTTACCTGCTCCCTGGCCCCGTGGAAGTCTCAGGCAGTCCTAGAACCTCTCTGGTTGCTCTTAGTTGATACAAACTGTCTCAATCCAGGAATCGTAAATGTCCAGGCCTGAATTTGGTTTAAAATGGGGACTTCTTGCCTCTCGTCTTGAGCTCTTGCCGCAGGTGGGGGCCTGCAGCTGGGGAAAGGGCACCCTTGCTTTCACTCTCCTTCCTCCCCTGACTCACTCTGCCTGCATCTTAGTCCGACTTTCAGGGGCATTAGACCCAGCTGACCTGACTGCTCCTCCTTCTCCCACACCCACTGGCCTGGTTTTTGCTCCTTGTGGGGTGGCGATGTTGGAGGGACGGAGCTCTGTCTTCATCTCTCTTCTCCCTCTGCACCCCATCTCTGGGGGCAGGACGCCCACAGAACCACACGCCCACAACTGCAGAGATCTCTCCAGCCCAGACCCCACCAGCTCCAGACTCTCATTTCTGGTGTCCTACCTGGCGCCTGACCGTCGGCTCCAAGTCCTCCTGAACTGAGTAAATGGCACTGCTTAGTTGCTGACACCGGAAAGCTAACAGTGTTCTTTGTGGGAGATCAAAATTGGCCACCTCAAAATATGTCTCCTTACCTTGATTATTTTCTCTGAAGGACATTTAACCTTCCCCTCCAAAACTGCCTAAAGAATTTAACATAGAAGGCCTGTTCCAGGAAGGAGCCACTACCACGTGATAGCTGTAGTATAATATAAAGTAGGTGCGATAAGAAAGGCACCAACCAGCCCATCTTATCAAAAATTCTGTCTCTCCGGGGACATTTTCTATAGGCGGCCCTGTAAAGAGTTGTCTGACAAACATTTGCATTTCCATCTCCATGTGAATTGTCTTCTTCCCCTCTGAAATCCCAAACCACTACCTCAACATCCTCCTTTGTCTATCTGAGTATGCTATTTAAAAGTGAAAACTTCCGCCATTTGTCGAGAAACTCAGTTTCCCTGGTTTCTCTACGTATACATGCTGTAAAGCTTTGTTTGATTTTCTCCTGCTATTCAGTCTCATGTCAATTTAATTTGTAGCCCAGCCAGAAATGACCCAAAGTGGGTAGAGGATAGTCTTCCTCCCCTTCACCTTGTTTTCTCCCTTTCCTGCTAAGTCCACATCCAACCCATCCCCACGTTCTGCAGGCTCCACAGCAGTGGTTTTCAGCCCAGAGCGATTCGCCTCCCAGGGAACCTTCTGTCATGTCTGGAGTGAGGAGTTGGTGCTACTGGCATCTAGTGAGTGGAGGCCAGGAATGCTGAACATCCTGCAGTGCATGGGACAGCCCCCCACAAAGAATGATCCAGCCAAAATGTCAGCAGTGCCACTGTTGAGAAACCCTGCCCCAGCCAGAATGTGTGCTGTATTTTGAACTTCTCAGCACCCCACTGCCATACCTCACTGCCATACCCCAGACCCAGCCCCCATCTTCTCCAGCCTGGGGGGCCGCAGGAGCCTCCTAACTGGTCCCCCTTCTACTCTGGCCCTCCTTCCAACTTGTTTCCACATGGCAGCCAGAAACACCTTTCTAAAAGTCAAATCGTGCCATTCCCCACCTTAAAACCTTCCAATGGTTTTCCATGGCACTTAGAATGAAACTCAAGCTCCTTCCCCGGCCTGCGAGGTCCCTGATGGCCTTTGCTGCCCCTCATCCTCCACGCTGCGCTGGCCGCATTGCTCATCCTTGGGTGTGCCAGGATGGGCATCTTTGCTCTCGGTCCCTCGGAGTCCCTTCTGCTTGGTGTGCTCCCCCCAGACCTTCTCTGGCTGCCTCGTTATCACTCAGGTTTCTGCCCACACTGCCCATCCTCAGAAAGCTGTCGACACCTCCTTGAAGGAGCTGAGCAGGCAGCAGAGTGTGGTTGGGGTGGGTTTTGGTGCCTGTGACTGTGATTCAGCGTGAGTTCACGTCTCTGCTCTGGGTGGTGGTGGGGACTGGGGGTGTGATGCTGCTTCTACTTAAAGCAGCTGCACAACTCCTGGAGCAGGTCAGCTGTTTCCCACATCTGGAAACTTGCCTGGATCCTTCTCTGGTTTATGATTGGTGAGCAGCAGCGGGGTCCCACCTGCTCTCTTCCTAACTGGAGTAGAGGAGGAAGAACGGGACCCAGAACCCTTGGGACTCTCCTCTGCCCGTTAGCCTAGCTTTGGCAGCCTGAAGTTGGGACTCCTGGCTCGGGATTCAAGGTCCCCCGCTTCTTGGGGCTCAGCCCAGGCACAGCTCTCAGGACTGCCACCCTCAGCCCCCTTGTTAGCTCAGGCACTCCCTCTGCCTGGAATGACTGTCCCACAACCCCATCCTTTCTTCGTCTTGGCCCAGGGATGGAGGGGCACAAGGAAGGGGCACAGGTGGGAGAACTTCTGTAGGCAGCTATTTGTGCCGGCTCAGGGAGAGGCTGTCTATAAACTACGGTATTTCTCTTTTAATTTATTCATCATGCAAGACTTTCAGGCAGACTTTATTGTGCCCATTATCCAGACAAATAAACAGAGTCGCAGAGATTTAGATAATTGGCCAGGATTACACATGGGAGCAGGATTCAAACCCAGAACTCAGGCCCAGCTGACGCCAAAGCTCCTGGACACCTCCCTCTCCTGCAACTGAGGGGGGAGGTGAGGACCAAGACAAGAGAAAGAGAAGACTTGGGAGGAGCTCACTCAGGCGAGGGGAGGGGAGGGATTGCAGAGAACTCCTTGAAGGTCTGGTCCTCCAACCTCACTCAGCCAAAGGTGCAAAACTGGACGTTCTCTCTTTATGAAGCATTTAACTGGAAATGAAACTCAAGTAAATATAGTGTGACAGCTCCCGGGCACCCCCCTTCCTCAGCAGACATTTACCCAGCGCCAGCTGTGTTCTAGGCCCCGAGGGTGCACACTCCAGTGCTCACTGGGAGGGGCTGGGAGCGGAGGAGACCTGTGCACAGGGTGGGATGGTGTGAGAAAAGGATGGGTGGGGAAGAAGAGGAGGCAGGTTCTTGAAAGACCATTGTTGGGACAGTTCTGGTGGTGAAGGCTAGTTTGGCTGAGAAACCCCTAACATTAGATATTGACCCTCAAGACTTGTGGGGATGGCTTATCTCAGAGATGTCAACTGTGCTACTTTAGGGTTTGCTTTATACGTGGAGGAGTGTGGCCTGTACACTGAGAAGAAAACTAGTCGTGTGTGTGTGTGTGTGTGTGTGTGTGTGTGTGTGTGTGTGGTGGGGATGGAGGTGTTCAAGGGACCACTGGGGGCTGCTCTCTCCTTTCACCCACCAGGTGGCCTCCTCCTGACTCAGAGGACCTTGTGCTACCAGCCGAATCTGAGGTGCGTCTGAGGTAGATACAACCAGCTGAGGAGACCTGTGTACACCCTGAGGAAACCTGGGCCGGCCCACAGCCTTGGGAGATTCTCCACAGCTGGAGGCAGCCAGCGGCCTGAGTTCCAGGAAACCGGCCTCATGAGTAGGGAGGGTGGTTCTGAGTAAACTCAGAGCAGGGAGGGAGCACTTCCTCTGCAGAGCTGAGGGAAAACCCCAGGTGGAGGTGGCTCTCACGGCAGTGGTGAGAGGTGCGACTGATACAAGGGCAGAGGCAAACTGCCAGGCTCTGTGCTAAGTGCTGACGTCCGTGTCGCTTTTGAAGCTGGAGAGCCTGGGGTGGAGCTGAGGAAGACCTTGGCTGACTTTTCTTCCCCTCAGACAGGTCCCCTTCCAGAATCTCATGTGCTCTCACCCCGACTGGAGGCCCAGCTCAGAGTTAATGGGGTCACAGAGGATCTGCCAGCTCAGGAAACAAGAGCTTCAGCCATAGGGCCAACTCTGGTTCTACCACTCACCGGCTAGGTGAGTGTCGAGTTCACTGACCCACAGCTTCCTCCTTGTGTAATGCGGCTAACCCGCCTATCTCACAGGGAAGCTGCGAGGATCAAACCAGACAACACAAGTGAAGCATCTGCTCGGACTCCTGAGTCACCAGGGAAAGGCAAATTAAAGCCACACTGAGACCTCTCCACACACCCACTGGGATGGCTAGAATTAAAAAGACTGACCACATCAAGTGGCTGATGAGAATGTGGAGCAACTGGAAATCTCACACTGCTGGTAGGAGTGGAAAACGGTGCCGCCACTTTGGAAAACAGTTTGGTGGTTTCCTAAAAAGTTAAACATCACCAGACAAAAGAAGAGTATATGCTGCATGACTATTGACATAAAATTCTAGAAAATGCAAACTAATCTGTAGTGACAGAAAGCAGATCGGTGGCTATCCGGAGGAGGAGTGAGAGGAAATTTGGGTGGTGATGGTTTCACAGGTGTATCCATACGTCAAACTCACCAACTGTACACTCTAAATATGTGGGGTTTATTGAATGTCAATTATATCTCGATAAAGCTGTTTTACAGAAGACTTTGGAGGCAATGAAGAGCAGATTTTACACTGAAAAAAGAAAAAAAAAAGTGAAGCATCTGGTACATAGTTGTTTAGTAAATGCTGATTGGTTGACATAATTCCTGGTTTCTCACTAAGTCTATTCATTCATTCATCCCTCTGTGAGGAACTGGAGGGGAGAGAGGGACTGAGACGCAGATGTATGAGTCCCCATCCCTGCCTGCAGGAACACCATCGCAGAACTGTGTCACCTGTGCTAGGGACACAGGAGGTGAGTGTGGAATGTGCCAAGGAAGCAGCTGGGGGGGTGGGGGGACCCATTCTGACTGGGGGAGGGGAAAGATGTCAAGTAAGATTTCACAAACTTCATCGGGCTGGGAAAAGGGGCAAGGGCAACAAGGAGACAAAGCAAAATCTGTGTGTCTACATGGATGGGACTAGAACAGACGGTTCTGTTCTGGTCGGATTTTCCCTAAGGACACAGCGGGTTCCTCAACCCTCATGCAAAACAAGTGTTTGTTGGAGCTGCCCCTCTAGTCCCTGAGTGAGCTCTGGGCAGAGCAGGTAGACCCTTTCAGTTCTAGCTAGATCCTGCCCCCCGCATACACACATGCATGGAGGAAAGGGCCTAGCAGGGCACCTGGTACACAGTAGGTGCTCAGTAAACATCAACACTCTGTTGAGTGCACACACACAGAAAACACGTTGCCCTTTGGACCTGTGAATCCAGTAGGGCTGTTGTGAGGCTCACCTGAGATATAGGAACTCCAGGGCACGTCCCTATGTGAGGTATAATTACCACAAATACGAATCCCTTTCCCTTGCTAGATGCCACTTACACACTCGAGGATGAAGGAAGAAGGGATGGGGAGAGAGGAAGACATGTGGGCTCAGGATGGCAGAACTAACCCCAGGGAAGAAGAAAGCACGCCAAGCCAGAGGGGACCAGGAGAGGGGCGAGGCTGCGGCAACTCATCATGGTGCGTTTGCGCCTCGGCCCAAGCTGGCCAGGTGGCCTCCAGCCTCTTTCCCCCAAGCGGGAGGTGCTTGGCGACGTCAGGCATCCCCTGCTCCGAGAAAGATAGCCATGGGGACAGGAGACCAGAGTCCTGGAGGGAAAGCAGCAGATTTCTGAGTCAGAAGAGACGCTTTAGTCAAGGATGACCCATCAGAGATGTTGTCCAGGCCCACAGAGCAATGTGAATCAGCTGAGCTCTGAGCGCACTGCTCGAAGGGCCACCTGGAGGACGGGGTGGAGGTCCTGGCAGGTGGGAGCGGCTCCTTCTGAGGGAGTGATAGAGGGAAGGAGGGAAGCCGACGATGGATGGTGGCAACAAGAGCCTGACAAGCCCCCGGAGAAAGGCCTTAGACACAATATACAAACACCACCCGGGCAAGGAAGCAGCTCTGGGCTAGAGCAGCAGCTGAGGCCGGCCCAAGGCCAGGAAGGGCACCAGGTGGCACTGCCTTGGGAGAAAGAACTTCCCACCTGCTTCCTGATCCCCTGCCCTTCCCCGTGTGCAGGGAAACTGTTGGGATTCCAGGATGAAGCCTCACAGGTTGGTTTGGTGAAACGGCTTGGCTTGAATGAATCAGGGTGGAACGTAAGGAGGTGGAGGCAGCAGCACAGAGCGCCGGCTTTGGGGTCCCATAGATGTGGTTTCACATTCTGGCTCTGCCACTTCCTAGCAAGATGACCCTGGGCACAGTACTCAACCTTTCTAGCCTCTGGGAGATTGGTTGTTGTTTTTCATTTTATTTGTTCTGAATTATCTATAATGCCTAGCATGGTACACGAGCCTGACTAATGGATTCATTTCATTCATTCATTCAAACAAACCCTCATGGAGGTTGACCTATCAAATCTGTCCACCTCACTCCCACATCTACAGCCCTACCCGACACCCCTTGTTTACCCATTAAACCCTAACAGCTGGACCCTGCTTGGGACTCATCTCCCCCACGTTCTCCCATACTCACGCTCACCCTGTGCTCTAGTCACATCACCACCTGCAGTTTCTGGAACGTACCAGGCTCCCTGGTGCTTCTGAGCATCTCTCGGTGCAGCCCCTCTGTCTGAAATGCACCTCACAGCCCTGCCGGCCTGGCTGACTCTCAGCCAGCCTCTCTCTCCTCCCCAGGCAGAGCTGGTTTGGCCCCTCCTAGGCTCTGCAGCTCTGGCCTCCAGTCGGGCGGTTATCACGCCTGCTACGATCACCACTCGGCTGCCTCCTCCTGCAGACCTGGCTCCTGGAGGACATTGCTTTGCTTCTTTGCTTCTCTTTGTAACCCCAGCACAGTGCCTGGCACAGAATGGGAGCCCAAAAGAAAAAAGAAACTGTGCTACATGGTATGTGTTATGGGTTGAACTGTCACCCCCAAAAAAGATATGTTGAAATCTGTTACGAACTGATGTATGCCCCAAAATTTATATGTTGACGCCCTAGCCCCCAGTACCTCAGAATGTGACTGTATTTGGAGACAGGGCCTTTAAAGAGGTGATTAAATTAAATTGAGGCTGTTACGGTGGGTCCTAATACAGTAGGACTGGTGTCCTTATAAGAAGAGGAGATTAAGACACACAGAGAGACACCAGGGATGCACACACAGGGAAGACCATGTGAGGACACAAGAAGACAGCCACCTGCAACCAAGGAGAGAGGCCTCAGGAGAAACCAAACCCGCTGACACCTTCGTCTCAGGCTTCCAGCTCCTAGAGATGTGAGATGACAAAAGTCTGTTATTTAAGCCACCCTGTCTGCGGTACTTTGTTATGGCAGCTCAGGCAAATAGAAAGTCCTAACCCCCAGCACCTCAGAACATGACCTTATTTGGAGACAGGGTCATTATAGATGTCATCAGTTAAGATGAGGTCATCAGGATGCGCCCTATGCCAATACGACCAGCATCCTTATAAGAAGGGGAAATTTGGAGACGTACACAGGGAGAATGCCATGTGAACACGAAGGGCCATACTTCTTAGACTTCTGGCCTCCAGAGCTGTGAGACAATTAATTTCTGTTGTTTTAAGCCACCCAGTTTGTGGTACTTTGTTACGGCTGTCCTAGAAACTAATACAGTATGGGAGATAAAAAAAATATTACTCTGTTACAAGTTCATCAAAGCAAGGGGTTTTCTGCCTATGGCAGCACAAAGCTATGATGTCAACGCCAAATTATTGCAGGTGAGCTCCCAGGGCCCTCCACTCTACCATTCCTTGCTCTTATCAACTTCTGCTTCCTCTCGCACAAAGTGCTACATCTCTCAGCACTGCCCCTTAGCCACCGGCCCCCCCAAACCACGCTCACCCATAGATGGGCTCAGTAAATGTTGTTGCTCGATGCTAAGTTATCTTGCCCAGGATTGTGCTACGCTCCCTGAAATTCCATCTCCAGGAAACCTGGACCCAGTGCACTCAGCCCTTGGCAGGTCCCGTGAGGCCCCTGGATGCCACGTTCTTTGCACCTTTCTGGTCTTTCCCAACTTGCCCATCCACAGCTGGCTTTCATCCTTTACCTTTGCTGCTCCCTGTCCAACTACACACCTGTGAACACCCCAGCTCCCAATAAGAGAGTGAGGAGAGGGCAGGGGAGAGGACCTGAACCCAACCCAGGCCTCTGGAAGCTGTGGGAGAAGAAGCGGAATGGGGGTGAAGATAGACAGCCTCCCTGCTCCGTGCACTGGTGGTTGGGAAGCGCTGTTCCCCGCCAGGCCCGCCCCCTGAGAGCAGGACCAGGAGCAGAGCAGACAAGGGGGAAGCAGAGGCCTCAGAGACGTCTGGGCCAGGGCTCCTGGACCTCTGATGAATACTCAAGTCACCTAGGATCTTGTTAACGTGCAGATTCTGACGCAGACGATCTGCGTGGGGCTGAGATGCTGCACGTCTAACAAGCGATGCCCATGCTGGTCCACGGACCACACTTTGAGTAGCAGGGAGCTGAGCTACTTCAGTCCCCACCCAGAGCTTAAGCCCCCCACAACTTCCCTGCCTGCCGAGTGGGCACCCAGGTGTGTGTCTGGGCACTTTGGCCATGACTGCAGGATCCACCACCTGCAGGGCAGCCCGCTCTGCCTTGGGACAGCCCTGTCCGTCCGTCCTACCTGGATCTGAGAATGCCTCCCTGTGGGTGTGAGTGCAAGGGCTGCCCTCCTTGTCCTGTTAGGGCCCCGGCCGTGTGTGAGCACTCTCCAAAGCAGCCCTTCTCTCCTCCAGGCTCACGGCTGCGAGGTTTTCCAGACAGGGGCTTGTCAGGGTGGGGTTCAGGCACTGCCAGTCGGCAAGTTCAAACACGGCCACGTTCACAGAGATAGTCTGGTCTCCACTGCTTGACAAGGAGGAGTCTTGATCTTCCCCGGTGGTGCTCCCATCCGTGACCTCACTGTTCCCCAGGCTCCCTGTCTTGACATGGGTACAGCCAAGTTCAGCTGCTCTATTGACCTACAGCCACCAGCACAAAAAGAAATACTAAAGCTGCTTTCTGCGTGGTGGGAACTGGCCCTTCTCCCATGGAGATAGTTGCAATGTGTAAAAATTTCAAGGCCTTTCGGTCGCTGCAGCCTGGGGCAGACTGGCCATCTGTGCCGGGCTGGGACAATAAGCAAGGTAAACAATGGATGTACACAACTACTGGGCTGGGACGACAGCCGGAGGGGGCTCAGTGAATGTATGCCACTGATAACCATTTGTGCATGGGAACACTAGATGCTTGCTCTGTAAACTCTGTAACAGCTTATATAAACTGCTGGAAACCGAGACCCAGTGAGAGTTCCACCTGTGGAAGGTACGCCTTGCCCAGGATGTGTGATCCTTGCCCAGCCGTGTCGATTGACAGGACTCTCCCGGCAGTGGGGTGTGGATATTGTGAGTAATTGATTTATTGTGAAGGAATTGATCTGATGTGTTCTCTTTTCGGTCAACCTGGTGTTTCTCTTTCTGGTTGATTTGTGTCATTTCCCTTCAGTCAATCTGGTGTTTCCCTTTCCGATCGATCTGATGTTTTTCCCTCTTATTATATGACCTATTCGAATCTGCTGCTATCTCAGCCGGTGTAGATGTTTTCCCTTTCCAGTCGAGCTGGTGTTTTTTCCCTCTTATTATTTGACCTATTCGGATCTGTTTGTGGACTATCGCCTTTACTATCCTCTATATAATAAAATATACCTTCAGTCCATTTGTTTGGAGTGGAAAGTTTCTTTTACGTCTCCGATCGAATCCCCGAACCTCTCATAACACTCCCTCAGGGTGTGGGTCCCTCTCCAAGAGTCCCCGTGCTCGGAGGATGTGGGGGGCTGCGTCTGTCTTCGGGTCTGGTTTCTCCACGCCAGTGTGAACACTTGGTCAGGGTCATCCCCACCAGTGCCCGCCTCGCCCAGCTCACCCACGCCGCGCTCCCTCACACAGTGGGCTTTGCAGGCCAAACAGCCAACGGATCTGTCTGCATTACCTTCACCTGCACCGACAGGTGCCCTCCCTCCAGGGGGGTTTTCAGCTGAGGAGACCCCAGCCCAAGGGGGAGCCTCTGTGAAGCTGCTGCCTCCACAGTGTCCCAACAGCTTCTGAGAAGCTTCAGGGGCCGCGACCTGTGCAGGCGGGAGGTCCAAGCATCTGTCAGCACTCAGGAAAGGAGCCGGAGGGAAAGGAAGGGGGCCAAGGGAGACTGGGGGAGGAAGATCGGAAAATGAGGGGCGGGTGGCGCCTCACCTGGGCCCGGCAGCATTTAGGAATCAATTCCTTCAAGGGCTCGAGGGCCTCCTGCACCCCCAAGTGCTGGATGAGCCTGTGGGGGGGTACTAGCAGGCAGAGGTCACAGCCCTCGTGGCCGTGCGCACATCTGCAGTCAGTACTGACTTCCTCCTCGAGGGTTCCTGTAGCCACCGGGGACCCCAGGCCTCTGCTCAGAGCCCTCTGAACCCAGCCTGCCTGGCCCCAGATGTTCTGAGGAACCCGGCCCTTGTTTAGAGCCCACCTCAGGCTTCAGTGTCGAGTCTGGGCGCACACTTCCCAGGGACGTGGCAGCACCGGAGGGCGGCACGGAGACGAGGGCAGCCCTCCACCCGGAAATTCGGGAGCTACCGCCATTGACAGACGTGAAAAATCTCAGGCAGAAGTGAAAGCAAATGCTCAGATGAGGAACGGACAGCAGGGCTGTTCTACCCGTGTTGCTTAAGCCCTTCACAATCTCTCCCACCCCTTTCCCAGCCCAGTGCCCACTGTTCCCTCAGGTAATTCCTGTAAAATGGGCTTATTCGCTGCCTCCCATACATGCCTTTCTCAGCTACACATATTTGTCCACTCCTCCTCATAACCTCCTGTATGTGGCTAGCTACTGAAATCTTACACTGCCTTCAAGGCCTGTTCCACAGTCCTCTTCCTCCAGGAAGCTTTCCTTGATAACATCAACCAGAAGAGATTTTCATTCTTGTCTTTGCCACATGTGGCATCCGTGCCTGGGGCATCAGGAGGCATGTTTGGGTCCATGATCTGGGGGCCAGTGGTGTGTTGAGTGTAAGTCTTAAGTCAGGCCCATGTGAAAGAATCCCAGCTCTGCTCCCCACCAGTTAACCTGACTTGAGCAAGTTTCTTCTCCGTCTAGGCTTCAGTTCCTCCATCTGTGAAATGGAGATATTAATAGGGCTCAGGTGTAATGAGATAATACACATGGAGCACTCAGGAATCAGAGAAAGAAGGGCGGCCATTCCACAGGGCCACGCCCAGGGACCTGGCCCTCCTCAGGGCGATAGAGCAGCAGGTCCTGTCTCGGAGTCTTTCCCACTCCTGCTGTCACTTCACTCAGCTGTCACCTCCCAACTCAGCCTTCCCCCACGACTCTATTTAAAATTTCACCCCCACCCGTATTTCCCACCTGGCCTGCCGTTTGTCTTCTTGGTACACGAGTGCTAAGTCAGCGTTTGGTACTGAGTGAGTGAGTGAAAAGGGAGGTTTGGGGGGACTCGCTCCGAGATGTTCCCGAAGTGGGGCCACCACACTGGGCTGGCTGGAGGTCGCTGGGGTGGGGTCCCAGGGGTTAGGCGGTGACTCCAATAGCTCTTCCTCCTCCAGAAGACACGAGACTGCACCTGAGGTCCGTGAACTTCTCCTAGTTCCAAACGTTGGCTCCTCCTCGTTCGTTTTCTTCCCCTGGGACAGAACAGAAAGAAGGATTCCTCAGCTGTTCATTTGTTCTCTGTCAAGAGAAAATAAAGAAACCATAGCGACCAATTCTCAGCTTCTCCTAAGTTGGTGGAACGAGAAATAGATTTGGAGCAACCGTGGGTGGCGGGGGTGGTGGTGGTGCAGCTAAAATCTCCAAGGAGGCAATAACCATTGATTTTGTTTCGAGGGCTGTGAGAGGCAGAGCTGTGGGTACCTCAGCCTCAGGCTCTCCTGAGTACCAGAAAGCCCAGACGTTTTACGCGGTCCCCCCAGGTGGCAGACATTCCACACCCATTCTTGCATTTCATCCAGAAGCAGCCCCAGGAGGTAGGCAATATTATTCTATGTCACAGATGAGGACACTGAGGCCCAGTGGCTTGCCCACAGCCACGGAGCTGGTTTGTGGCAGAGGGATGGAGCCGGGGCTCACACTCACATTGGCCTGGTCCCCATGACTGTGTCTTTTCCTCTGTGACCCCATGTAGCATTCTCCAGGCCAATACAGACTGAAACCTAAAGCACTTCATTTGGTGGCCCTACTTGGACGTCCTGTGTCCGTCCAGCGGCCTCTGGGACCTCTGGCAGGCCACTTGGCTCATATTCCTTTGGACCTCTAGATGCTAGTTTGGTTAAATAATCCTCCATTGACCTCCCACTGATGTTGTGTTTTTGGGACCTCATCAGAAGTCTCTGAGGTCAGGGGTTGATGTCAGACCCACTGCCTGCAGAGACGGGGGCTCGGGGGAGGATAGGATTTGTGCAGGAGCCCACGGTGGTCCAGGAGCGGCAGGGACTTGAACCCAGGCCCATGCCTTCTGCCTGGCTCTCTCTCCTCTCTCCCAGCAGGGTAAGGGAGGGTAAACAACAGAAGCCTAGCTACAGGCGACATACAAACAACCTAGGTTTAAAATACAGCACTTCATCCACTGTCTTATCTACGTAAAGAAACTGTGCCTTGAAAATTTGTCTTCGTGGAGTCCAGGGTCCAGTTGGGTCTGGTATTTGGCAGAAGGTTCCGGGTTGGGTATTTGGCATGGGGAGCAGAGGGGTGAGCTGCTGCTAAGTCTCTGGTCAGCGTAGGTTCCGGAAAAGAAGGAAGGGGGTCTCCTGGATTCGCCCTCCCTGGTCACTGAGATGGAGCGTCGGCCATCTGAGTCCCCTGTGGCCTTTAGCTCCTTACAGGACAGCCCTCCACCCCACCGTCCTTACAAAAGGCTAATTTTGCCCCCAGCATCTCTGCTGTTGCTGCAATGGGCAAAAGCCAGGGTTGGGTGACTTACTAGCTAGCCGTTTAAGGCAACAGGTGTTCCTAGCTGTAAGCAACTCCTATGGTTAAACACGGTATTTATGCAAAAGCGGTGTGCTGACTTATTTGCTTAGGATGGAATTTCATGATGACATTTAGCATTTGTTTAGCACCTACAGTTTACAACGTGCTCTCACACAGGTGGTCTCACTCGATCTCTCTGAAGGAGGACAACTTCCACCTCAGGGACCGTGAATCTGGAAGGACTGTCTGACTCCTAGTCCAGGGTTTCTTTACATCCATGGGGCTGTGAAACCAAGGAGCAAGGCTTCCAGAGTATTTAGATTGGATTTGATTTGTAATAACTCTATTTATTTATCATAAGTGCAACTTTTAAGAATATGAGATCCAAGTCACAAATACTGTTAGATTATAAATTCTGCTTCCTTCTGTTGTGTTAACTTCTGCACATCCTAAGAGCTTGTCAAGGTACAACTATAGCATTTCTGTTAGAGGCAAAGGGGGCCAGGAGACTCATTCTCCCAGTCTCAATAACTTTAGTAAAGTCTCAAAGATAAATAAATATATATATATATTTTTTTCCTTTCCCTAGAATTTTCTCAGCGTTCCCACTAACCAGATGTTGTTAGCTTTATTTTGCATTCATTGATTTACCGAATGTGTTTCAGGCTCTGTGCTAGGAGCACAGTTAGAAGACTCTGTCCTGTTCTGGACACTCTCAGTCCAGGAGGTCAGGGGCCATGGCAATTACATAAAGACAACTACAATGTGATAGGCAAAGTGCAATGACACAGGAAGGCAGAGGAGGTCTGGGAGCACAAAATAGCGACACCTAATCCAGTCTGTGCATATCAGGGAAGGCTTCCTGGAGGAGGTGACATCTGAATTAGAGGAGGAGAGAGTTAGGCAAGTGAAGGAAAGGAAAGAAGTGCGGGCAGCCTAGAGAGGCTGGAGGCATGAGAGCATTGTGTCCTTGAAGAAGGAGCTGTTTGGTGAGATGGCCCTGAAGGAGCACAGTGAGAGCAGCTTTACCCCTCAGCCAGAAGTCTTGTACGAAATCTCTGCTGGGAGACTTTGAGCTGGGAGAACATTCTCATATTACCTTTTACTTCTTCCAGGCACGAATCACATTTGTTATTAAGCAATTGCTGGTGTAGTTTGATATTTAGCATTTCCCCTGAGCAAATATTAATACCAGCTCCAAGAGAGCAGAGACTAAGATGTCTTCTTGTTCAACTTGATAATTCTCTAGACTTAGAACATAGCGGGAAGGGAGGGAGGCATGGAGAGGGGAAGGCACAGGCAGTGACAGGATCTGTTGTGCATTTGAGAAAAACCATCCTGGCAACAAATAGAGGAAAGATGGCAGAGGGGTGTGAGCTGGGGTAGAGGGAGCAGTTAGAATCTGTTGTAATAATCCAGATGAGAAGTGAAGTGGTCTCAGTGGTGGAGGTGGGAAGGAGGGGACACAGAGCTAAGAAAGGCCAAAGAGACAAGATCCACAGGACCTGGTGCCTGGGTGGGGGAGTGAGAAGTAGGAATCCCCAGGTTTGAGGGCCAGGCCCAACTCTCAGTCTTACTGAACTGGTCTGGGTGGTGCAGGAACCATGGGTAGTTCTCGAAATGACCCAGGTGATCCTCCTGTGCAGCCAGGAGGGGGGACCCCTGAAGCAGAGGGCGGAGTTTGTAACGACTCCAGGGGTTCTGGCTTCGGGAGAGAGAACACAGGAGGGAGAGAAGAAGTTCATCAGATGAGAAGCTGACTGGGTTTGTGGTATGTGAATTAAGAAAGAAAGATGTCAGGTGATTCTTGCTTGTTGTTTAAAGAACAAATGTGAGAAAAACAGAAAACAATTGGACGTTTATTGTGGTTCGGAGTTAGAGAAGAGGCACTGAGTCTCTTGCTTCTGAATAAGAATGATTCTGTGCGAGGCAGTCAGAGGGGCCCTTTGGAAATCTCGTCTGCAAGGAAGTTTGTTTTCAGGCTGCGCACCAGGTGGTGGGAAAAGGTGAGCGGTGTGAGCATGGGCTTGCAGAAAATCACAGAGCAAGCCCTTTAACGGGTGCTGGGGGTGGAAACTCAGCCCTCCCTTTACCGTCTCTGTTTCCAAGATTTTTCTCTGCACAACTGAACGATGTGCCAACTTTGTTTCATAGCAAATTTCTTAACGGGCTCTGGGAGCACTGATGCAGCCTTCATATTCCATTTGTTCCTTGGATAATGAGCTTAGCCTCAGAGCCAAAGGAGAAAGCCCCAATGCTTGTTAAATATACCGGTATGGGCTGTCTGCTTCCCAAAACCTCCAGTCAGACGTTGCACTAAAATCTTCCAGCTCAATAAGGCTATTTGCATCCAGGCAAATGGCCATTGGTGACTAATAGAAATCCAACTTTATATTTGCAAGGAAGGTCTTTGGTAAGCAGCATTAATTTGGTTTGCACATGGGAATGGAGTGCATCTTTAGTTCCTTTTGGGGAGCCTGGTTTCTGCTCCCCCAAGATAGCACTCTCTGGGGGCTCCCAGACATTGGAATCTCCAGCTGTAATTAACCTCAGAGGCTCCCTGGTCCGGCTTTTGCACACAGCACACAACCCGCCTTATTTTTTCCCAGCCTCCCAGCTCAGAGAGAATCGTGATGATGGGGCAACCTGAATTCTAATAACGCTTCAACGAGGCATTTGGGCTTGCCACATTTGGCTTGGTACAGACAGAACCTCCACAGCTGGGATGATTCTGTCTGGCTTTTCCCCCCGCCAGGAGTCTGGAAATTAAGGCTGTTATTTTCCATTTGGAGTCCTGGGAATTGGGTTATTATTGCCCAAGACAAAGGAATGGGTTTCTAGAATTATCACTTAGGAGAACAATGCACCAGAGAGAAACTGTGGATGTTTCTGGATGTTTCCAGAAAGATAGGCAGTGGGTGTCTCGGCAGTGTCAACTGAATGTGAAACTTCTCTGCCAGCTCCTTGGGAATATCTTGGGGTGGGTGGAGGGATCCTGGACACATCTCTACCAGGCATTCAGGCCATCTGGGAGGACGGGAAGAGCCACTTAACCTTCAGGATTTTAGTGCACTGTTTGGGAAAAAAGCCCGTAGTCCTCAGGGGTCTCCACACACCTGCTCAGTGAGGCTGTCTAATCTCAAACTTCCAGAATAAGCTCAGTTCAATGCAAATAAAATTATTGAGGACCCACAGGTGCCAGGAGGGGGGTGGGAGGTGGGGAAAGGATGTACCTGGTCACGCAGTCACTGACTCGATGAACAGCCCTTGACTGAGCACTGGCTATGTGCCAGCTATGGTGCTGGTGTGAGGGATACAAAGACGAATGAGGTGGTCCCTGCCCACCGGGAGCTCTCCTATCCTGGCAACCAAACAGAGCCACAAAGTGAGGGACACTGTCATAGGAGCCATGACAGGGACACCAGAAAAAATGTAAAAGAAACTCAGACAAACATGGGAATTGATTCTGAGTGCGGAAAGCATTCTACCTTTTGGGTAGAGAGGAGGAATCTGGATTTCAGCAAGGTATTTGACCAAGCTTCTCCTCTTAGTCTAGTCCACGATAGCAAGGGCTAATGCATCTATAGCATCGTTCCCGGAGCTATTTCAAGAGCTTCACATGTAGTAATTCATTTATTCCTCATAACAACCCTTTGAAGTATGTACTATTATTATCCCCATTTCACGGATGAGGAAACTGAGGCACCAAGAGGTTAATGATTTCCCCGGATTACAGCTAATAAGTGGCAGAGCCAGATTTGGTCCCAGGCAGCCCGGCTCCAGACAAGGCCAGTACAGTTATGTAGGTTTCTTTCTGGTTGAACGACCCTACCTAGAAAGGGTATTTCTTTATGTTTTGTTTGACTTAGTCAAAATAATTCATGTTATAAAAGCAATATGGCATTATAGAAAGTTTGGAGAAAAGAATAAAGGCTCCCCCACAGTCCTGGCTCCCATTGTGGCCTGTGTGATGTTGGCATGAGGTGGTTGCAGAATGAACCTTCTGAAATGCAGGGGTGTTTGCTGTCATTACAACAGGCAGCCACAGCCGTGCACAACAGAACGATGTCATTTCAGTATAGACTCTCAACAAGAATCACTGGTCCAGCCCAAAGCAATTTTAAATACCCCTCTTGGGGAGACAATACAGTCAGCAAAGAAAATGTGGATACTGGACCCTCACCCCAGAGAGTGGCCCAGAGGGCTGCAGCAACAGGCAGCCTTTCCCTGAGTTATAGCCTAAAGCCAGCAGACGCAGGGTACAGAGCGTATCAAGGGAAGACCAAGGCTCAGAAGTCACCTGGAGAAAGAACCTGGGCTAAAGGGCTGTGCTTTATGCCAGATGAGGCATTTTCTACATTTAAAGAATTTTCTACAGTATCTATGGTTCTTGAACAGCTAGTGTGGTACCTGTGCAGGGACAGATAGCATATACAGTGGTGCAGGTTTTCCACTGCACAAGGGTGCCCAGCTGAGGGCACAAGCAGGGACCAGAATCCAGCCTGCCTTCCACTCACCACACTACATGCGCACGGGGCTGCATCTGTCCAGAAGGGGCACCCTTCCCCAATTCACACAAAATGGCCCTATGGGCTTGCTGGGGCCATGACTTGAGAATGAAACACCCAGGAAATGATCAGCAAAATGTGGGAGATCAGAACAGGGCTGGATATAGCACAGGAAATAGCTGCTTGACCACACCGGCTATGGTTGTCTTCAGTTCTTTGGAAGAGAAAAAGCAGGAATTGATAACAAAATTCACTCTATTATATTCTTGGTGTGTTGTGTGTATTCATGACCAAGCACATAAACTCTACATGTGTCTCCTTCTGGAGTCTGGGTTCAGTGATTCCCTACGAATCCCCCGAAGGTGTTGTTACAGGTGGATCTCTGCATGGGGTGGTTCTTCCTGATAGCTGGAGTCACAGCTATGGTGTCCTGACTGGCTGAAACCGACAGGCAGTCCTCTTTCAGAATTGTCTACCGTACTACCCAAATATAGTCAATGTTGCCCTTTGTAATTTTTCTTTCCTCTATATGCATGTTTACACAATGATTTCATTTTATATATCACTTTTTTCTCTTGACATATGCTAAGCATGTTCCACAGTGCCACATAATCTCCGCACCTGTCCTTTGTAAGCGCGGCTGTGTGAGACCCCGCTGAGCAGCACTCTGTAGCCTGACTCATCACTATCAAATGGTTTACTTAGAGAAATGCCAACCACGAGGGAAACGCTGAGCGGGGCAGAGTGGTCTCGCCTCAGCTCTGTTCTGTTCAACATTTTCGCTGATGGTTAAATGAAGGTGTAGCATGCAGACTACTCGTCAAATTTGCAAAGGACGTAGAACTGGAGAGGGCAATAAGTTGTTTGCACAAAGGAATCACGATTCCAGGAGTTTGCCCGGCAAGCCCTTTCTTGGAAACTGATTCTCTGCCCCACCCCATCTGCGTGTTTACAGGGCTTCACCCAGCAGCCACCACCACACACCACAGTGCCTTGCCCTGGCAGGTGGCTGATTAGATGGGCCGGAGACCCGAGCTGGGCCAGAGAACCTTCCAGATGATTTTGGAGTTGGGACTTGGAGATTCCAAGGATCTCCAGGCAGCTGGAGCATGTCACGTCGGCTGGGGAGATACTGTGGCCGTGTTTTCTTTTATGAACCCAAGAAGCAGAGGAAACTGCTTGGGGGAGAGAGGGACAGAGAGGAGGAAGGTATGGAGGGAAGCAGGGGAAAGAGAAGCAACGAGAATCTTGATTCATATGTCCCTAAAGTCCAGTTGCTTCTCTGCCCCCTTGTGCAGAAGGTCCCGTATCGTGATAATCAAGTCCCTCTTTAGCCGTGAGCTGGCTGCTGTGCTAATGACAGCTGACAAGCTTCTCATGACGTCAATGGGCAGATCTGAAGTCTTGGTTTTCAGGTGACTCAGAGTTCAATATGGTAAACAGTCTGCAAAAAATCAAGCCCAAAATAAGGGAGAAAGATTGCATTTGGGGTGTCATGGTGTTGGTGTGACCTGAGGAAGTCCCCTGGATAGCTATTCGTGCCGTTGTTGGGATTCTGACTCCTAGCGACCCTGTGGACAGCACAGCAGAACCCTGCCCCGTCTTCTCTATCCTCTCACCTTCCAGTGCTCTATCAGATAGTGCTCCACTGCTGTTCACAGGGCTGCCCCTGGACAACTGAGGACCTGGAAATCATGTTCCACACTCAAGAGTTGAAAGAGTTGGGGATATTTTGGCAGAAGAAGTGGAGAAGATTTTGGCAGGAAAACATGGTATTTGTCATATAAGGTGTGAAGAGACCAAGGTCAGAGCTAGGACAAAGATGTGGGAAGTACTTTGATGCAGATGTTGACAAGCCATTTCCGCCGGCGGCCGGAGTCCCCTGCGCAGCAGAGAGCACCTGACAGGAAGAGTTTCAGCAGAAGCTGGGCAGCCACACCGTGTTGGGTGGGCATAGCAGGGGGTTTCCTGCACAGAGGTGGCTGGACATGTCCTCCCAGCTGCAGGATCCTGGGGTTGGCGACAGGGTGGGTGTCTTCCCGTGTTCTCTAGACCCAGAAGTGACCCACTAATAGATGTTGAAGAAATCCCTGGAATAGAACATTTGGCTTGGGCTCCTCCTCCCCAGACTGTCCCTCATGTAGGTCATTGCAGGGATTGGGGAGGTTCTGGGGGGGAGGCCCTCGCCCCAACTGAAGAGGCAAAGGAAGCATTTTCTGAAGTGAGGGACTGTACCCCCCAGTGCATGGTGGCTCTCCTTTCTGACGGGCGGGAGCTGAGTGCACAGCCCTCTACCAGGTCCTTTCAGGGTGGGTAAGCGTGCCCCCAAGGAAGGGTGTCGTGGCAGTTTCCCATATAATGGGTTTGCTTCCTGAACTAGGTTCTTTTGCCTCAAAGTCCACAGGCAGAAGGGGAAGGAATTTCCTGGAAATTAAGTCCCCCCTGAACACTCGACAGCCTGGCACAGCCAGGGAGCCCATTAGAAATGCAGAGTCTCAGGCCCCCCAGACCTACTGCATCAGAATCTGCGTGTTAACAGGACCCCGGGATTAGTAGGTGTAGGGAGATCTGAGGAGAGATGCGCTACTGTACTTTGTGGGGTGTATATGTGTGAGTGTAAGTGTGTGTGTGTGTGTCTGTGTGTGTGTGTGTGTAGGGTCTCTTCCCTACCGTACTGTGGGATCCGGGAGGACAGGGTCAGCACTCTGTTTGCTTGTGAATGAAGCGCATAGTAGGTGCTTGGTAAATTTTTAGAGAATAAACTCATTAATTAAATCCCCAATGGACAGAATTGGTTTCCCCAATTCTTTCCTTTCAGTTCCACCTGAACAACTCAGCCTTTTCTTCCTTCTCCTCTCTCAAACCACAAGCACACAGGCTCATCCCATACACACACTCGTGTGTGCACACCACACACACACACCCTCACACAAAAACCCCTCAGGAAGCCCAGAGTTGGCTTTCTTCCCTTTGGAACGTGCCGAGGCTGAGGCTCCGTGAGACCCTCCGCTCAGGAAGCTCCAGCAGGCGGGCTGAGCTGGTGGCCTGAGAACCGGTGGGCTGGGCCAGCGGAGGCTGAGGAGTGGAAGTGGTGAGCGGGTGCAGCAGAGCTCCAGGGCTCTGTCCTGGGCTGGGGCCTTGCAGGACCGCAAAGCCACAGGGGAGCCCCCAGCCCAGCCCAGGAGGTTCCCCGTGTGGCGGCACAGCCACAGGGCAGCCTCAGGCTGACTCCAGGCCCTCCCCAGCCAACTCCAGTTAGCTCTGCCTCAGAACTGTCTGTCCTTCCTGTCCCTTCTGCCCTTGCACCCCTGTCACCATTTCCAGGCTCACTGCCTCCTCTCCCCACCCCTCCTGTAACAGGCCCTAACTCAGCTCCGTCCCCTAGCTTGCCCCCACCTTCCCGCTCCTCTCCCAACACTGCCCAGAGGAAGTCTTTCAAATGAGACTTTGGGCAGATTGCTCCCTGCTTAAAACTCAACAGCAACCCATTATCCTCAGCAAAAAGCACACATTCTTCAGCCTAGCATTTTCGAGTAATAGCACACTGACCAGGCGCCTGTCAGCACCAGGTCCCACCCCTCCCCTCTCCTGACCCGGCTCTGAGGCCCCTTATGCCCACATGGCCCTCTGCATCTGAGCCTTGTCCATCCCCCAGTGAAGTCCTTGATCTCAGAACTCAGTGCATTATTACTCACTCGCCTGGAGGCCTGACAGCTTTGCCTTTTTTCTTTACCTTCCGGTGCTTCCCTCTTTGATAGATGGCCCTGTCAGCAGCAAGGGTGAGGAGGGGCCTCCCAGCAGAGCCAGCTGGTGCCCTTTGTCATTGATCACCAACCCCCTCCTGCCCCAGCACCTATGAGGATGTGGCCGGGCTGTGGTGGGCAGCACAGCAGGGCCGGGTCTGGCCCTGGAGCCTGTGGGCAGAGCGCTGCAGGGAGCAGGTGGGAGAAAGAGCAAAGGCTTCAGGTCAGGCTGCTGGGCTGCCCCCGCCTCCGCAGCATCCCTGGATCCCGGGTGACTTACTCCTTTGTGCTTCAGTTTCCTCCTTATCAGCTGAGGATAATAATACGCAACCCACAAGGGCTGCCATGAAAACGAGAGGAAATGTGCATCAAGAGAGCTAAGTATTTAGTCAATTGCCATTTGATGGAATTCCAGAGTCAGAACTAGAAAGTCCATAAGAAATCGTTGACAGACAGGGAAACTGAGGCCCAGAGGCACTGTGTCTTGTGCAAGGTCACACAGCCATTTTTTCACAGAACCAAGACTGCACGTCTCTTCTCCTGATGTCTTGTCCGTGGCTCTTTCTGCAGCTTCTATTCTTTGCACAGGAAAATGGAATCAGGGCGGTGCCTCAGGACAACATGATGTGGACTCCAAGGGCCACAGACCAGTGTGTCGTGTATGAGGATTAACTGTTTGCGCTGGGGGAGGGCACAGCAAAGACGGCCAGTGGGTCACCCTCATCAGCCACTGCTGGGTCCTGACCTTCCTAGGAGAATGGGCTGGAGCCAGGGTCATTCTCCTATTGCTGGAGAAATGCAATGAAAGGATCTGTTGTCCCCAAATCTGTGACACACACAGGACATACTCACCCCTCCCTGACGTCTGCTGAGATGCACAGATAGACTGACAGACATGCAAACCCGAAGAGGCGCAGGCACACCGACAGATAGAAACCCACACAGAGGACACACACATAACACACAATTAGGCATTGCCTGGTGGGCCCCCAGGCCCCACACACTGGATCAGATAAGATGTCGGTGCTCTCAACACCTGTGCCTATGTGCACACACACCTGTGCACATGCCCCTGCCTAGACGGATGTACACACCCACACACACTGTCACTCTGGCCCGTGGGGGAGCGGGCAGGTACACAAGTGAGCACTGAGTCTTGGCCTGAGCAGGTACGTGGGTGTACCCCCCACCCAAATGGGCAACTGGAGAGCCAGGGAACAGGCTTCAGGTTGGCTGAGTATAGTGGTCTTGTGTGGGGGTGTTGAGTGTTGCCATGGAGATTAGAGCCAGAGATGCAGCCTTGGGAGGCAGGCTCCAGCATGTGGGCGGCAGAACACTGCAGATCCGCATATCGGAAGGAGGGAGTGGGGGAGGGCGTCTCAGAGGCTCCGGGCTGGCAGGTGGGCGGGCTCCCGGGATCGGGTAGGGGTGCAGAGGTGCTCTGGGCTAGCAGGACCAGCTGCCTGTGTCGCAGGCCTGGGCACGAGGTGATCAGCTTGTTAGCTGGTCACCCTCCAGCTGGCTGCACAAAGCCAGACTAGGGGCCCTCTGTCTCCCCCTCAGTGCCACCCCACCCCCGGCCCTCTTTCCTTACCGCAATTATGCTGAGTCCACAGCCAAGGCAAAGCCCAGGAGGAGGGCAGAGCAGGAGCTTGGAAGTGAAAGGTAATAACAGGCTTTGGGAAAACAGTAATGCGGTGAGGGTCTGGCTGGCTCTCCCCGCCTCTCTCTCTCACCTCCCCTCCTCTGCAGTCCAGGGCAATGGAAATCACAAGATCAGGAATCAAACAACAGATCAGGATACCAGTTCATTCCAACCATCTCGGAGACTCTGAGCAGCCTATCCACCACTTCTGACATGTCTTCACACCTGTTAGATGGGATGAAGAGCCCCGATTTATCTATCTCCAGAGTTGCTGGGACAGTCAAGTGGCCCTGAGCAGAGCCTGTAGTTGGTCCTCACTAGATTCAACTTGACATTTACTGAATGCCTACTATGTGTCAGCACGTGTGGAGCTCATGGAATAAGCAGAGAAGAATGAGACAGTGCCCTGCTCACGTCGAGCTCACCCGCTGGTGGGCGAGAGAGTAGTGCGTAGGTAACAGGATACAAGACAGCTTAAATGAATGCCAATACTCAGCCTATTTAAACAGCTCACACGAGCACCTACTAAGTGCCACGTGCAGGGGATACAAAGAGGCAAGCGCAGCAGTAGAAGCTCAGGTGCTACGTGGGATGCAAAACACAGAGAAACACAATGACCATCTGCTGAGCATCCCTCGAATGCATCCTGGCTTGTTATCCTCGTAACAAGCCAGGGAGGCCTTAGTTAGCATTATCCCCATTTTACAGGTGAAAAAACTGAGGTTTGGAGAGAATAAATAACTGTCTAAAGTAAATTACCATCCCAAGCTCAAACGCTCCCTTGGTAAGGGTGAAGCTGGGGTTCAACTTCCTTCTGGCAGGCCCCAGAGTCCCTTGCTCCACTGCTTCTCCCGTCCTCACTGTTCTGATGTTCCCCATTGCCTCCAGAAAGGAGCCTGCCCAGCAATCTGGCCTGGGCTGTGCTCCCCCCAACCACTCCCCACCTTCACCTCCCCTCCTCCCTCCTCCTGATCGCCTCCAACAAGATGGTAAGTGCCTTGAGTCCAGGAACATGGACAGATGGCAAGTGGTCACAGTGGCAGATCCATTATCTGCTTCCTGGGCCACCACTTTCGAGCTTGGGCTAAGTCACTTCACCTCTTTCATGGTCTGATGGTCAGGAGGGTTGAGCAAGCTCTTCAGTCCAGGTAGGCAAGTGCCAGGCACCATGGGCTGAACCCTTGACCCCTCAGCAGCCCATGTGGTGCTGTGTATACCCAGTGCTTCTGGAAGGGACCGCCTGTCTCCTGTCTCTGTGCAGGGGAAGGTAGGTCCAGCTGGCAGGAGAGTGGGTAGAGGCTGGGCCTTATCATCAGAGAGACTGAGGATCAGATCCTGCCTCTGCCACTCCTCAGCTGTATGTCCTTGGGAAAGCCACTGGACCTCTCTGAGCTTCTACCAGTGAATGCCTTTGTCCCCCTTGCTCCTTCCTGCCCCCCAGAGGCTCCAGCAAGACCCCAGGGCGGTGGGTCTGGGGCTTGGCAGGGTCCAAGGCCTGAGACCTTGCACTTCTCCAGGAAGGCCCTGCCCCTCCCAGCTTGGGGGATGGGGGGAAGAGGGAGGGGAAGGTGCTGGTGCCTGCTTCTGAGGTGGGATGGGCCTGGCAGATGGCAGGGCAAGGCCAGCCTGGGCAGGGGTGGGAGCCCAGCTGCTTCCCCTCTCTGGACAGGGGTTTCCCATCTGAGGACGAGGGGGCCTGACTCCCCAGTGCTGACAGCCTGAGGCTGGGGCGACCCTTTCTCGCCCAGGGAGGGTGTGAGGTGAAGCTGGCACAGCTTGGCACAGCTGTAAATAGGACGGCTGTGAGACACCCAGTGAGAGCCCACGGAAGGAGAAGGGCTGGCCCTGGGCGCAGAAGCTCTGGGGAAGGTGGGAGGGGTACAGGAGGAGGGGAGAGCGCCCACCACACTGACTGGCATCTCTGGGGTTTCTGTGGAAATGTTTTCTTGGGTAGAAAAGAAAATCTGTTACCGTGGCAACCCAATGTCTTCCCCGCCAAGCTGAGTCCCTCAGTGGGAGAACAATCTCAGAGATGCCAGGGAGGGTAAACTTAGGGGGCTTCCCAGGGCCAGGCCCTGGGGCAACCAACTCCCACAGGGCGAGGGAGCCATGTCCCTTCAACCACTCACTCACTCATTCATTCTTTCAACAAACACTTAGCGGGCTACGCCAGGCACTGTGCTGGGCCCTAGGGATGCAGAAATTCATCTAACGCGGTCCCTGAGCTCAAGGAGCTCACAGTCTGCTGGGGAGACAGATATGTAAATGATCACCATTTGGAGGGTAAGGGCTTTCACAGGGAACTGGAAGAATGCTGTGTAAGCTCAGAAGGAGAGGGGGAAGGCTTCCTGGAGGAGGTGACATTTTTGCTGGCTTGGGACAGGGAGGGCACTCCAGGCAGAGAGAACAGCAAGCACAAAAGCAGAGAGAAGAACAGGCGGGATGTCGTGTGGAGAGGTAGATGGGTGCCAAGGCGAGGCTGTGTGGTGCAGTGGTCAGCTCTGGAGCCAGCCTGCCTGTGCTCGAACTCCAGCTGTGCCACCTACAAGCAGGGCGACCTTGGGCAAGGCACCACACTACTCGGTGCCCAATTTCCTCATCTGGAACCTGGAGATCGTAACACGATCCCCCTTAGGGGGTTGTTGGAGGATACGGACGTTGGAATGTGTACACCGCTGTGCAGGGCCTGGCACTTAGTAATGTTACGATTAATAACAGCTCGTCCCCTTCCCACCCACCTGAGCTGCTTGAGGAAGGTGTGAGCGAGAGACTGTCTGGTCCTGAGGGTAGAGGGTGCAGGATGAAGAGAGATGGGGCAGAGAGAACAGAGAGGCCTGAGGGGACCTGGGAGACCTGCTCCGGCGGGTCTGCGGGATCCTCCTGGAAGGCCCCTTCCAGAAGGCTCCTCCAGCACCTGGAGACCTCAGAGACCCTCCAGCCCAACCCCCTGCCTGGCCCCCACCTGTTCTATGGATGAGAACACTCAGGTCCAGAGAGGGTAAATGACTTGCCAGGGCACACAGCAAATTCATGACCGCGTGCTGGTGGAGTTAATGTTCATGAAATGAAAGGCAGCTCTATATCTGACCTGAATAAATATTTTATTTCTGGATTTTAATAATTTAAACGCCTCTACTTCATTGGTGTCTTATCAAAAATAGAAACTTTCTTCTTTTTCATTCTAGATTTCTTTTAAAGTCGCACATGAGAACAGGAGCCAGGGCAAGGGCCTTTGAAGGATTTCGTGGCAGTGACCCCCTGGACAGGCTGAGAGCCCGAGCCTCTGGCTGGAGAAGTGGCAAGTGGCCCTCACTTAGAGCCTCCTCCCTGCCTTAGTTTAAGTAAGTCCCCACCTGTCCTCGGAACGGCTGCGTGAGGGGACAGAAGCCTCTGAGAGAGCTGGGAAAGAGACCCAGGGCCCAGGGGGGAGCACCCGCTGTCCCTCCAAATCCACCAGCCTCCCTTTCCTCAGGGGCACATCGGGGTCATGACACGCTCCTCTCAGAGTTGTTGAGAGAATTCAGAGAAACTGTGGCCGCCGTGGTCCTGTCTCTGTGCCCAGACCCGACACACAGTAGGCCCACAACCTGTGGAAATATCCATCGTAGGTAAACTAGCAGAGTGAAGTAATGTGCCCACAGTTCTGGAACAAATCCTTTGGCCTCCGTGCAGGCTTTGTGGTCATTTGCCAGGGGACAAAGTGGTGGTCACCGCCATCTCTGCCCGGAGAAGCCCCTGCTGAGGCAATTGGTCTGGCCCCAAGAAGTTGCTTTCCCCAATGAGAATGCCCCCACGCCCAGTGCCACCTACATTCAGCTCCTCCAGGTTAAAAAAATCTCCCCTGAAAATGAGGTCAGGTTGTAAGTCAGCCTGTGCTTTCCTCCTTGGGACAGCCGGCGCGTGGGAACCAAAGGCTGGCTCCCACAACTGGGAATTTTATACAGAAACTGTCAGGGTTTTGGCCCAAATGCAGATGTGGGGTTTAGATGAGAGGAAGAGGGAAGTCATTTCCCCATATTTAGGGAGGCCCCTTTGCCTTTTCTCTGGGGGAGGGTGGTATCATAAGAGAGCTCAGAGATGGACACCTGGCCGGGGACCCCGGGCAAATTCAGAACATGTCACTGTTCTGCCTGCAGTCTCAGCCCTCGTGGCCTCAGAGGGATGAGCTGGGATTCCGGAACAGGACCCATTGTTGACTGACTCAGTGACTTTGGGCCGACGAGTCTCTCTCTCAAACCTCAGTTCCCTCATCTGAGACAATGGAGATAATTAACCCAGCCCAGGCTCTTTCACGGGGTTATTGGGATGATCAGAGGAGGTGTCCGCTGTGAAAAGATGCCTTTCCCACAGTGCAATGCACAGCAGTGTCAGCTTTGGGTGAGGCCACTGACATTGTGTGGTGACAAAGTGCTGCAGAAACCATTTCGATTATAGATGGGGACCCTGAGCTCCAGAGAGGGGAAGGTGCTTGTCCAGCAGGTAGGGACAGCACAAGCAGGGGCGTCTGCCCAGGCCTGGCTAAGCTAACCCTTCCTCTGGGCTGGGGGAGCTCACTTTGCACAGCAGATGTGCCCTTGAGCTCAGAACCGGTGAGAAAGGCACTTTCAACCAGAGGTGTTTGGGGACATACCTTGCTGTCCGTTGCTTTGACAAGGACAGGCCAGACTCAGCACTGAGTTTCTAATGAGACACACCAGTGGGGATGGAGGATTGCTTCTAGTTCCCCGAGAAGGCTGGCAGGGTTTTGGCTGGATCTTGCAGGGCCCGTCTCCTCACCCCAGAGGCCAGCTACCCCATCCTGTCCCCCAGGCCTTGGCCAAAGATGTCCCTGTAGCTGGCTGTCCTTACCTACTCCCCTGCCTGGGGAAGTCCCACCCACCCTCCAGTCTGCCCATGGCCCCCTGCTCCAGGAAGCCTACCTCCACTGCCCAGCTGAAACTAATCATGCCTTCCTCTTCCTCGTCATGAAGCATGGAGCTGTAGAAGGGAGATCTTGCTCTGGAAACCTAGCTTCACCTCCACGTCACCTCTTACTAATAGTGCAACTGTGGGCAAGTCACTTGGCCTCTCTAAGCCTGTTTCCCTAACTATAAATTAAGAATAATAATACCTATTCAGGGTTGCAGGAGGACGAGGGTTAAATTTATACATCGAAGAAATACTTTTGAGTACCTATTAAGTGTCAGAACTGATTTTAGACATTTAGGATGCGGCAGTGAATAAGACAAAAGTCTTCATGTAATTAACGTTCTAGTGGAGGAGAAAGACAGTGAGCAGATGAATGAAGGCATAAATAATAACAGAGCAGAGTAAGGGCATAGAAAGTCGTCCATGGGGGTTTTGTGCACTCTTTCAGACACAGTGGGTACTTAATGCTGGTTGGCTGGCTGGCTGGCTGGATGAATAGATGGATGGATGAATGGTGGATAGATGGATGGATGGATGGATGAATAGATGGATGGATGGATGGATGAATAGATGAATAGAAGGATGGATGAATGAATGGATGGATGGATGAATGGATGGATGGATGAATGGATGGATGGATCAATGGATGGATGGATCAATGGATGGATCGATGGATGGATGGATGCATACAGGCATGCATGCGTGCTGGATCATGCCTCCTCCACCTTTCATAACCAACAGTGACCATGGTTGTGGCCCATTTCATCTCTTTCTCAGAGGAGCTCCCTGAACCCCTGAGGCTGGCTGAGGAGAGGACAGGAGGGGCTTCTGGAGCAGAGGTGGGCCTGGCTGCCCTTCCATGCTGCCTCCTTCTCTTCTTACCATCTCAGAGCAGCCTCCACTTCCAGGAAGAGCCCGGTGCACATGGAGGGCCAGGGAGGCCTGGCCGGGCAGAGAAAGAGCCAGTAGCAGCTGATAGTAAGAGCACCAGGCACTGTGCCAAGGGCCGTCTCTGTTTCCCTGATGGGGCCTCACAAGAACCTGGCAAGGGGGCGTCCTCCCTGGGATTTGATGCCGAGAGGCTGGCTGAAGGGGAGAGGAATAGATCAGCTCATGGGATCACGGGCCGTTAGAGCCATCAGGGCGCTGCACAGTTCCCTGATCCAGCCTTCCCATTTCTAGATAGGGAAATGGAAGCATAGAGAGGGTGACTGGCCTGAGGTCATGCAGGGAATCAGGGATGGAGACGGGGTCAAGCCAGGTCCACCTGAGTCCAGGCTCTGTTTACCTGTGGGAGACTCCAGCTTCTGTCCAAGGTTTCTTTAGCTGCGTCCTGTCTGTGGCCCTTCCCCCTGCTTCCCCCTCACCCAGCACCCCTACATCCCCTCTCACCTAAATCCACAGGCCACCCTACTTGTCTCCCATGTCCTCAAGGCCTATCGTCAACTCCTGTAGTAACAGATGCCAGCAGGTGACTCCTGCTTGCGACTTAAGAAGAGGCGTGAACCCACCTCAAGTGCTCTTCCTAGAGGGCTCTATGGGGAGACCACAGCTCCCGGTGTGCTGCTCCAGGCAGGTGGGCATGAAGGGAGTGGGTAATGTGTCTCACGTCAGGCAGCACTTCTCAGTCCCCCCAAAGGTGGGGCTCTGCTCTTGCCTAAGCACATGGGCCGCCGGGGCACACAGGGGCTCACACAGCCCACGTTATTCCAACCTACTCCTGAACCTTCTTGACCCGCAAGATCCCCATCTCAGCTGCCTCGGATGAAGGTGGAGGCCCTCCCGTTGACACCTGTCTGACTGAATACACAAAGACAAAACACAAACCGAGCCTTCCCTCAATTCCTAGGAGAAGTCACGGGCCAGGGTTGGCAGGAACCAATGGGGTGCTGCAGCACAGCATTAATCAGAGAATTGTAGGATTGCCGAGTGAGAGCTTCTGTGAATCATCAGATCATACAGAACTGTAGAAACACGGGCATTTCATATCATAGAATCACAGAATTGTGAACCCTCGGAATCACTGAATCAGAGACCCAGGGATCACTTAGACAAAGGATTTCAGGATAAGAGAATGGCTGAGCATGTCATAGCTCAGGGAAGAGCTGCTCAGGGAAGATCCTGTCTCTGTCTCCTCCCCAGCCAGATGTCTCCAAATCCTGGCCAGTGTCCTGATGCCTGGAAGCTGCTATAGCCCCTGTCTGGCTGCTCAGCCGTCAGTCTCCCCACCTTCCAGCCCATGCTGCCACCCTGGTGACCTTTCCACTCATAGACACAGGGACAACCCTGCCTGCTCAGAAACGTTGACAGGCTTATTCTTGTCAAGAGCTTGGCTGCCAAGGCCCTCATGACATCCGACTCACCCTGTCCTAGCTCCCACTGCTCCCCAAGGGAGGCCAACACACTTGGTGGATAGTGAAAAAAGAGTGAGCAGCAGCCCTGATACACATCAATTGTTGGTTGTAGACTACGTCCATGGTGGTCTCAGGATGGTCCGTCTTCTCATAGAAGGGCTCAGGGCTCCCAGAGACAGTGCACCAGGAGGGAGGAAATGGAAGCTGCTTGCCCCTCCAGGCCCGGCCCAGACACCAGGCCAGCTTTCCTTTTGCTGTGTTCCATTGGCAAGGCAGCACCAGAGCATGCCCAGATTCAAGGGAAGAGGATCTAGACCTCACTTCTTGATGGAAGGCATGCCAAAGAATGTGTGGTCATCGCTGATGCACCACAGATGCAGGCCGCCCTGGGAACGAGACTTGACCTCCCAACATGTGGGGACACCTCTGTCCTGGGAGGCTGGGTGGGGGGATCTAGGCATCTAGGTGGTGCTTCACGATGTGCTATTGTGTTGAAAAGTCCTACAGTAATTCTGGTCTGTTTCCACTTGCTTCAGCAGAGCCCATGGACTTCACTCTAGATCTTAGACCCCTGGAGGGCTGATGCGAGAACATTTGTCAAGTTTCCATTTCCCAGTAAGGCCTCGAGGAATCAAGGCTGTTATTATTGGTAGAAGCATTACAGTGTGTGTACCACATCAAAGAAGGCCTAAGCACAGAGTATAAGCAGAGTTCCAGGCAGGACTCTCCATCCGTCAGGCTTCTTGGCTGCAAACACCATCAGGGTTCCGGCTGTCTTCAGCAAACAAGGGATTTTGTTTTGTTTTTTAGGTTTTTTTTGTTGTTGTTGTTTAAGGATGTGGAGGGCTCACAGAATAGACAGGAAGCTGAAAGATAGAGGCAGAAATCAAGTGAGCCCCAGTGAGACCAGCCAGAGGCAGCAGCAACTGCCTGGCCAGGCCCTGCTGCAGTCACATCCAGGTCTGCACCTCTGGGCCCAGCTGTGGCCACCTCCACCACTGAGGCCAGTCAGGGTCTGAGCCGCAAGTCCTACAGCCAGGGGCAGAGGAGGGGACTTCTGCCTTCCTGCTTCCACAGTGGGAGGCAGGCAGGCAGCGGGGACCACCAGTCTGCATGGAAAGGGGGACCAATGATGTGTAAAGCCAAAGTAGGACATCTGTCTAGTACTGAAACCTAACTCTATTTGGAGGAAATTTTTTTGAAAAATGGCTCCTTAGCTACTGCTTCTGGAAGAATGAATAGAATTTTTCTAGAATAAGAAGGCGGAAAAGTATTCTGAGCAGGCAGCCCTTGTAAGTGGTGAGAGTGAGACCCTCCAATTAGCGCAAACGAGGAGGCTTGATGGGATCTGAAATGTGACTTTGTACTGCTAACCTCAGCCCGACCCGTGCCCCTCCTCTTCGCTGGGTCTCGGCAGCACGTCTCTTCTTAACTCAGAGCAAGGTTGCCTGCAGGGGAGATGCTGCCTGAACTGCAGCTCAAAATGTCATGAAAGAGCCACCCGAGCAAATAAGGTCACTCTAGGTAGGGGGAGGCAGTGCAGTGAATAGGTGAGTGTTTTTGTAAAACTAGGTAGATAGTAGACTGAGTGACCAGAAGCAAGTTCCCATCTTTGGCTCACAGTGGGGTCCACAAATCTCCTCTGGGGGTGCAGACTACAACAATGGTCAGGAAATCTCCTTTACTGCTTATTTCAATGTGTGTCCCCCAGGAGTGGGTACCTTTGGGGGTCTGTTGCCTACCCTTCACCCCAAAATGTTGCCTGCAGATCAGAATGGGGTGGCACAGGGGGTCCCACCAGAGATAGGGAGTCAAGGCAGACAAAATTCTGTACAAACAGATTTTGTTAAAATAACTCTCTTCCTTTAGCCTGTCCATACATTTTAGTTCCTTTTCCACAATTCTCTCTCTTTGTTCAACCTAGTATATAAGCACTTAAGTTTTGCCACTTCCTTGGGTCTTCATTTTCCTATGGGGCTCCCACGTATGTGTAAAAATCTGTATGCTTTTCTCCGGTTAATCTGTCTAGGTCAATTTAATTCTCAGGTCTAGCTGGAGACCTAAGAGGGGAGAGGTAAAATCTTGCCCCCAAGGGGGCACAGCCAGACCACAGGGGGTGCACCTGGCACCTGTGAAAGTCCAGGAGGGGCCTCAGGAGCAGGAAGGCCCTCAGACCCTGACTGAGCTGAGAGAGAACAGACCACAAGTCCTCTAGCCTCAGATGTCATGCAAGGCAAGCAGGGACAGGCAGATGGGGGACATGGCACTAGTAGCCAGAGGAGCCAATTTGCCAGCCCCACCCAGCCCCTTTCACTCAGTTCCCTCCCCTACCCGAACCCTGTAGACTCCATGTTTCTAGCACCAGGAAGATGGTTGGGAGACAAGAGAAGGGACTGTTGGGAGCCAGGAGAATGGGGTTCCTGGAAAATGACTCAGGCAGCACCAGAATGCACCTCCATCGCTAACAAAGTCCATGAACAAGCCTGTGCCCATCTGCTGGGATGACGTTTCCTACATGGTGTTATTGTCAGCGAGCCAGACCTGCAGTAACGCCAACCCCCTAAAAGGCAACCAGGACTCCAGCCAAGTTCAAGTCCTGTTGCCAATAAATTACGTGGACTTTGGGCAAGCCAGTGGTCCTGTTGGGGCTTTAATTTCCTCATCTGTACAATGAGTTATGGTGGGTTTTCCTACCGGATCCGTAACATCCCATTTTTAAGCTCTCAGTCTAATACTGCTGTTAAAAATAAGCAGTCTCTTCAAATGGCAAAATTCTTATTATATCCTTATAGAATATAAAAAGGAAATTAGCCAGGCAAGCATGGAAATCCTGTTTTTAGGGCAAATTTCCTTTGGGTTGAAAATAAGCAGATCCTAGCGGAAGGGAGACCCGCACACTGGGTCTGGCAGGCCCACACTGATTTGCCCTTCACGCAGGCACACACATTTCTGGCAGCAAAGGATGTGACATGTGCAAGGGAAGCAATATTCCTGTTGACAGCTATTGCCAAGGTAACATCAGGCCAGGCTACAAACAGGTAGAAACAGTTGGCTCTTCTTACTCACCTTGGAAATCACCAGTAAGCTGATTAAATTTTCTTAGAAACACAGGTGGGAGCTGAGACGCCTTGTTCTCCTCTGGCAACTCACGACTCAAAGCTGGATGGGAACGAAGAGACCTGGCTTCTCATATCTGCACAGCCACGAATTCTGCTCTGTTACTTAGGGAAATCACTTCCTCTCTGTTTTCCCACCTGAAACATGAGGGGTTAGACTAGATCTGTGGAAAAGTCCCCAGGGTTTCAGGGCGCCCCTCAGGAGACACTGTGGGCATGAAGCCAACTGTCATCCATTTTCTTCCCTCAAGGGAAAAAACTTATTTTGACTGCATGAAATTTAGAAGCACTTAAGCAGCAAAGAACATTCTAAGTAGAATAGTAAAGGTTAAAAAGAAATTAAAAACAAGAAGCAAATGGTGATAAAATGTTAACTTCCCTAAGTTAATCTATGAATTTACTGCTAAACTAATAAAACCATTAATAGGTTTAGCTGGGGGTGTCATTGCTATTGTTTTGGGTTTTTTTTGCGGGGAGGGGTTTGCATGTTTTTAAAACCAATCAAAACATGTTGAGGTCAATATTAAGGCACTTTTACATATTTCTTATAACAGCTCAAAGCATATAGAAATGGTCTTTATTGTTTCATGTGTCTCCACCTCCGCATGTCAAAGTTCAATTATGGTTTAAATAACAGTGGACTTTTTGTTTCAGTCAAAATACAATACTTACCCCATCTAATTCTAGAGGGGCCAACGAAGTGGAAATAATATATTCATAATAATTATATTAAAAATCATCTATATTTGAAGAACACTGTCTTAGGAAAAAGAATTTTATTGAACTTCAATAAGGGCAAGTGTAGCATCAATTAAATAACAGCAAATAAACTAAAAAGATATTAATCAAAATTACCTTTAAAGAGAGAAAATGGGCAAACATCCTGCTGTCTGGATGTGCGGGGCGGCTGCTGTGAACACTGAGTTACACTCACGCGTGACCTGGATCTCTGAGCTCTCACGGCTTAGCCCACCTCCTCCCCTGGGGACTTGATGACCCGCGGAGCCCCCTGGTCCCCCCCGGCCTCTGCCCAGGGCTGCGTGTGGGAGAGGAGGGGCCAGAGGGCCACTGAAGACAAGTGGGAACTTAAACTCTGACTCCACAGCTTGTGTCTGTGTGACCATCTTCATTTCTCAATTGATGAGCTTTCTCTCAGTGGGAAGAGCTGCCAACCACCTTTCTGGAGCTTCTTCTCAGAGGAGATAACGCGGTTTCGACAGGAGGAGTGGTTCTTTCCAGTTCTCTCTCCAGGTCTTCACCATCTTCCTGTAGGAGTCGCATTTCTGATTGTGTGGCTGATGTTTTCATGCATGTTGGGAAGTTTCTTCTCTATTTCTGAGCAGTAAATTTCCTCCTTGATTACCTTTCTGCGAAGTCTCAGTACACGTTCTTAGTGAAGTGCAGGCAGGATTTGAAGTTTCAGCTGAAACTTCTGAGTCTCACTTTCCAGCTGTGGGACTTCAGACTGCAAACACGCTCCTGAGTTTCATCTGAGCTGTAAGTGCTCCAATCATTTGCTTTTCTTCACAGAACTTTCCTATATTCCTTGTTTTCCTTCTTCAAGCCTTTGGAAGGAAGCATTTAGGTTGACAGCATTGATGAGTTTCTGCAAATTGATTTCTGACTGACAGTCTTGGTCTCCATTTTCCAGTTCACTCTTTCTGTCTGACTCCAAGATGCCGCCATCCGTGCAATCTTCTCTAAAGCGAGCAGGTAGACGGTTCCTCAGCCGGTTCCACCAGAGATCTTATCTCCCTATGTCACCTGCAGCCTGTTGCGCTGGCGTGACAGAGCATTCAGACACCTCTCTCTGTTCCTTCAGTTCCTGAATCCTCTCCTTCCCTCCTGTGGATTTCCTGAAGATGAGCATTTTCATCCAAACCCTCCGGAATTTTCCTCCGGTGTCACTTTACATTTTTAAGAGAAGATTTTAGGACGCTTTTGGTGTCAGTCACTTGGGATCAGAGGGATTTCGAGGCATTGTTGAGGGACCCTGTCTGTGTGTGAAGATAGCCAGTGTCACTCCCTGGAGTGAAGGTTAAGGGGGCTCGATTTCCTGTTCTTTCTCAAGAAGGTCTACTGCGTCCTCGAGAGAGGAGGTGGGTCTGTTGGCATTTTTATTAAGTGCTGCCAAGCCCAGAGCATGTGACTTCAGGGGCCTGCTGCAGGGGACCTATGTCATCAGCCTAAGCTCTCCCTAACTTTACCGTATTCTTCAACTCGGGCAGGAAACCTCTTGGCTGGCTCTTTTTCCCTTCTTAAAGAATGTTGGCTTCTCATTATGAAATCGATCATAGCAGTGCATACCAGAAGTTCCCAAGAAAACCCAGAGAGTCTTGGGCCCCGTCTCAAGCTTTCAGACACCAGCAGAGCACGGCACAGCAGCTCCAGGACCGGCGGGAAGACATTTTGGTGGCCATCAGCAGGCCATTCTTGGCTCCAAAGGTCCCTGAAGTTCTGCCTATGTTTGCTGTGTCCTCTCAGCCACAACTGACCACATGAACCCTGTGGAATGTTCTGCCTCTAACCCAGACAAGGGCCCCACAACCAGGACAGACCCCTGTGGGCTGGGGGAGAGGAGGTTCTACAGGACAGGGCCCTCTGGCTTCTCCCTGGTCACTGCCCAAGCAGACGTGACACTGTGTGTCCAGTGCAGGAGCAGTGGACAGGGCTGCTGTGGCTCAGGCCCTCCAGCCCCAGCTGGCCCTCCAAAGCAGGGGTGCACCAAGACCCCTGCACTGCCTGAGAGCACATCGAGGTATGTGGGGGGTGCTCTGTGCAGAGGACACATCCCTACCTGAGGCTCCTTCTCCTGACGTAAAGCTTCCTTCTGCAGCAAGGCCACAGGGCCTCCCTCCCTACCTACCTGCAAGCCCCTCCCTCCCTGAAGGCCCCTCCCTCCATCACATGTGCTTCATCCGCTGGGCAGGGGCAGAGGACCGAAGGGCGTCATCCAAGGGATTCACTCACGACCTGCTTTTCACTCAGAAGACACCAAGAGAAATCCATCAAAGCGGGCAACATCTTAGCATTTCACAGGTGTCCAGTGGAGCCAGTTCCCCCTTTTGGTCCAAGCATCCCTGGATGGGGCTCCTGGGAGTGTCTGGTGGCCAGGCTGCTTCCTCCACAGTTGCCTGGTCATCTCAGAAGTGTGCCTCGGTGGGTGGCTCTGCCAGGCAGCGGGTCCTTCTCTTGGCTGAATGAACCACCTCTTGGTGCTTTAGACAGCACCTCACGCTCCTATTTCCTCTCTGGCAGGCTCAGGCTCAGTGCCCCCTTGCCCATCACCCTAATCTACTGTGAGCGACTGTCCACAGTGCTTTAACCTGTGGCTGGGGTCCCGGTGGGCACCAGGGAGCAGGTCACAGGTCCCCGAGTGGGTGTGGGGTTCCAGGATCGGACCAGGCCTGGAGGGCAGGGGACGAAGGGGTCAAATGCCTGATGGGGAGCCAGGTGGTGGCTGCAGGGAGGACAGCCACAGCAGCCTCTGCCCTCCTCTCTCTGCATTTCACTTTGTCCCCTCCTGCCCGGTGGAGGGGCTGTGGGTCTTTGCTCCAGGCACCCCGCCCTTCACAGGGCAGCAGTGCATTGATGGTTTCATGTCAGGCTTCTGCTTAAGATTTCATTTGAATAAATGTTTCCTCAGCTATGAAAATCAATCACCACTGAACAATACATTTAAACATGGTTAAATCGGTAAACCCCATTTATATTTTACCACCATAAAAATAATTATCTGATCAATTGCCGAATCAGATCATCTCTAAGGTTCTTTTTGGCACCTGTCATCTGAGCTGTGACCTTTGCATAGTCAGCTATGCTGTGTTCCTCCTCCTGTCATCCTTAAGCCCCTAGAGGCCTCCCCCTCTTCCACACTAAGCACTTTCAAGTGTCAACTTAAGAAGAAAATTCACCTGTTATTTTACCCTCAAAATGACTTTATTCAGGAATAGCCATAAGAATTGAAATTCAGGATGTGCATGCTAAGGAACCATAGGCAAATCCGGAAAACAAAGGAGGGGAGCTGCTTTTATAGAGAAAACAGGGAGTAGGGAGGGGCTGTTCTAAAGAAAAGTCTGCTGGGGGAGAGTAACAGTTCAGGGTGGCAGTGGCTTCTCATGGCTGAGCTGTAGCATTTCTCATTGGCTGAGCTGTTGCTGGGTGGGGAGAGAAATCTTCCTTCAGTAGTAAAGTAGTTGTACTTCCTGTCTGAGACGCAAGTGTAGGTCTATTCCAGTTTGGTGTAATTGATGATGTATGATAGGGTGTGAGAGCTCCCCCCACAGGCCTTCCTGACTCCATTTTAGTTGAGGTTTCTTTTATTAATTTCCACACAAGAAATGGGGGTATTCTGTGGGAAGAGGGGGACCCTCCTTGCCTTTGCTTTGGGGAAGGAGGACCCTGTCAAAGTCGAGGATACCTGGTGAGGACCTCCAACTGATGTGTCAAAATTTGTGGGGACGGGGAGAAGGAGGACATTTTGGCCTATTTGGACATTTCAGCAGCTAGAAACCAGAGAACAGCCCTTATCCTATTTTTTGTTGTCGCCAAACACAGCCTCCCAAATAGGATGAGAAGTCAAAGGAGCAATACGTACAAAGGTTAAATTCAAATCCTTATATAACGAAGTAAAAAGGATTTTTAAAATCGTTTTAGCAAGTGGTTTCAGAATGCCTCTTGGTGAAGGGGGATGACTGTCTTTATTAGAGAAAATATCTCAAGTGGCCCTTAGTGTGGGTGCCAGCCTAGGCCCCAAGGCTTCCAGGAGGGTGGAAGTTGCTCTGCAAAAGACAAATGGGGCAATCTGGATTTTATTTCCAAAAAAGGGAATAGAGAGAGAGAGAAGCCCACTAAGATGGGGGAGGGGAGAGAGAGGAGTCTACTGAGGTGGGTGGGAGGGAGAGAGAGAGGAGCCCCCTGAGATGGGAGGAGGGGAGAGAGAGGAGCCCCCTGAGATGAGGGGAAGGGAGAGAGAGGAGCCCCCTGAGATGGGAGGAGAGATGAACGGTGGAGACAGAGAAACTGGAAAGGTGGAGAGGGGCTGGGTGGTGAGAGGAAGGACTCCAGGCAGAAGCTGACTGTGCTGCTCAGGGAAGCCTTCTCACCAGGGAGAAGCGCAGAGAAGGGCTGAGATTTATGTGTGAGGGACCGAGCCCTGAGGCTCTTGGGAAGTGAGCTAACTTGGGTGGGACCATGAGACAGCACAGGCCTTGGAGATGGGAGAGCCTGGTGTATGCTGCCCAGGCTTCCAAGGACCAGGAGGCCTGCCTGGCATCTGCTCACACCTAAAAAATGGTGGAGTCCCGGTGCCCTTGGCTTGGGGAGGAGGATGGACTCGCTGCCTCACCAGGCCCCCACCAGGCACTTGAACCTGTTTTTGGATATACGAGCCCTTGGGGGAAGTGAGGGCCCTCCCCAGAGGGCAATCCTGCCCGACCCTGACAGCTCCTGGTTGGCTCTGATAGACTCTGCTGTCTCCAGAGGGGAGAAGAGGGGACCAGTGGGAAACAGGGTGTTTTCCCAGGCTCTTCTGAGCTGCGTCCTGCTTCCTCCTCCAAAACCAGCCATCAGACCAGCACAGCTGCGGCCGGCCCCAAATAACCTCACTGCAAGGGCTGGCAGAGCCTCCCAGTTAAAAATAACCAGCAGCCGCTGCACCAGAACAGAGCCCAGGGGCTGCGCCCAGAGAAGGCGGCCCTGTGCCCCCAGTGCTTAGGGGGGGCCCTTGGAAGGCAGTGAGCCCAATAGATACCGCGTATAGTTACCGCTCCCAGTTAAACCCTGCAGCAGCTCTGAGGTGGGCGCCATTATTACCATCATTTTACAGAAGAGGAGGCATAGCACAGAAAGCTTAATCAACCAGCCCAGGTTACACAGCTGGGAGTGGCAGAGCCTGGACTCAAACTCGGGAAGTCTGTTGCCTCAGATGTTGCCTTCCTCTCCTTCAGAGCCAGGAAAGCAGTGAGGAGTTGAACCCCATTCCCTCTTTCACTTGGGCAAGTCACCTCTCATTCTCCTCACCTGTAAAGACAGGTAAGAGGCCCAAGAGACGGAGGTGGAAGCTGCCAATCCTCGTGAAGTCTAGGCCCAGAGCTGCCCCAGGGTCCCTTCGCTATACTCTACTGGTCAGGGCAGTCACGGGCCAGTCCAGACTCAAGGTGAGGAGAAATAGACCCCACCTCTCGGGTAGGTGCAATTGTCTCCATTTTACAGGCTCATAGATTGAGGCTCAGAGAGGTAAATCGTCCAGGGTCACAGGACTTGTGAGACAGAACTAAGCATCACACCTGGGACTGTAGCCTGGGCTGTCTGGGTCCAAAGTCTGGACTCTTCCACCCCACCACCTGCTGGCCTCGACGCGTGCTATGGCAGAGCGCTGGGTCAGGACTGACAGCCAGCTTCAGCTTCTAACCCAGCGGCTGCCCCTCCCCTGGACAACTTGGAAATCACTGATTCCCTGGTCCTGCTCCCAGGGGTTTGGCTTTAATTGGTCTGAAGTGGAGCCCGGACATTGGGAAATTTTAAGGTGCTCGGGTGAATTTCATTGCAGCCAAGGGCTGAGGACATTGTTTCAAGCAAAAGGGTTCCCTCCCTGCCTGCGGCCTGTGCAGAGGACCTTCCCCTGGGCAGTCCTTCCCTGACCCTGAGCATTTGGCTCCAGCCCTGCCCTGTTCCTCCCTCCAAGTCAGTAGGGGAGAGGAGACTGTCACCTAGTCAGCAGTTTCCCCCATGGAGGAGAGACTCCTGTCCCTGTGCAAGTGGCCCCCACCAGAGCACATCCCAGCCCAGTTCTGCTGGGGGCTGGGGCTGGGAGATGAGGGTTGAAATCCTAGCTCTGCCGCTAACTAGTTGAAGCTTCTTTGCTCTACAAAATCTGGTTAATATGACTGTCATGCCTGCTTTACGGAGGGTTTTCAAGGCTCCAAAGAAGGAATGAATATAAAAACACTTTGTAAAGAAGTGCAAGGCTTTTGCATGGAAAACTACAAAACATCATTTAAAGAAATTGAAGACCTAAATCAATGAAAAGACATCCCGTGTTCGTGGATTGGAAGACTTAATATTGTTAAGATTTAAAATTGTTAATACTATGCAAACTGATCTACAGACAACGCAACGTTAGGTTTAAACAAATTCTCATAGCCAGAGAATCAGAAGGCGGCTGGACATCAAATATAAGATGAACATTTTTTTCACATTTAAACATCCCCGAGATCAGATCTTATAACTGAGAGTGTGTCATAGTTTAATTGTCATAGGGCCTCTCCAGCTGGGGCCTTCCCCATGGAGTCGAGATGAGCCCCCCCAGAGCCACCTACCTCCATTTCCAGGGACTCCATGGGCATCTTGCCAGGGTCGGAGGTTCCACCCGGTCTGCCTCCTGGGGTCCACCCGGTTTGCATATCCCCGGGGGGCAGCTGTTTGTGGGGGGAGGGAGTGTGGGTACCGGCAGGCTGGGTCAACCACGTGTGTGCGTGCCTGCATGTGTCCTCATGTGAGCAGATGGCAGCAGGCAGGGGCTGGCTCACCCCACACCATCATGTTTTGGTGCATAACTCCAAGAAGGCCAAAAATTTTAAATGTGAACCTAGCCTTCCAGGCTTTTGTGAAGGCGTAGATGGTCAAGGTAAGAGGCTGGAACATATTTTATTTGATAGTTTGTAAGCCTGGTTTATAACTTTTAAATATTTGGATATAGAGTATGTGGGCCTCTGATTGCCCCAGGCCCTGACAGTGTCAGTGTTAGGGTAAGGTCTGCAAGGTCCTATCCTCTGAAAACACCAGCCCTAGAATTGGTCCAGCCTGTCCCCTTTCCTGGGACACCCTCCCCCACTTGTCTGCCTGGCCAATTCCAATTTTCCCCTCAAGTCTCAGCTCAGATTCCTAACTCCCCCTGGACAGACTTAGGCTCACAGGGGCCTTCGTACCTTCTTCCCTTCCAGCACCTGCCACTCAGTGCTGCTCTGGCTGTGTGGAGGCCTGGCTGACAGCAGGAGCCAGGAGACTCTGACTTTGGCCAATACCCCCAGAATTCCCAGACCCTGGCACAGGTTCTGCCCAGGGAAGGCGTGGTGAGCACAGGCATCACCCTGCAATTCAATTGCCACCTTAGTCCAGTTGCTTAAGATACTCTTGCTCCTCAAACTGTAATGGCCCATGAATCGCCTGGGCTCTTGTTAAAATGCTGATTCTGTAGGTCTAGAGTGGGGCCTGAGAGTCTGTATTTAAAGCAGCTCCCAGGGGATGCCGATGCTGCTGGTTCAAGGGCCACACTTGGAGTAGTGTAGCTGGAGAGCTCATCAACTTCCAGAAAGGAGAGTTCAGTAGATGTGGTCTGTAGCTGACACTTTCAGTGCAAACTGTGGATGAAACAATTCTGAAACCAGACTGCAGCTGCCCAAGGGTCCCGTGTGAGACTCCTGAGCAAACTCCTCGTTGAATAGAGCAGTTCAGGGACTCGGGGAATCACACGAGGGGCTTGGAATCTAGGCTGCAGTGCTGTCTCCAGAGCACCCAGGCCTGCACCTGCCTCTCGGGTTCCAGGCTCAGCACGGCCACGGCTCACCCAGTATCTTCTGGCAAGACCCCTTCTCTCTGGGCTTCTGCCCTTGTGGGTACTGTCTGCTGTGACAGCGAGAGAGGAAACACTTTCAAAAGAAAGAAGGCCCGGCCTAAGTAGCACTTCCCACGTGCGAGACAGTGTTCCACACGCTTTTCCTGTGCCCATGTGTTTAATCCTTGTGGCAACCCCTGGAGGTGGGCACTAGTCTTCTTACTACCATCGTTCTGATGGGGAAACTGATGCCCCGAGAGAGGAACTGCCTAGGGTCACGTGGTACCATAAGGCCCCAGGCAGCTTGGCTCCAAAGTCCCAGTGCTTAACTAGCTTGTGACTCAGCCTCTCCAGTGTGGGGCTGGGTTAAGACAGAGAGGGGTGGAACCATATCCACCCTTAACCCACAGCACCCCAGCTCCTCCACAAACACAGCCACAAACCTCTCTCAGATGTCCCTCTGGCTATGGGGCCCTGCAGGCAGACAGGCCAGTACTGGAGAACACCCCTGGGCCCTCCAACCCGATGGGCAGCCTAGGGCCTTCAGGGCAGGGACCGGCACAATGTTCCTGGATGGGTGGCGCCTTCTGCTGGGAAAGGCTCCTACTCATGGGTTTGGGGTTGCCCTGTTTTAAACCAGCCCTATTATGTGACACCTCAAGCTCTCCCCAGCTCTCTACTTCCTCATTGTATCGTCATGGTCTTTTTTCTCCTCTATCTTCTCCCCTAAACCATGCACTCTCAGAAACAGAGCCATTTTCCTTGTTCTCTGGTCTCCAGCTCAGTGCGTTGTGCACAGTAGGGGCTAAACTGACCTCCACAGTTTCCATTAGAAGAGCTGGGGGTGTAGTGGTGACGCGTTTCCAGATCTTGCCACCAGAGGGCAGGCAAGCACAGCAGCTGGAGCACCGGCTGAGCCGCAGGAAGAAGGTGGAGTGAGTGGGTCCCTGGGCGCCCAGGTCCAGGCCTGAGGACAGAGGGAGGCCAGGTGAAGCTGGCTTGGGGCATCTCTGCACTTCCCCTGCTGATTCCAGCCTGAGCGAGAGCCTCCTTTCTTTTCCTTCCCTTCCATCTCCCCTCCTTCTCTCCTTTCTTTCCTCACTCCTCTTCCAGGTTCCTGGGTTCAATCCTGATTTTGTGTGATTTGGGGCCAGAGGCCTTTTCTCTCTAAGCCTTAGTCTCCTCATCTGTAAAATGGGACAATAATGATAATACCCAGCTTTTGTGCATTTCCTCTCCTTGGGGATTTGGGATGATCACTGCAGGGCTACCCTTCCCTCAGCACCAGCCCTTCCCTGCTCTCAGGAAGGAGGTCCAAGCTGTGGCTGGGGCAGAATTACGGCCCTCTTGCCCTAAGCTGCCTCCTCATCAGGCCTCCTGCTCCATCCCTGGTGGAGGATATCTCAAGGCCCTGGTCTGTGGTGCTGTGTGGGGCTGGCTGGAGTGGACCGACCGGGATGGCCTCTCCTTCTCCGTCCTGGGAGCTGCTGCAGCCACCTGTCATAGGATGCTTGCAGGACATCAGCCAGGTCTGCTCTGCTCATGAGTAGATGAGCAGGCAAGAATAAATGGATGGAGGAGTGAATGAATGAGAGAAAGAAATTTGTGCATCGCTTCAGAGCATTTGCAGCCAAGGGATGTTCACACCCACTGCCAGCAGAAGGCTACAGCCTTCTTAAGCCTCTAGGAGCCTGGGTCCAAAAGGAGTCAATTGAAGGCCTGTCCCTCTTTCGAAGCTCCTTGTCCACTTGAGATCTACCCACTGGCAGTGGCCCTAGGGGACCTTTGGCCCTGGTCCTGGCTGTCCTGGGGGGCTGGGGGTAAGGATTCCCCTAACTGTGAGGGTTTACTCTTTCATCCCGGGTCAGCTGCAGCAGCAGTCGGCCAGCTTCAGAGGAAGTCACTGGCCAAAAGTCAACCAGAGGGGACCCTGAGATGCTCCAAACCCCAGGGAACTGAGGGCTATGTGGCAACCCACAGTCATACAGCCAAGCTGGGTCCAGACGCTGGGTGACTCCTAAGCTTGTGCCCTCCCCTCCTGCCACGCAGCCTCCAGAGAAAGGGTTTCTGGGCAGGCCGGAAATGCAATGCGTCATAACAGAGGGTTCTCGGTCCCCAGCAGAGCTCATGGCTTTCTTACAGCTAGGCCCATCTCTCCTGGCACTGTGGCCACTTGTAGGGACTTGCCTGTTGCTGACCCAGATTTCCAGGCCACTTTGTCAACACCTCCAGGGCAGGGCAAAGCGTGGCTTCGCAGAGGCCCAAACAGAACGCATGACCAACATCTCGGAGACTCCACCTGCTGTGGGAGGACACCCACCTGTCCCAGATTAGCCCAGCTCCACACGAGCTCAGGGGGCTGGTGTGGGCTGCCTGGTGTCTGTCTGGCTTGGCCCCTCCCCGCGAGGCTATCCTCAGGGCAGCGAATGAAGAGCCTGGTGTTAGGTGCCTCTCAGCAGGAAGCATCTAACGAAGGAATTTAGAGGCCTGGAAAATTTAAGTACCCAGGACGGAGGGTGCTGTGTGTGCGTTTGAAGCGAGTTTCTTCTTTGTGGCTCTTCCACAGTCCAGGTGCCCAGTTTTCCCGGGATGACTCAGAGCCTCCCCATTGCTGCTGCAACCCGCCCCCACCTCAGCACACTCAGTGCTCTCAGGATGGCTGATCTTGTTGCCACACAGAATAGACAATTCTGTCCCTGGCTTCGTGCTCCATTTGCTGAGCCAAGATGAGGCGTGAATCACAGGGCTGTGTCAGAGAAGCTGCACACTCAGGAGCTGCCAGAGCCGTCCGGAACCCCAAGACCTCAGAGCCTGCAGAGCCACAGCCCTAGCCCTCCATCAGGGCCATGCCCTCCATTTCCCTCCCTGCTGGCCTCCCCGTCAGCCATGAAGACCTGGCTTCTCTTAGTCCTTCTCTCATCAGCCTGTAGTGGTTCAAACAGCCCACGCAGTTAGTACCCTCAAAGCAGGGTGGGGCGAACAGCCCATGGCAGTCCCCAGTTATAAGAAGTTTGTCAGGATGGTCCAGAATATGCACACAGTATTCTTTTTAGATTTTTCTTGAATTACAAACGTCCAATTAAAAGTCTTTGTAAAGAATTCCTAACTCCCAAACATAACCCTGTGGACCCAGGGGGACCCCAGTTTGGGAAACTTTCAGAGAGTGGAAGTCAGGGGTCAGGAACTAGCCTGGAACTAGCCAGTTGTCCAAGTACCACCCTTCTCCGAGCCTTGTTTCCTAATTGAAGGCTCCTACAGCTGAGACATCCTTGCCTCTGTGATTCCTCAGAGACGTCCCAGGCCCTGTGGCCGGTCAGATACTGGGCTTCAGGCTTGTGGTTGTGCCCACAGGTGCCACATGGAAAGCTGGCCACAAGCGGAGGGCTCTCTGAGCAAAGACCGAGCTGCAGGGGCGGGGGCACGCCCAGGGCTGGGGGTCTCTGCCTTACCTCTCTGCTGCAAGGCGGTCTCTCGTTCTCCGTGCCGTCTGCACATTGGTAGGCTAGCAGTTCAGAAAAGCTCTGTATTTTCCTGTCAACAACTGGATGGGAGTCTGGGCAGCACAGGTGCTGGCCTCCCAGGGAGGCCTGGCCTAGGCCTACAGGTGGAGGGTCCATGTGCCCAGGAGGGATACCAGCTGGTTCCTCTTGGGCCCTAGCAGAGAAGTCCCAACAGCCTGGCACATTCCTCTCACCAGCCCACCCTGAAATATGGCCTCAGCTCCCTCCCTGACCCCAAGGGGCTTGCTGCCTTAGTTTCATAGGGGATTAGGAAAAGGGAACTCATGAGCTGGAGAAACCTGTCAGAGGCCAAGCCCAGAGCCTTCTCCGCACACACTGTAAGTGTAGACATTCAGGCTGGAAGGTATTTAGGGCTCACCTGGCCCAAACGCTGCACATGCAAGAGGGCTGGCTCGGGCCCAGGGCTCACCTGGCAGACATCAGGGCCACCTGGGCTTCCTGGCCCCCGGCCAGACCTCTGAGCCTCGGAGTCCACATCTGTGAAATCTCTCTGAGAATTAGGCCATGAGATCAACACATACCGGTCCCAGTAGAGGAGTGACAGCCGCTTAAGAGAGACAGGGCTGGACACACCTGGCCTCCATTTCCTCTTCTAACAGCTCCCCAGTGTGCAAAATTGGAATGACTTGCACACACAGTTGTGGCCTGTTGGGTCCCCCTCCTCACCTCCCCCACGGCCACCCTCTTTCAGGCTAAGGGACAGGCTCACGACTCAACCAGGCTAGCCAACTGCTCCCTGCTGGAATTTGAATTTTGAAGAGAGGGATAGAGCAACTGGACCTGGTGTGCTAGTCCTCTCAAGAGGATGAGGCAACCACTGGCCCTGACTGTGTGGGCTCCAGGTCAGATCTTGTGGTTCCTGCTCCCAAGTCTCTAGAACTGCCCTGGCTGTTGGCCATGCCCAAGCCTGGTTTTCCATGGAGACTCTGAATCCAGTCTCTGTTATGGGTTGAACTGTGTTCCCTCCAAATTCATATAGGGAAGTCCTAACCCCCAGTACCTCAGGAGGTGTTATGAGAGGTTCGGGGGATTCAATCAGAGATGTAAAAGAAACTTTCCACTCCAAACAAATGGACTGAAGGTACATTTTATTATATAGAGGAGAATAAAGGCGATAGTCTGCAAACAGATCCGAATAGGTCAAATATTAAGAGGGAAAAATATCAGCTCGACTGGAAAGGGAAAACATCCACATCGACTGAAGGGAAATGACGCAAATCAACCGGAAAGAGAAACAACAGATTGACCAAAAAGAGAACACATCAGATCAATTACTTTACAATAGATCAATTACTCACAATAAATCAATTACTCACAACATCCACGCCCCACTGCCGGGAGAGTCTTGTCAATCGACACGGCTGGGTGGGGATCACACATCCTGGGCAAAGTGTCCCTTCCACAGATGGAACTCTCATGAGGCCTCAGTTTCCAGCAGTTTTTATAACATTAGTAATTTCCAGAGTAAACAGTTACAGAGTTTTGCAGAGCAAGCATTTAGTGTTCCCACGCACAAATGGTTATCAGTGGTGTATGTGCACTGAGTCCCCTGGCTGTCGTCCCAGCCCAGTAGTTGTGTACGTGCATTATTTTCTCCGGTTATCATCCCAGCCCGGCACAGATGGCCAGTCCGTCCCTTAATACGATGCCCAAAGAGCCTTGAAATGTTACAACTTGCAACTCTCTCCATGGGAGAATGGCTAGTTCCCACCACAGAGAAAGCAGCTTTATATTTCTTTGTGTGCTGGTGGCTATAGGTCAATGGAATGGCCAAACATGGCTGTACTCATGTCAAGACAGGAGGCGACCTTATTTGGAAACAAGGTCATAGCAGATGTGATCAGTTAACAGGCAGTACTGGAGCAGGGTGGGGCCCTAATCCAATATGACTGGCGTCCTTATAAAAGGGAAATATGGACACAGGCACGCGTATAGGGAGGAGGCCATGTGAACATGAAGATGCCATCTACAAGCTAAGGAGACAGATCCTTCCCTCACAGCCTCAGAAGGAACCAACCCTGCCAGCACCTTGACCTCAGACTTCTGGCCTCCAGAACTTAAAATTCGAGAAGAACAAGATATATTGAAGGAGGAATTATCCTCAAGACTGCAACCTAGAAGTCTTGCTTGAGTTTCCAGCCGCTGCACTGTGAGATTTGGACATGAGCTGCAACATCGACTCTTGCCTGAATTTCCAGCCCACCAGCCTGCCTTATAAATTTTGGACTTGCCAACTCCCACAATCATGTGAGACGATTGCTTAAAATAAATCTCTCTTTCTGGCCTCAGAGTCTCTGTTTCTCTGGAGAACCTGAATACAGTCTCTCACATATCCTTCCAATAAATTAACTTTTGCTTAAGTTAACCTAAGTTTCATTTCTTATAATCAAAAAACCATGATATGATAGAATGAATATTTTTCTATTTTGATTGAGTCTTTTTTGACAGTTTTAAAAAGTGGTAATCAGAAGGGGTAAGAGCTTATTCAAGCATGGAAACAGAAAAAGAGAAACACAGAGGCCAAAGCTGGGAACATCCCTCAAATACAGTCCAAGGAGCTTGGTTAACAAACCTCGAGACTATCTGGTCAGCAAAGCCACCCCATCAAGGAGATGGCTCTATCAGCTGTAACAGCCTGATGCCATTAATATCCGAGTGGTAGAATTCCCACCTTCTGATTCCATTTTCACCAGGCAGACTTCTGCTTCCTAGAAAGAAAAATGCACTAATCGTGCCTACGCAAAGAATCGGTCCTTATAACATTCATTTCTCATTAGAAATTGATACGTTGACATTTTATACATTAGTCACATGAACTGGGTCAGTGTGAGTCCTTCCCTGAGAGATGGATCCATTTTGGTGAGTTCACAAGTCTGGTTCTGAGCCTGCAAGGCTGGCATCCAGAGGCTCTGGTGGGCAAATCCTTTAAGGGTCAGAGGGCTGGGCCCTGCAGCAACCTTTCTGGGAGGGAGCGTGCCTGTCTGTTCCAAGCTGGGCACTGCCCCTCCCTGACCTGCCTGTACTGGCCGTTAGCTGAATGCTCCTTTACACCATGGGATAAGTTTAAGAATGGACTTTGTGGAGGGTACAGCATGGTCCAGGCGTGGGCTGTGTGTGTCCTCCACACAGTCTCCCTCTCACTGCCGTGTGCAGTCATGGGTGAATCTTAATGGAACTCTGGATAAATCAGCTGTCCCCCGAGAGCCTCCCCCGAGGGGCAGAGCCCCCTTGTCTCTGGGCTCCCCAAGGAAAGTCTGCCATGGTTTTTATCCACTTGTCATTGGGAAGCTTCCTCTGGAGTGACACTCTCTCAAGCCCTTGGACCATCTGTCTCGTTTTCTTCCTGTATGTGACCCTGTGCCCACTGGCCTCTCCTCCCCAACTCACGGCATTTGCCTTGCCTCCCCTGCAGTGCTGACGGCCCACCTTGACCAGGAGCCATCATGGAGGGCTGTGGACAAGCAGCTTCTGCTCCAAAGCAGAGCTCACCCTCAGCCCTGACCACAGGAGGCGCTGCTTCGGCTGCCTCAGCATCTGGACATTGCCTGCCATGCCCACTCAGCCCCCCAACTCCCCTGACTCCCTGCGGTCAGCTCCTGGGGTGTGGGAGTTTCACTACTTACCATCTCCCTCCACTCCTTCAGGCCCGCTCACCTAGGATGCCTTGACGCCTCTGAGGCCAGCCCTGCCCGGTCACCTGCCCTAGTCAAAGCCACAGTTTATGTGTGCTCTGCCCTTGCCAGCCTGTCATACCCACTTCTCAGGTGGGCCTGGCAGCCACCTGGAGGCTCTGCCCTCCACCCTGACTTCTCACTCAAGCCCTGTCTCTGCTTGAGTCAGAACCTTGGCTCCAAACCCCATCTCCAGTTCTGCCTCTGACCCCAGGGTTGGCATCGGTCCCAGACAGGCTGATGGGAGAACAGTCAGAGCGCTGGCTCCTGATGCAATGGGAGATTGGCCCATGTGTTTATCACCTATGGTTCCCATGCCCTGTAGAATGACGGGACACTGAGAGAAAGGAAACAACAGCTAGGGAGAGTTCACAGACTGTTTGGAAGCAAATGGAGCCAAGGTGACTGATGTAGCAGCACTGAAGTGACACCTAAGGACCTGCAGAGCAGGATGGCAGTGATAAGGGTCGAGTTCACCCTGCAGGACTCCTGATGACTCTCGAAGCACTTGAAGCCGATGGAACCACAGAAGGCCTGGCATTGAAAAGAGGAGAGTGGTGGAAAGTCTTTATTCAGAGAGCTGGACCCCCAGTGGGTACCCCTCCACGCAACCAGGAGAGCATCCTCTTCTGTCCACAGAAGGCCACAGGAAAAGTCTCTGGAGAAACTGAGCCCGAGAGGCCCAGGTTTGGAGGTGGGCTGGGAGGAATGGAGATAAAGTCAGAGTGAGAGCCAGTTGAAGTCCGTGGATAAATCCAGGCAGCCCTCGGCCCTCCCTCAGCTTCACTCCCTCTAGTGGACACTGTCCAAGCTCCACCCAGATGCCCTGGGTCCCCTGGACTCCTTCTGGGTGCCCCTCCCATGGCTTGCCCCTGCAGCTCGCCTGGAAGCACCAGCCTTGGGCTCCTGAAGCCACTTGGTAGACACTCAGTCCCCCAGGGTGGCCCTTGGCCAGTGACTGGTTGGTGGCTGTTCTACCATAGCTTTCTATCCAGAAGCTTCCCTTCGAGTGATCTGAGCTGGGCTGAGTGTGGCCTGTCACTGTGGCTTGGATCTCTTGGTGCTGGAGTGGCTGCCTGCTCCCTACTGGCTAGAGAGCTGTGGCCGCCAAGCCCATTGTCCCTCACCCCACATGCTTATCTCTTTATAAATGTCATTTCCTCTTCTCAGAGGCCCGCTTTCTCTTTAAAACTTGGGTTGCTTCCGATGGCAGCTCAAAGCCCAGCGGCAGGATGACCTGCGTCAGCCCCTGCTCAGCCCTGCAGTCCTGTCCCCACCCCTGTCGGTGCTAGAACTCTTCTTTTTATGGCTTATCGTCTCCGTGAGACTGGCTCTTTGCTCTCTCTCTCTGTGTCCAGCTTGGTGCCACCTCCTTGCTCTCCGCATTCTGAAAAGCCTCCAGTGACACCCCTGCTCCATGTCCTGGGCCCAGCCCAGCCTCCCCAGCAAGATGGGTATAGAGACAAGACGCCGCCGTGCTTGCACAAGCAGCTGCTCTAGAAATATTTGTTGAGTGGATGGATATATGGGTGTTTAAAGACATGTTTGGGGTTCTGCGAGAGCCATACCTTAGTTTCCCTGCTCCTCTAGGGACCTTGGACCCCACTCTCCCCTGGGTTCTGGGGCATTGCCCAGACCAGGGCCCAGGTGGCATAGTCACTAACGTCACCCAGATGGCATGCCTCCCCACACCAATCCTCCACCCTGGAAGTCTACTATTCCTCTCCCTCCTCCATAATCCCTTCCCTCCCCACACTCTCACTCACAAGGGCAGGCTCAGCCCCTTTTCGGGGTTTGGTTGTAAGGACTGGCCTGCTGAAGAGATAGGACCATATGGAGAGGACCCACATCTGTTCCTGGTCTGGCACCCACTTGCTGTTCCCTGTCTGCCTGGCATGGACAAAAACCTCTTCCCTTGGCTCAGCCTAGCGTCTGTTATAAGAGAAGATACAAATCACATTTTCAAAGCACGTTTCTACTCATGTAGCTAATTTCTAGAAAGTCAGTGGATGCAACTGAAAAGCTTTGGGGTCAGGCAGGAAGACTCACATTCAGGACCAGTTCCCCTCACCACTCTGTGGTCTCGGTCAGACCAATAACTTCTCTCTGCCTCTGTCACATCCTCAACTGGGAAAGGAGGAGACCACCTGCCTGCATTGGAAGATCAAATGTAATATATCTGTGCTAAGTGCTCAGCGTAACCCCCCACTGAGGGGCCCTTGAAAGTGGCAGTGATTACCACTACTGCTGTGTTTCTCCTGCCATAAAGGGTTACCACAATCCTGCAGGTGGCATCTTACTGGAATTTGCCCCCAGACAACCAGCCTCAGGTTTCATATGCCAGGGGCTTCTCACTTTCAGACACTCACCAGTGTCCCTGTCTCATCCCACATCCTCTCCAAACATCAACTCTTTACATGTGGGGTGTCCTCAGGCAACTCCAGGAGCCCCTCTGGGCCTCAGTTTCCTCCCCTGGAACCTTGGAGTCACAACAGTGATGAGGTCTCAGAGAGATCCCGGACAGGGAAGCTGTTTCTGCACAGGACAGGCCTGGACAGCTGTGCAGTTTCTGTTTGTACCAGCACTGGTGGCATGGTGGGTTGGCCCTCCAAGGATACTGGCATTATAACTCCACATGAAGGAAAGATGCTCATGTAGAGAAGTTTCAGGCACCCTGACAAGGCAGCTGGGAGACATTTGGGCACACTGACCCCTCCTTCACTGACCCACAGCACTGTCTGGTTCCATGAGAAGCCTCTGCTCTGCATCCCGACATCCCCTCCCAGGCCAGGACCAAGGGCCCGAAATCACCAAGAATCCACAGGGTATAGCAGGCAGCCTCGCTCCACCACTGCCTGGCTGGGAGACGTTGGGCACTTACTTAACATTCTGCGCAATAAAAACAAGCAATTCCTGCCTTGCAATTCCTGTTGAGAGGATTAGCAATAGTGTGTGTAATGAGCGAGCACGGGGCCTCGCACAAAAATAGTAGTTGTTCCCTCACCCAATGGGATGACATAGCTAAGAACCGAAAACCTCCCAAACTGG